>NC_056556.1:3267206-3608040 GCF_910596095.1 Thunnus maccoyii
GGTTTCAGCTGGTGGCCTCTGGAGCAGCTGGGGGCAAAGTGCCTTGCTAAATGGGACTTTTGACAGCAGCTGTTCACTAGCTACTGGTCATGCTTTTGCCTCTTTTAGATCACCTGCAACCACCTCTCCCTGTTTGGCTGTAAGTCATGTGACCTCCCCATAATCTCAGTAAGTCTAAAGCAAAGAAGGCATGCTTTCATGTTTCATAAAAGGCTTTTATTCTCACGGTTACCTTCAGCTCCTGCCGAGGCTTTTTAACTTGCTGTGTGCACAAAGAAGACCTTGGCTTTCTTATCTGTGAAACAGGCTCCATCCTTAACTCCACTGAGCTTCATTTTTAAATATTTGCTAGAAAACGACACAAGGACACACTCAGATGTCCTTCACTGAAGTTCAGCAATTTTCTTTCATCAGAAACACTTTCATCATCAAGGCCGATGTAGTGTATATGCAGTAATTTGTCCTGTTGACTTTGATTAAAAGAACTATCCACAAAGTATAAAGTCTTACAACCCATTTATGGTTTGTCATTACATGGAATTAACTTCTGGTATGATGTTTTCTGGCTGAACACAGCTGCAGAGAAATTGGTTTTAAAGAGCCAACAACCACCCCAAAAAATTAATTAAGACATTCAGTGTCTCCTGTTGCTTTACAAGCTGCTCAGACCAAATCATATTTAAAACTGTTGTCTTTTAGATGTTTATCATAATGACAAAACCAGTAGGTGACACTGATTTTTCTCATATTTTTAAAGCTACAGCATCCCATCAAATGGGAAATATTCTAGATGTTTTGTACTTACTTTTATCATTTTTGATCTTTGAGCTTCTGAAGATGGGGCCATCAATGTACGCTTTAGTGCTTTGGTGTTTAATAGATGAGGATCTTAATTTTTATTGCGCGGTGTGCTTTCTATCCCACTATTCATTATCTTTTATTGTTGGACATAGTGTAATATGACTTGGTCCTCCCTTGTTTTTCTTCCTGAAATGAGCTTTTTCTTTTTGATATATTTCTAATTTGGATGTGTGGTTTGGTTTCCTCCCATGCTGAAGCATCAGTAGCAGATCTGTCAGCATTGCTCTGTCAGATTTACAGATTTAACTGTGAGAGCCTCATCTTAGACTGATTTTCTCCTGGATTTTATGTCCCGACACATCTTAAACTTGTTGTCCCCTGCTCAGTTTGCTGCTGCACTTCACCTGCTATAAACCACTCTGGTGGGTGTATGTATGTGTATGTGTGTTTCCCCTGCGACAATTTCCCCCCCCGGAGAGCAGCGAATTGTCATCAAGCTGCAGGAGCAACGTCCAGTTAGTCGAACAGGCTTGAATTACTGCATCTCCTGCTCAAAGGAAAAAATATAGCCTGTTTTATATAATTGTTACTCAATAAAACATTGAGTACCTGGACTGTATCCTTGTAAACCTCCCGCTACAAAATCCTTGATTAGCAAACAAAGAATTCATTCTTTGCTTTGTTAAAGTGGCTTTCTCTGGACAAAAATACACAAATCCACACGACTGTGAAATGTGTGAAGTAAAAGGAGAAAGAGAAGGATTAAAATGACACAGCTTGTTACCATATAAATAGTCTGAGCACCTTAGGAACAAAGACCATGCCAATTACTGTATACAAATAAGTCTACTGGAAAGAAATGTTAAGAAAAGATAGGATGAAGCATTGTCATCTGAAGGGCATCGATGACGGGTATAAACTGGAAGGTGTCATGGCGAGGAATTCAGGGAGCGAGCAGGGTGGGGGCAGTGTCTTGAGGATGTATCATAGCTTCATTGTCTTTAATGACAGAGAAAGAGGTGAGAAAGCAGACCAACTGGGTGTGGATGTGATAACTGATACAAGTGGAGAAGAAAGAGGTTAGACACACCTTCTGGACAAAAGTTAAGAACAAATCCGAATCTTTGTTCCTGAATCTGTTAGAATTAGTTGAAAAGTTTATTCCTCAACAGTGTCACTTCGTAATGAGTCATAGTTATTCAATGGTTATCTTATTCACATGTTGTGTGTTCTTAGCTGCAGCTTGATAATGTGACACAAGTATGCCGACACTCAGGGGTCACCGGACGCTAGTTTAGTTCAGGATTGGAGGGTGTGTGAATCGTGCAGCTGAGGTCGGGACTTCTGGAGTGCTGTGTGCAGTCACTGAGGCTACGCTAACACTCAGTAAATCCTGCCTGCTTGTTACCAAATGTGTTAAATACAAAAGATGCAGCTTGTGGGTGTGAAGTTACGGTTATCCCCTGATGTCTCTTGATACCTGTATCTGTAGGATTTTAAATAACAGTCAAGTTAAGTGGAGACAAAATTATACACAACTGACACTAGAAAGGCCACAAGCTGTTAACTGAAAGACCCAAATGTGACTAAAACTGGTGTGCTCTTGCATAGCTTCGAGTATCTACACTTTAAATCTCAAACATAAGCTTCTACAAAAGTGGAAAAGTTATGTAGGACTTCCAAAGCAGAGACATCTTTCAGCTGCATGTTAGTCTGAAACCTTAAAAATGAAAGTGTTGTAGCAGAACAAGCACTCCTGCTTTGTCTTCAGGGTTTGAACAGCTCCCTCTTCAACACCGAGTGAGCCGGCAGGTGTTCCCATGTGAAATATGAGCAGGCACTGATCTGGACGGAGCGGGAGGGCCTGGGGGCATCTGACACCGCCCCGGTAGATCTTTTATCGCCCCAGATCGAATTGCGAAGGCTGAGGACAAATGAGAAAGCTTGTGAGCAAAGGAGAGAGGCTGAAAGGCCAGGAGGGTGTCCTTAAATAATAGATGCATGCAGGGAGGCGGGGCTAACACGTAATCAATCCCCTGCTTGTAGTCTTCAGTCATAAAACTCAGCAGTCCGTGGCTCAAAAATGAGACTTTTTATAAACGTGCAGTCGCTTCAATCCCCTGTGACAGCCAATAAAAATCAGGACGTTAATTAAGCGATGAAAATTTAACAGCTGGGCTGCTGCAGGTTTAATGGACTGAAAACTAGAAATGTGTGCGAGGAAAAACATGATATCCTCTGCAGCTGTTGAGTCCTAACTGCACAGAGACACAGAGGATGTTTTTCCAAATTAAGAAGTCTCCTTCGACGGAGGTGATTGATCCAAACGAAAAGTCAAAACCTTAAATTGTTTTCGTTGAAAAAGAAAGCTGGAAAACTATTGTTTTTGGGAAGAAATCAGTCACTAAATGTTTCTTCGGTGCAGTCATGCTTGCAAACTAAAATTTTTAAATATACAAAACTTATTAAGATGGTTTTTTTTGCGTGAGATGTTTTGAAAGGAGACATTCACGTGGAAATGGAGATTGAAAACAACAGAAAGTTGTCCAAAAAAATGATGTTCTGAGTATTTTTTCTGATTATTTTTCCACTATAGTGTGAAATTAAAATCACAATTAGCAAAAATCTTCCATTTTGTTTCTCCATCACAGCCATTCTCTCTTTTTCTTCACTTTAACCCACATTGCATGTTTCTCTAAGCTTAATAAAGTGATCAGTTTAACCTAAACCAGGATCTTTCCCTAAACCTAAAAAGACCTTGGATTGGATCAGATAGTGTAAATGCAAGAAGCATTCCAGACTGATTGAAATCTGAGATACATGTTAAAAAGGTGTAAATGCATCTGTCTCTCCATACGTAATGCTCTCTCTGTCCTTTTTGCTTTCTTTCCCTGTCTGACTGCCTCTTTTTCTCTTTTCTACCTGTCAGTTTTGTCAGCCTCCCTGCTCCACCTCTCCCCCTCCTTCCTTCCCTCCTTCCTGTTGAAGCTTTTGGAGGTGAATCTTATTTAGCTGACAGCCACCCGGTCAGCTGTCAGCTCCGTCTGTATGTCTGCTTCGGGGCTCAGGCTGCAGGTCGCCGCTATCTCATATTTTTCAGACACTTTGTAGTCTCTCACGTAGCAGACGGTTCTCTACTTTTTGAACGCAATGTTTGTTATAATAATGTGGAAACATCAAGCAACCAGGCTGGAGACAGGGGAGCAGATCCATTTATTTTTTGTTCATCGTAGCCTTCTGGCATTTCATGGAGCACAATATGTCATATGTCAAGTTAAATTGCATTTCTTTGCCAGTTTTAAGAGCAGGATTATCCAGAATTCATAAAAAATCGAGAGAAACTGTTCTAAATGACTCCAAAAAAAACTTGAAAATGGTGTCAACAGCAGCAAGGAGAAGTTTTAAGTTGGTCTGAATAAGAGTAAGAGACTGAAATGTAACTCCAGCTGGAACTGTAACAGCTGACAAAGTGTCCTTGAGCAACAGACTGACCTTTGACCCCCATGTGGTGCAGTGTTTACACTCTGCGTATGTCTCAGAGGGAGATGACACCGGGTGAAAACACCCTCGAAATTCAAATGCAGGCTTTTTTCCGAGCTGACAGGATTAAAGGACTGTACCTATCTGCCCCCCAGTCACCTCCTGACCTTTCTTTTGAAGCTCAAACCCTTTCTTAATTCCTGTCATGTCTCCTGCTTTAATCCTTTCCGGCTTAAATGACACATCTCTGCTGCACGGAGATCCTGATTTGCATTTGAACACATCATGCTCATTTCCAGTATGCGTTTGTGTGTGTGTGTGTGTGTGTGTGTGTGTGTTTGTATTTGGACTGACCCCGTCTATATTTAGACTGACACCTGTGTGAAGCCTGAATCAGCAGACGGAGGTCATCACGTTAGAAGGCCAAAGCCCTCGTCGGCCAGGTGGCGGAGAGAGATAGAGGCAGACAGAAGAGGAAGGAGGGGATTACAAAACCAAAATAATCCATCATCTCAGTTTGAGTTGAGGAATATGACCTGAGTGTTGTAGGTTATTCAGGTTAATTCACTTTATTGCAGACCTGCAGTCTATAATAGAGGAAGATAAGAGATAAAAAGGACAAATTATGAGAAGATAGAGTATAAAAATAGATCATTTTAATAACTGGCAGTTACATGACCTTGACATTATAACGTTTTTCCTGTCTTACCTGATAATGTCAACATTATAATTCTGTCAAACCACAAAGCACAAACTGTAAACACACACTGTAAAAATCTGCAGAAAATCCACTTTTTAACAGAGAAAAAAAGACTTACGACTTGAGATCTCGTTTCATAATCAAATTTCTGACTTTATGTCCAGTAAAAGTAACCCAGTCGATCTTTTTACAGTCACATCCATGCCTGTGTGTCAATACGATCCTTTTCACGTTATTACAAGATATTTTTCCTGTTGTTCTGAGATATTTTCTTATTTTTACTAGATACCAAATGATTCTGTTTTTGCATAAAGAACTGAAGGAAAACATGCATTTTGTATTTATGAGCTTTTAATGATTAATCAATTATTGCTCATTAACATAGCCAAAAATCAATTACAAAGGAAATTGCTTGACGCTGGCGTCCATATTTGTGCATAAAACAGAAAACGCAAGGTTATCCGGTCATATTGATCAATAGATATACAAAACTTTTTATTTATTTATTTATTTTTATTTACCAGTGTGTCGACATTTCTTCTCTACCGGACTTATGTTTTTAATACTCTGTTGTTTCAGTGTTTCAGCAGTGTCATTGTAAATCTGTGATTGTGCCCAACATACTATTGCTGTCGTCATAAGTCTCAATTTGAGTAACGGACAGAAATCATCAACATGTTGTGGTTATTTCACAAAATTAATCCATTAAAAGAAACTTTTCTTGTTTTAACATGATAAGTTGGTAAGTTGTTATAACAAGAAACTTCTACGTGTCATTAAAACAAGAAAAAATTCCATATTTTGCCTTGAGAGACGATATTGTAGCCAACAACTAGAAAAAGTGAAAATGACTGGTTTGAAAAGTTGGTTTTCATGAGATGTGTTCATTTTGTGAAATGACAAGAAAGTTTTGTGACATTTAGTGATAACATGAACACATCTTGTAATAATGAAAATGATGTTGTTAAAACAAGAAAAGCGTCTCGTTAGAACAAGAAAGTATATTTTTTTCATCATGGTGGCAGTAATACACTGCCATACAGAACAATTACCATCAGCAAAATGTTCAGTATTTTGTTCATTAAATTGTACACAGTTAATCTCCACCAGTGTAAATATTCCCTTTAATTAATATCAGATTACACAGTTCTTTAGAGGCTCTTCCCGTTGTCACAACCCGGCTCAAGGCTGGACAAAGGAGGGGAGACCACACATGAGTTTAAACTAAAATGAATTTATTGTATATAACTAGAAGATAAATGAAACTAAACACAACTAAAAACCAACATGGTGGAAGCTAGAGGGGAGAAGCCAAATGCCTGACTGCCTCCAGTTTATATAGAAGCTGATCAGTTCAGGTGAGCTGAATCTTCCTGATGATGCAACTGCGCCCACCAGGCTCCTGCAGGTAGAGGACTAAGAGTCTGCCCAGAGGGGGTCATCACACTGTGAATTTATGGTCCTGTTCGTAGGGATGTTAATAATTAATCTGGTAAGAAATTGATTGATGAAAAATATATCACCCTTAACTGCAGGTGTTTTGATCAGATCAGTGAGTTTCAATGGAAGCCACTTTCAAGGAACAGCGCTGTAAAAGGTGGACTTTACCTTGATTACATGTCAGCGGTTTGGTCTAGTTCAACTCTTCTATTCTTTCATTGTTCCTCTCTGAAATATGACCCCTGCAAAACTGATCCAACAATTTGCAGTTTTACAGCATATGTTGTTTGTTTGTTTGTTTGCTTTTAATACACAATGTGTTTCTGTGATTGTGCCAAACACAATGTCGCTTATCATGAGTCTGAATTTGAGTGACGGAGAGAAATCAGGATGAAATTTTGTTCTTTGTGATTCAGATACGAGTGTTTTGCTGGCTGGAGACTCTGAAAGTGTGTGTGTGTGTGACGCTTTGAGAGGCTGAATCAATAGAAACCACTCAAGCGCCATTAAATTAAGTCGAGGCTCCACAGCTGAATGAATACAAATGTATTTATTCTGTACTTTCCATTTTTTTTGGGGTTACAACGTGATCTTCATAAATACAACGTCTCTGATAAATTAAATAAAAACACAGAACCTGAAACACATTTTACAAACCAGATGTGATAACTTAGAAAATCAGTAAGTTATGAAATGATAGAGCCTCAAGATCAGGAAATAAAGTGGTATCCACCTTCTCATGTCAGCTGATATTAGGCTTTAGTAGCGTATATTCACATATTCCCAAACAATGTTTCTACTTAATCACATTACCATGTAAATTTTTTTAAGAAAATTGCCAAATATTTGCTGGTTGCAGCTTCTCAAATGTGAGGATATGAAGCTTTTTGGTGTCATACATGACAGTAAACTGAATATCTTTATCTTTCTTTAAAATGTCAGAAAAAAGTGAGTTAACATATTTGAAAACCCCAAAAAGCATCAAATAATCCCATTTGACAGTGAAATATTGGCTTTTTTGCTGGAAAAATGACTGAAACTATTATCAAAATAGTTGCTGATCCATTTTCTGATGATCTACTAAGCTGCTTCGTTCATACTGAATAACTCCGTGTAGGTAGCTTTATGAATTCTTGGACATACATTAGAGCGTATTATGAATTTGTATGTGTAAATTTGAGTTGTACTTTCCTATATTCTTGTGATTGTTTTTGGGTGTGTGACTAATCAGTAGTCAGATGAGATGAGATGAATCACATCATGGATTCGGCTGTTATGTTTGTCTGAAGGCCATTAAGACAAATCTTTTCTGAAATCCTCGATGACGAAGAGTTTCACGCAACACTGACCTCTGATCTGATCTGATGAAGCCATTAATAAGCTGAATGTTCACTGAGTGGAAACTGTTCAGATGGGACTAAGAATGACGAGAACAGAGGAGCCTGTTTGCACATAATGTACATGTTCAGCCCCTGATTGGACAGTTAATTTATCATGTTGCCACATTACCAGCACACAATGAAGTAATTCATTTACAAAGCAATGTGTTTCACACAATGCAATGTGTTTTTTTTACAACTGAGAGCAGTAAAAACACCCTCAACTCAATTTTTATAGCCTAAAATTTTATGACTTTTCCTACAATGACCGAGAATATACAAAAAGTGCCAAAAAAATCATGGTTTGGGTTCAAATGATCACTTTGTTAAGGTTAAACAAACATGTGTTGTGGGTTAAAGTTACTACTTCCTTAGAGTTAGGCATCTGACATTATGATTTGCTGTGTCGTTTTTCTTGGGAGGACAGTCTCGAAAACAACTTTGATCTTCTGTTTTCAGAGGAACTCATTTTCATAAAGTTGAACCTCATTTTTGAGTCCTAAGCTACATTTTCAAGGTTCAGTTCACAGTTGTTTCAGTCCATATCTTTGAAAAGGGCATTAAACCACCACCTTATGCAACACTAACTCCTCTCCTGTTTTTGCTCTGTTGGATTCCAGCACCAACATTTTAGTTTGACTCTACCAGGGATATCTGGCAAAACTAATTAATTAAACAGTAAAGAAGGCTTGTCTTATGCTTCATATTTATTTGTCAACTTCTCACTTTGTCTTTCTTGCATGATTTTGAGTTTTATTTGAAATATCGTCAAGTAAGATTCCTAGAAACACGTGTTACACAACTGTTACAGCTTGTTTGGGTCATTATAAACTCAAAACCCACATTTTCCAGTGTCTACCCTTGCTTGCGGCTTACTGAACCTGGCAGCAAAGAAAAACGTCCCCTGCATCGAACCTGAACGGTATCTCCAAAGGACAGATGTAAGATGCTGAGACCCCTGCTTCCCTCAACCAAAATCTTATCTCTGGACAGACATACGCATATGCACAAACTGCATTTTTTTTGGTTTCACTAAAAAGGAAAACACCTCTGTGGCCGTTGTGCCTCTTTTCTAGAAAAAAAAAAAACAAAACAAAAAGAAATCTTGCCTGCAGCATTTTTTTCCAGTCAGCTGCTTTTATTAATGCTCAGTATTTTTAAACCCTTATTTGACCGGGTTAGCTGAGTAAGAACATATTTATGGCATGAGCCTGAGGGACACAACTTCTTACAAGAAGGGTTAAGAATTCATAGTCACAGACTCAACCATAAGGAGAGTTGTTTATTCCTTAAAAATAGCGTATTAATCATTTATGTTTGCCATAAGGTAGTTGTAAGATAAACAGAAAAACATTTCTTCTACAAACTACCTCTCTAATTGCTTCAATTTTACTACAAAATGTAATCATCATGGGTATTTAATTTGCCATGTAAAGCATCTTTGATTATATTGAAAAGTGCTCTATAAATCCTGTGATGAAGGGTCAAACATACTGTAGATATTAGTTTGTTTTAAAGCAACAAAGGCCAAAAAGGTTGGGAACCACCGGACGAGAAAACAGGATTATGTACTAGAAAAGGAAGTCCAAATTGGGAGAATTACTGTCTTCTTGCTTATCCACCTTAACCAGTGTCCCTCTCTCCCTCTCATGTAGTTTTGCTGTAAATATAGACAAAACCACAGGTAGCTAGTTATTTAGACTAAAGACCCAGAACTCAAGTGTTTCTGACACTATCACAACAAACTTTGGGATGTTTTCTATCTGGAAAGTAAGTGGCTCAGGCGCCACAGACATTTTTATTTGTTGTTTTATCTTAGTTTTTGCTCCAAAATATAGGTGGAATGGAAGAGGTTAATAGTAAACATGACCTGATTTAGGACCAGAACGGGGCCAGGTCCAAATTATATTCAGTCCTTCTGGGTACAAGATAGCGTAGGAATTCTTTTCAGCTCTGATCATGTGGTCTTTCATAATCATCACATTTTTAGTCGATTTTTAGTCAATCTTAATTTTTTGTATATTTGATGCTGTTGTTTTCAACTGTGATTGCTTGTTAATTGGCGTTGCATTGTGGGCCTACTAGTGTTGGTGTTCTCTGTTTGAATCTTTTGTTTTGGGTCTGATCACAGTATAATCCAGTCCGTTGTGGACCTGATGTGACTGTACTGTAGTTCTTGAAGATTTTGTTTAAAAATTGTTTGATGCATGTTGGTTGGTTTTCCACAGATCTGTTACAGGTCAGATCCAAAATTTTAGATGCACAAAGACATCTCTTTTGGAGATATAACAGATTGAAGTGTCTTATTTCGTTCAAGATATCCAAAGCACATTGTAAAGATTTTGTAGAATTTAAGTTGCTTTACCCTTTTAAAACTGTGCTTCCATAGCCAAAACATAAGAGTACAAATTTCAGTCCTATACTGTTGGTAAATCAATTTATTTGTTCAATAAATTACAACTCATAACTGCAAACTACAGCATTCTTAAAAATACAAACTTTGCTTATATGACAATCCTGCTGAAAATTGGTGCACTATATGTGTTGCTTTCAGGTGATTGATTCAAAACTTTTGAAATCCTGTACATTAATAAATAAAGCTCACATATTAAATTCTTTAAAGAAAAACATAGATTTTACAAACTGGGTGAAGAAAGATTGCCTCGATTTACAAGTTTTTACTGACTGTCTCTCTTTTCAGGCATTGCTGAAGATGGACTGCCAGGGTCTGGTTGCCAGGTTGGTCCTGGATTTTGTCTTGTTGACCACAGCAGTGGAAGTGGCATCCCGGTGGAGGGAACTCGCCGAGAAACTGGCGCGAGTGTCCAGACAGCAGATGGAGGCTTACGAGGCTCCGCACCGTGACAAGAGCGGCCTACTGGACAACGAGGTGAGACTAGCATTATGAGAACGATAAAAGTCTTCTAGCAAAGACAATATAAGTTTTTCCTAACAAACCCTTCTTTCTCTTCACCCTTCAGTCCATGTGGAAGCCAGCCTATGACTTCCTGCTGACATGGGCGGCCCACGTTGGAGACAGCTACCGTGACGTGATCCAGGAGCTCCACCTCGGCCTGGACAAGATGAGGAACCCCATCACCAAGAGGTGGAAGCACCTGACCGGCACACTCATCCTCGTCAACTGCCTTGACACCCTCCGCAGTGCTGCCTTCTGCCCCACTGGATATGGAGATTTTGCCGTCTGAACATTTTCTCTCCCTCCAAAAAACATCTCCTCATGGTGGAAGCTACTGGAGTTCAGGACATCTGTGGAGTGCAGTTGAAGCAGGTGGATATTTACTGTCAAGGACAGTTCAATGAAGTACACATTGTTTTGGAGATTAAACCATCCAGTTTTTGGGTAGTCTGGTGAATCTCTAGGTTTTCCTTAGCCTTCGATCTTCAGGTGCAGTAAGTATGTTCTGGTCTCTTCTTTGGAGTCTTGGATTAGTGCTGTTGCAGCACTCTAACTAGTTCTTGTGAAGCACCAGAAAAGTTGCCACCAATGGACAATCTGTGGTGTTGGATGAATCAGCGTGAAACTGGAAGATCTGCCTCTTTATCCGTTGTTTTCTTTTGTCACTTATCTTTCTTCTTTTATTGTTCTCTCTACCTCGAACTGTGTTCAGACAGAACGTGAAGCAAATTTTAGAGGCTGTGTGGTTGCATATAAAGTCAACAAAAAGATGTGAGTAGCCACGAATTTGCGTTTGTGCGAGTTGAAAATTTTGCAATGTTTGTGTCAAATTTGCACGAATGCCAGGGCTTTACGAATCAGCTTTATAAACAAGAGACAAGAGGGGAAAGGAGAGAGACTGGAGTGAAAAATAGAAAGAGCCGGAGTTTCTGGTGAGTTCAGTTTGAAGCTGAACTGAACATACTAACGTACTATTGGTACATTGGCTTTTTGGTGTGAATAAACACAAACGATTCAGCGGTCAGACTCGTGAGAATGATGCAAATTGGCTTTGCGGTCTGAATACACCATAAGGTTTGTCCTGCTTTCTTTCTTTCTGCCTCGCCATTTCTCTTTATCACTTATCTGCTTATCTTAGATGCTTTTGACATCTACCCTAGCTTTCTGTCTTTTCATTTGGTCTTTGTTTATCCTTTGCTATCCTGTATCTGTCATACTTGATACAAGCCAGGTTTCCATCCAAATGTAACGCAAATATTAACTGAATTTCCAGAAAATTGGCAAAAGAAAAAGCGAATTAATGCATGTTTCCATCCACTATCATTCATGAAAATCGTGAATATTAGGAGTTGATTCATGGAGATTAACAGATTAAACCATTGCAAAAGAAGAGGACACAACGATATGACATCATTAAAAGAGCGGCAGTCAAAGCTCAAACAATGGAAAGCGTGATGGAAATATGACATTTCTGTTTGTTTTATGTACTAATGTGAGGAGCGTTACAGTCTCCTCATCACTCCACACAGATCTAATGTTTTCTTGCTTCATGTATGTCATCAGTTATTCACGAAGTCTGTTTACATGGCACTTTCCATCATATTTTGCTTTAATCAGTACACCACCTTTTCTATCTCAAACATGTTTAAAACATTTTTTGAGATATTTAGCCTTTTTTTAATTTCTAGTGTTTCCACTCAGGTTTTTTATGTACACACTTAAAATGTGAATAAAAACAAATGGATGGAAACCCAACTACAGTCTCTCTTCAACCTTTTTTTGGAACTTTTCTTCTTTTTTAAAAAAAAAAAACCCACTCCAATTGTTTTCCCTCTCCCTCAGGACAACATCAGAGACCTCAACCACTGCAGTAAATAACCACACATACTGTGAACCTTTCCACCATCTTTAAAAGTTGTTTTGACCCCCCTCCCCCCCCTCCATACAGAACTGACTCTACTCGGCATCTTCATGCTTACAGTCATTTGTTTGCCAAGCCAAGTTTTCAACAGAAACACATTTTCCCTCCATTTCTGACGGGCAGTTCAGAAATGGAGGGAAATCCTTTGACCGCCTCCCACTCACATTTTCTACAAAACAAGGCAAAGCAGATGTTTCAAAAACATTTTCCAATCACATCTAATTAAAAGTGGTTCATACATCAAGAACATTGCTTGCCAAAAGCAGTTAGCCCAATGCTAATGTTACATGTGACTCAGCGCAGTCCATGCAGTAAAGATATATCTGTTTATGCAAGATATTCTTCTATTTTTTTATACTTGCAGAACAATACAGATGATGTATTATCAACAGTGTTATTGTTGTGTATTCTTGGGTTTGATATTCATCTGTGTGAGGTTAATTTTTATAATATTTCAGCTTGTGGAACAATGCTGCAGTCTGTCGCAAATGGAAAGTTAGAAATTACTATATTATAAAATGATAAAATCTGTGTATTTCCAGCCATTCAGCTATAACTGAAAAGTGTGGACAGCTGAGATTTTTTCAGCCCAACAATAAAATACAGTTCCCCGAACAAAAGTTAACACTGCGTCAATATTTGACAATGCTGGTAAGCTAGTTAGCATAGATTTCTTGCAAACCACAAATACAACTTCCAGTTTTGCAACTGTTAACACAATGTATTTGATGGCTCAGAGATTATGTAGTGATGAAGAAAGACCTTAAATGCATTTTGACAACAATAAAATGTAAAATGTTCAAATTAGACAAACCTGTGATTGAAAAATCTCACATTTTTCCTATAAATTTCCATTTTTTCTAACTTTCTTACAACTCAAGAATGCAGCATAGGTATTATTATTTTCATGTCATATATTTTACCATATGAGGAGGTTCAGTATTTTCATGAAAGAGACATCAGGCCAGCAATTTAGAACGTTTTTCAAAGAACTAGCATCTCAAATAGTCTTGTTGTTGTTAAATTTGTTTTTAAAGCAGCCTTTTGTCTTTGATTTGTGTTTTTCAAGCTTTTTGTCTTTGATTTTGTGATCTCAGCAAGTATAATCAATCATCTGTGATGCTTTTATTGATTTGAGTTCAACTTCTACACTTCATTTCAGTCTTTTGTGTATTTTCTTGTTTCTTTTCTATATGTTTTGTGACTGTTGCAGTGATCCTGCATCTGTCTGAGGTATGATCTGAACGGAAAGTGAGGGAGGAGTTTATATATTTGTACCGAATGCCGATTACGTATTGACACTTAAATAACTTCACCATATCACCTGTGACAGTGTTTCTGTTCAGAAGGTATGAATAAAGCTGAATATTTAAAAAAATATATATATATTCCATTATGTTTTTTGGCTTTTCCATGTCTCCTCACATACATCTACTTAGTTAAACAAACATTTCAAATTGTGTTTTTCCATATGTGTCAAACTAACAAGATGAAGCATGCAATTTAGAACATGTTAGAGATGTTAGACGGTGTATATTTTCCTCTTGTGATGGAGCTTTGCTTTCAGACTTTGTGCTAAGCTAGGCTAAACTCGTCATCTTTTTACTGGATGCATAGAGATGAAAATGGCAATCGTTTTACTCTGGGTAAGACAGCAAACACACATTTCCTTTAAAGGGGACATAATATACTTTTTGTGATTTTCTGTTGTTTTTATACTCTTATTATGTCGGATGATTCGGGCTTGAACATGTATGGATGTATTTGAGAGGTTGACATTTGGAGCAAAGAAGGAGAAAAAGAAGTGAAATCCTGCTACTATAGTTTGTTTATGTAGCCTCCGGAGCCAGAGGAAGCTTCGTGAAGCTAACCAATCAGAACGGGAGAGACTAAATGCCCTTGTCGGACATGCTTATTTGCGGTCCGATGAAGACACCCGAGGGTTGATTGGTTAGGTTTAGGCAAGGGGAGTGAGATGGTTAGGGTTAGGGTAAAAATATCGTAAAAATATCTGTCAATCATAGGAAGAGTAGGGGTGGGTCTTGATGGAAGGCATACTGGGTAAGCATTTAGTCTATCCCCAATCAGAACAGAGTGGGCTCATCAGGAGGGAGGCCTTGAAGAGACGAGCTAAAACAGCCTGTTTCAGACAGAGGGTGAATTGAGGGGCTGAATAAAGGGCCGGTATAAGATAAATCAGGAGTTTTTTTAACTGTAAGTCATGCAAAGATATTCCAGTAAAGCCCCAGGACATAAATATAGAGCTGGAAATGTGCATGATATGTTTGATGATATGATATATTTAAGAGTACAGAATCTGTAGAGATGCAGTTGAAGGTTGAGCAATTCTTCCTCCAGCAATTTGCAAATCATGTCCCAACTCTAATTCTCTCAGCTGCATGGGAGCGTACACACACACACACACACATTGTCCTAGGTCACTTTTGGGAACGTTACATAGACTTACATTAATTTCCTGGAGACTTACCCTAACCCTAAACATAACCACTACTTGCCGAACCATTACCCTAACCTTAACCACTGACCCAAAAATCAACATTTTACCAATTGGGGACAGAGCTTTTGTCTCCAATTGGACAAGCCGTCCCCAATTAACTGGTCTTTAGTCCGAAATTTGTCCCCAAAAGCAGCCTATGACAAACCCACACACACACACACACACAGAGAGAAAACACATTCAAATATCACACATGAATGCACAAAGGATCACATGTACTAATGCATGCACACATGAATGCACACAAATCCATCCTTGTATCCTCCACACACACACACACACACACACACACACACACACACACACACACACACACACACAGTTTAATGTGCTTAATTAAAGCAGATAATTATTCTCCCTCAGCGCATGGGCACCTTGACACAGTCGTCCTTTGCCTCTCGCTGACTCACCCTCAACATTCCTGCTCGTCTCCTGGATACAACTGGAAACTGAGACTAACACTTAGACTTAGAAAACTTTAATGTCCTCTGAGAGGCAGTTGACGGCACAGCACAGATCATATTTAGATGAACAATAAAGAAAAATAGTCCGAGATCATCTGTAGCAGCCATCATAAATATCATCACAGTCCAGGCAGGCATGTCAGTGCATGTCAATAACAGTATGCCAACGATTTCAATAAAAATAAATAGTGAGTGTACTGCACATGCCCTATGTTTCCATGTATTGCACATCTCGTAGACCGAGGCTGTCTGCATTTAAAAACCTTTTCATTTACAACTTCACATTATTTGGGACATTATTTAGGATAAAAATAAGTTGATAAAACTTTTGCTTCAAACTGTGTGCAGCCACTCATGTTTACCTCCTGTTGCACAGACAGAAATATTCATACTGTAGAGAGATACAAATTCTCAAAGCTTAACCTGGCGTTAAGCAGAGTTTTCTTATTGCCTGACATAACACTTGAAAAGCTAAATTTAGAGGATATTTCTAGAATCTAGATCTGCAGATTTAACAGCTCAAAGTTGTTAAACAAAATTGTTCCTATAATTACGGGGTCACGGGTATTGTTCTGTAAGAGTCGATCTTTCTGTCCACGGAAATCACAGGAGCAGAGAGATGTGAGAGGAAAACTAATTTTCCTCACCGCTCTGTCCCTTCATTAATTCGGGACAAATTGGCCTGCTTGGAGCAGCTTTTGAAAATGCAAAACAGGTGGTGAGATGAAAAGGCTTCGAGCCGTCTGTTTGTTTCATCTGCCTGAGTTTTTGTGTGGAAACGGGCCAGGCTGGTTTCACCTCATGGCTCTGGAGAATGTAAAGGGCCCTTGAAAGATGAGGAAAAAAAGCAAAAATATAACAGCTCCATCTGTTTTTTTTTCCTCACGTCTTGCTCCTTCAGCGTTTTCAGCCACGGGGTATGTTTTACTGTTGTCATGCGGATGCCTCATGAAACCTCCAGTCATGGTGATTATCACAACTACAACTGAATGATTACTTGTTTCCCTGAATCTGTTTCATAAAATAAAACCTTATCAACAATTTCTAACTTCAACGATTTCTTCATCTAAACCATCAACCTGTCTCTTAGACCCCATCCTAACTAGGCTGCTTAAGGAAGTCCTACCCTTAGTTAGCACTTCTTTAGTAGATATGATCAATCTGTCTTTAGTAACAGGCTATGTACCACAGTCCTTTAAAGCAGCTGTAATTAAACCTCCTCTTAAAAAGCCTACTCTTGATTCAGGCGTTATAGCCAACTATAGTCCTATATCTAACCTTCCCTTGCGCTCTAAGATCCTTGAGATGGCAGTCGCCAATCAGTTGTGTGACTTTCTACATAACAATAGTATATTATTAGGATTTTCAGGATCAGGATTCAGGATTTAGAGCACTTCAGAGCACAGAGACAGCACTGGTGAAAGTTACAAATGACCTCCTAACTGCATTGGACAAACGACTTCTCTCTGTACTTGTCTTGATCTTAGTTAGATCTTAGTGTTGCATTTGACACATTTGAGACTGGAACATTTAATTGGCATTTAAGGAGCTGCATTACGCTTGTTTAAGTCTTATTTATCAGATCAATTCCAGTTTGTACAAGTTAACGATGAATCCTTAATGCACACAAAAGTTTGACACAGAGTTTCACAAGGTTCTGTACTTGGACCAATACTATTCACCTTATATATGCTTCCTTAAGGTAATTTTATTCCGAAACATTGTTATAAAAATTATACCCAATTATATTGATAAATAAAGCCACATGAAACCAATTAGTTAACAAATTCCAAGCATAAAGACCTGGATGACCTGCAATTTTCTGCTACTAAACTCAGACAAAACTGAAGCTATTGTGCTTGGCCCTAAACACCTTAGAAACACATTATCTAATGATATAGCTACTCTAGATGGCACTACCCTGGCCTCCAGCACCACCGTAAGGAATCTGGGAGATATCTTTGATCAAGAAATGTCCTCCCACATAAAACAAATTTCAAGGACTGCCTTTTTCCACTTTCGTAATATTGCAAAAGTCAGGCACATCTTGTCTCAAAAAGATGCAGAAAAATTTGTTACTTCCAGGCTGGATTATTGCAATTCCTTATTATCAGGCTACCCTAACAAGTCTATAAAGACTCTCCAGCTGGTCCAGAATGCAGCTGCATGTATACTGACAAAAACTAGATAAAGAGATATATTTCTCCCATCATAGCTTTGCTGCATTGGCTTCCTGTAAAATCCAGAATAGAATTTAAAATCTTTCTCCTCACTTACAAAGCCCTTAATGGTCAGGCACCATCACATCTTAAGGATTTCATAGTACCCTATTACCCCACTAGAACACTGCACTTGCTCATAGTTCCTAAAGTCTCCAAAAGTAGAATGGGAGGCAGCTATCAGCCCCCTTTCCTGTGGAACCATCGTCAGAGACACGCTCTCTATGTTTAATATTAGGCTTAAAACTTTCCTTTTTGATAAAGCTTGTAGTAAGGGCCACCCAGGCTCGCCTTGGACCAGCCTCAAGTTATGCTGCTATAGGCCTAGACTGCCAGGGGACTTCCCATGAAGCACTGAGCTCCTCTCCTCCTCCCACTCTCCATCTGTATGCATTCATGTACCATTAATGCATGTTACTAATTCTGTCTATTGCATTGTGCTATGCTCTCTTTCCTCCTGCCCCCCCCCCCCCTCTCTCTTTCTCTCTCAACCCAACCGGTCAAGGCAGATGGCCTCCCATCTAGAGCCCTTTTCTGCTTGAGGTTTCTTTCCGTTAAAGGGGAGTCGCTTTTCCTTGTCGCTGTCACCAAGTGCTTGCTCATGGGGGAATGTTGGGTGTATGTAAATAATATTGTAAAGAGTACATTCTAGACCTGCTCTATGTGAAAAGTGCCCTGACATAACTTCTGTTTTGATTTGGTACTATATAAACAAAATTGACTTGATTTGACTGTCAAGTTAAAAAACAAAGCTGCTGTTCTTATTTCCCTTTTAGACCGATAAACAGAGTCATGAATGGAGTATAATGCTCCTCTTCATCATTCCAAAAGGTGAACATTTCAAATACACTCCCTGCTGTTATCACACGATCAATTCATTGTGGAATTATCTGCACAATATTCCCATTGTAGTTTGTTAATTTCAGGAAGTTTTATGTTGAAACTGGTGATAAAAAAGATGCTTCTGAAAAAGGAACAAATCATTTCTCAGAGATCAGCTCCTATAAGGAATAAATATCTCTTGTATATACACAAACCTGATTCACTGCAGCCTACATTTGCTAAATTGCAAAATTGCAATTTTAGTTTCATACATTCCACAGGTCTTTTTAACCATCCCCTTTCTCTCAATAAATATTACAAGAAAGGTAATGTGCCACTCTGTTTAAACCATCTATCTGCTGTAAGACATCTTCAAACCTCCCCTGAGAGTCTGTGCTTCTTTCAGTTTGTTTGATTTGGGCGATGCAACTCAAGAGTTTCATGACAGAGACACAGTAAGGCTCAAACCTAAATTTAAATCATCTCAATAACTTCTACTTGTATCATTTTTTTGTATCATAGATCGGTAAAACATATTGGTAGAGACATGGCGCTACCATCCAGACCCAAATCTACACACATGATTGGGGCACAAAGGAAGATCATAATTAATAATATGGGGAAAGTGTGATGTGGAGCCTGAGAGAGAAGGAGACAATGAGATCAGACTGGTATTTATAGCCTTGGTGGAGGCCTATCCAGGTGTCACTGCATTACCTTAACGACACACCTTGACTGCCCGCTCCTGCAGAAAATGGCCAATCAAACCACTGCAGGCAGAAAGGGAGGGGTTGTAACACTTTGGGAAACAGTGATTGACATTTTTCACTATTTCCAAATAACTAATCGATTAATCAAGAAAATAATGAACACATTAAGCAATAATGAAAATAATCGTTATTTGCAGCATTGTTTTAAGTAGGGCAAAGATATCATTAAAAGAACATTTAACAACATATTAAAGTATATACAATCAATTAAAGGGGAATACATTAAATGAAAAAATAAGTTTGCAGTGATTAATTGCTGCAAATTTAATAAAGGAAATAAAAGTTTAGTGGAGAAAATGAATGAAGGGCACATTAAAAAGAAAGTACAAAGCTCAACCTCACAGAAACTGAATTTTAAGTGAGGTGACTGGACGTTTCTAAATGTTCTCTGTACTTCTGATGCAGAAATGTCCATTGAAGCTTGACTAACAGCTCTGCTCTGTTATAAACCACATTTCATGGCAGTTGTTCCCATTTTTGCTTATAAAGAAGCATGTTTTTTTAAAAAATTCTATTTGTACTTTTAACCTTTCTAAACATCTGGCTGCTACTCGTCGTCTGTTACCTGAGGGACAGGCGACGATGGAATAAATTAGAGGTAAATCAGCAAGGGAGGCTCGTGTTTTATGGATGAGGAGACTGTGTGGGAAGGGAGAGAGAGACAGAAAAGTGCAATTAGAGTGAGTTGTGGTCTTACAAAGTCAGGTTGTTTGTGTGTGTGTGTGTGTGGGCATGACTTAGCCTACTTTCAGGGACACTCACCAGACTTAACACCAGCTAACTGGGATGGCTTGTATTTTTGGGTCAGTGGTTAAGGTTAGGATCACGGTTAGGTTTGGGCAAGTAGTGGTTATGGTTATGGTAAGTCTCCAGGAAATTAATGTAAGTGTATGCAATTTCCCCAGAAGTGACCTAGGTAAACATGTGTGTGTGTGTGTGTGGTGACCAGCAGCCACGCCCTGTTTATAATTCATTTCATTGATCTCACACACACTCATTAGAAGGGAAATCAATGGAGGAGGAGGGCAGCGAGAACAATTAGTGTGTTCTTGATGACTCAGGTTGTGTTGTTGTTGTGTAGTAGTGTGCTGACTTTAACTTTTCCATCTTAAAGGATAGGTTCACAACTTTCAAAGTGTGTCTTAAAATAGCAGTCAGGTGTCCATATTAACAGTGAAAGAGGTTTTCCTCACTGTACTCATTCCTCCTGTTCATACTAGCTATTAAAAGATCCTTTCAAATGTGCTTTCAATTTAAGTGATGGGGCCAAAATCCACAGTGTCCACACAGTCATTTTGTGCAAAAATGCATTTAAAAGTCTCTGTGAAGCTTATATGAGGCTTCAGCAGTCTGAGTTAGTCATATCAAGTGGATATCTGACACATTTACAGTCTTTTTAGCATCACATTCCCTCTTTGTGTTTCCTTTAAAGACGCTGCATATCCATAGAGGTGTTTTCACTTACTCTGGCTGAAGCAGAATTCGTTAAAGGTAGAATTTGCTTAATGTTAATGCACTCAGTGATAAAGGACAGTCAAGAAACTGTCTATAACGCCCACACAGTCCTGAACTAATCAGCTAAAACAGGTAACACCTGTGTGGGTAGAGCCTGGACATGTCAGGTCATTAAAGGTCAGTGATGTTGCTGTAGCTTCCCTCCAAGTAATTGATTTTAAAATTATACTTCACTAAACTCTCCACTCTGCTGCTGTTTAGTTTCATGTGAGTAGCAGAGAATCTCATCCTGTTGTGAAATGTTGTGCTGCCATCTAGTGGTAGTTCTTTTTTTATTTATCTTCATGCTTGTTTAATATAAATCATGTATAATACATTAAGGCTTTTAAAGTGTGCTCGACAATTTTACATTTCTGAATTTTTTTTCCCTTTCTTCCAGAAAAGCTTTAGTTTCCATTCAACTGATCAGTATGAAAACTTGAAGAAAAGTGCTTCTAATTCTTGTCAAATACTCCATAATTGTTGCATAAATGCATGTAAGCCTAATTTTATTGTTTTCTTTGTAATGCACCCCTGTGAAACCCTTTTTATACTGTGATAAAACCATGTAACAGTCTATATAAATAATACACTTTTATATTATGATATCTCTTTTCTAGGGCCATGTACTGAAAGGTAACACAACAAACCAGGATGCAAGACATTTAAGGTACCTTTTTAAAATGTTTTTTCCCCAAAACAGATTTAAATTAAATGTGTACCCTGCAAATGTCCAAAACAACAATCAAGATGAATTGACCTGCAACATGTGATCACAACAGTTTCTTATTTAGAGAAAGAGCAATAAATACATTGGTTTATATCAAATCTATATTCAAATTACAATAGAGAGCAACTGACATATTTAACAGGTGAGACAATAGAAAAAAATAAGACAAAACAGATAAAGTGAAACTAAAAATACATAGAACATGTAATATAAGGTGGGATATAAAAACCCACTGACACATAAAATAGAATTCATACTGAATAATAATAATAGTAATAAAAAAAACAAAGTTAAAACACAGATTACATAGAATGTATAAAATCAAGTACATATAAAATACAACATTTTAAAAGAAGTGTAGTAGTGCATATGTGTGAAGCAGACTGAGAGAAAAGCTAGTTAAAGGCTAAAGTGAAGAGATACGTTTTTTGCATTCTTTTAAAAATATTCAGCGAGCTGGCTTCCCTGATATCTATCGGTAGTGTGTTGCATAGTTTTGGGATGTAATTGACAAAGGCTGCATTCCCCATTTTCTTTCAGGTGTTGCTGGGAATATCCAATAAACCAGCAGCAGATGATCGCAGTGGTCTTGAAGGAAGATAGTTAAGAAGGGAATTAGCAATGTAGCTTGGTCCTAGCCCATCAAGGGCTTTGTATATAAGGAGGAGGACCTTAAAGTAGATCCTAAATGTCACAGGAAGCCAGTGCAGAGCAGCTAAAACTGGACTAATGTGTTCTCTTGGTTCTGGTTGATAGTCACACTGTAGAGTTTTGAATGAGCTGAAGTCTCAGAGGCTTTTTTTGGGAGGTGAGTAAAAAGTGCATTATAGTAATCAAGTTGGCTTGAAATGAAGGCATGAATAAGTTTTTCTGCATCTTTTGATTTATAAATGGTTGTACTTTAGCTATGTTTCTGAGCTGGAAAAATTATGTTTTTGTCACCTTGTTATTATGGGACCTGAAGTTTAGATCTCAATCAAATAATGCCAAGACTTGTAACCTCAGATTTTATCCAGGGGATTAATTTCCCCAGATTATTAAACAGCATTTCTCTTTGTGTTTTGGGGCCAACTAGTAGGATTTCAGCTTTGTGCTCATTTAACTTTTTGCTCATCCATTTACTTATTGTCAGAAGACAGGTAGTAATGGAGTTTATAGCTGGAGCATCATTTGGTTGAGCAGAGATGTACAGCTGTGTGTCATCCACATAACTATGGAAACATACATTGTGCTCTCTGATGATGTCACCAAGTGGTAGCATGTACAGTGAGAATAATGATGAACCACGGCAGCTCCTTTGTGGAATCTCAAAGCAGTTGCTGTGTTCCACAGACACATGATCTCCAAGACTGACATAAAACTTTCTTCCTTTGATGTAAATTTTGAACCAGATTAACACAGAAGTCAGGAAGACCAACCCACTTTTCCAGACAATTGATTAGGAAATCATTGAGTCATAATCTCATATTGCTGGCTGCTCCTGGCCTCCGTATAAACTGTTTCCTTAATCATTACATTTGAAAAACTAGATCTAAAAAAAAATTTCTGGCAGAGATCATCATGTCAAACCTAAAGTCACTATATTGTAAACTACTGAAGACAGTATTTGTACTTGGACCACAGTAATATAGGAATTTAGTCAGATTCCTGATGTCAACTGATAATACATGATTATCATACTGTATCAGCATCTTGCATGTTTTCATCCAATGATCACAAGAAGACAATTATTCCCTGATCACCATGTTACCACCACACTGATGACTGGTTCACCATATTTCAAACCGCTTGTCTTTCTTAAAGGGACTTCTGTCCACAATGTTGTTGTTGAAGAGTCTAGAAAAATACCAAAGCAGAGAGCAAATGTCACTCATACAGCCAACAATAATATGAATAATTGAGTGATTATGAATTATTTTCCTGTAAGCCTACGACTACAACATTCTTAATGAATAATGGTGCACTAATTAATGTATGCTCACCGCACGGCTTCAATGGAAGGGTTGATGGAGACCAGCTGGAGTAACCTGTGTGTCGCAGCATCTGTGATCTTATTGTGACTCAGACTGTAACATGCACACAAACAAAAAAGAAAAAGTGAGGACAAAAGGTACATTATTATATAATATGGAGCCAGTGGCTGATGTAGGCAGTACAGGTAAATGTCAAGGCGTCACTGCAGAAACACTAAAGTTCTATTTGTCAATGGATTATGTTGACTTGCATTTCTGTCTGCTCAGACCAACACAAAGAGACACACACCTCTAAAACTGTGATCATAAAAACTAAAATCCACCTGATTATGTCTTTTCTTCAGTCAGTGAAAAACCTCTCGTCTTCATACAGTAGCAGGTATGTGCACGCTGTCGGTCGGTCATTTTGATCGCACAGCTGAGTATCTTCATTGATTATTGAAGTTTTCTGACACTACTGCATGATCTAACACTGTAATTCACAGCACTGAGCTGTTCCACATCCATTCCAAGTTTAAACAGTCAGATAATTTGGAGTATTGTGATCATCCTCAGGATGCATCATGAACTCCAAAGATCTCAGGATATTTTTTACTTCAAGTAAATCATCAGACTTCATTTCCTCTGGAGAATCTGAATAAATTCTGCTGTGAATACAGATTATCTGCAGCCAGATTGTTGCTCTTCTCATGGTACTCACAGTAATGGCAAACTAGTTGTGTGCATGTTTATTTACCCAGATAACTAAATGTAAACTATTCTATTATTAGGTAAAGACAGTATTATAAAAGTACAGTATGTTTACTGTAGTACAAAGTTCTGTAAAAAAACAGGTATAAAAACATTTTCTTTAAATAAATGATAAGAGGAGAGATGGTGAATGTATTTACTATTTTAGTAAATATGTACAATTAGTATAATGAGTAGCTATAATTAAATCTGTCAGCACCTTCAGTCAGTAATGTAGACGGGGCGCAGCAGTCTTTGTTGTCATGATGTGTGTCAGCAGGACCACTATGGAAATGATTTATTTGAACTTTTAGTGTTTTTATCCTCTGTCATCACTCTTCAGTTTTATGTTTAACACTTTAATAGTTTTATATACTGTTTATAGTTTGATTTATTTTGTTGGTTTTGTGTTTCTGCGTGTTGGGCTTTTATTTGATTGTTTTCTTTGTGAATATGTGGAAAAGTGTGTTATGTGTCGGTTGCTTTATGATAGAATTAAACCAAACCAAACCTCTAACTGTACAGATATAATTGTCTTCTCATGTACACACTGACAGCAACTTCAGTCTCTCCTGAAATCTAAATTCAACATAATCTCCCCTTGAAAGTGTGTTTGGGGAACTCTATAATAAACTTGGGGTGCTGTAAGCTGTCAGCAGGGTTACTGTCTCTTTCTGCCTCCCTAAGAAGGAACATTTTTCTTCAGAAAAGCCGTCTTGCAATCCTCTCAGCTCATTAAACTTATTGTCTGTTTTGAATCTCACACCAACTCCACCTGCCTGTTGTGGTCAGCAATATGTTTTTGTGAGTTACTACCTCCGCCACCGACTAGACTAGAGCTGACACAGCATTATATACATTTTTGTGACATGAACACATGTATCTGTACAGTCTGATACTCACTCCAGGACTTGGACTTTATGCAGATGTTTGATGAGTGTGAGCAGCAGCTGGTCAGTGAGCTGACAGTGACTGAGGTCCAGCTCTGTCAGCCTGTCAGAGAAGTCCAGCATCTGGGCCAAACCTTCACAGGCACTCTGATTCAGTGTGGTGTGACTGAGGTCCAGCTCTCCACCCAGGGCTCTACACAGGGACTCTCCCCGTCTCACTGTGTCCCTCTCACTGCTCCCAGGAACCAGTGACACCAGCTGGAGGAGGACAGCTTTACTGGCTCTGAACAGGACGAACAGAGCAAAGAGCAGACTGTTACCATGCAGAAACATTACTGTGAACAAGTTTCTTCTCTGGTTTAGGTTATTCTTCCCTACCCGAGACGGACTCTGTCTAGGACAGGAAACAGCAGGTCCAGACTGCTGTCTTCCACCTCACAGTCTCTCAGGTCCAGCTGTGTGTCGTGGCTGCTGTGTCTCAGGATGGTGGAGACGGCCCTGCAGTCAACAAAGGTCAGACTCAGAGGCTCAGTCTGATCCTTCTCTGTCAGCTCCACACAGGAGGAGCAGGACAGATCCAGCCTGTGCTGTAGAGTCTTGAGCAGGCCTGATGCTGCCCCCTGCCTGGCATCAGAGGCAGCACAGCAGTGGATGAACCTCAGCAACAGCTTCCTGTCAACACTGGTAGTAGAATTGATTCAGAAATGTAAGAAAGTTAACAAATTATACACAAATAATACAATCATATCACTTCATTGTTCAGATACCAATATGACTAGCAGACTCACAAATATTCCACACAAATAATATCCATTTAAAAGATAGAGGGTATTAAAGAGTACAGTGTTATCATAACTGATAGTGATGAAAAACAAAGAATTCTCTTTCAACACCATTAATTAATCATAACATAAAAAACAGTCCAATAAATACTCTAAAGTGTTATTGAGCAGGTTTACAAGTAAGAAAAGGCTTACTTTTGGTTACAACCTGGATTAGTCTACAGGGAATGAGACGTTGCCCAAAACAAAGCAGTGTACTGCGAGTATCTCGGGGTCTCCCAAAGATACTTTAAATGATTCATTTGTTGGAGTATTTAGGCAAATCAGCGAAGCATTATTGCCACCACATCACTGAAATAAATATGGTTGATAGCTGTGATCTTACACTGCTATGTAATGAAATAAGTAAAGACCAAACCAACAGTACTGCAAAGTGTTCAATAAGAGACTGAAGGCAGATTTTGGATGCTAGAGCTTACAGCAGAGCCCTCTGAAGACACCCTGAGTCTAATACATCAATCATAGGAGGTATGTAATCTATCTCATCTGTATCATCTAACATCTAAGGTGCTCTCACAGTACGCTATCAGTGATGGATAAATGATATCCTGTGTGTTAGAGAGTACTGATACAGCTACAGCGTTAAGAAATGAGCACTAATGTCTGACCTGAGTTGAGAGACTTTGTCCAGTGTAAAGAGGATGGACTCTATTTCCTCTGTTGGTATGGAGGTCCACTGCAGGTTTACTTTAACTCTGTCACTGTGTTGAAGGATGAAGAGCAGAGCAGCACAGTCCACCGAGTCCAGCTCTCTGCAGGTCAGGTTGATCACATGATCCAATGACCTCAGTAAACTGGGTATCATGTGATGGGTTTGAGCTTTATGGATCTCTCTGATGGCAGTCAACACAAAAATGGGACTGGGCCTGAAAGCATACAGTGTATTTACCAATAACACTCTGTGTGGTCAAACAATGAACAAACTGATGAGGAAACAGAAGCCATAACAGAACATTTACAAATTATTAAATGGAAAACAATTTTATATCTGTGTCCAATAAAAGGGGAAAAACAGTTTGACAACCTTTTGAATACAATCCTGTCCAGAAAGGGAAGCAGACGTGTGATTCTCTCCTGTAAGAAGCAGTTCTTCCTCAGGTTCACAGTGATGGTCTGAGCTGACGACTGCTGCAGCAGATACTGAAGAACCTCCCAGTTCAGACAGCAGGAGGTCAGGTCTCCACCAACCTTACTGAAGAAGGAACAGGTCAAGTCCTCATCCTGGATTTCATGGAGGAGGGCCAGTAGCTGCTGCAAACTCTCTTCAGTCAGTCTGCACATTTCATAATGAATATGTTTTAGAAAAGGTGAGTATTAATACGTTAGACATTTTCATTAATTAGTGTGTGTTCATAAGGCTGAGGAAAGACATTTACTTGATTGTTAGAGGGCCATCGTGAAGCAGCAGTGAAGTGAGACCCTGAGCAAAGATGCTGAGCTCAGTCAGGTCGAACCGTCTGACTGACCAGTGTCTCAGCACGGATGCCAAACTACTGACAACCTTCAACAAAACTCGTTCTGATAGTTGGGTTGTCTTAGGGACGAGAGAAAGCTCATCAACAGCCAGACAGGCCACTCTCCCTCTTCTTATCCATCCAAACAGTCTCAAGGCCGTATTGTTGGACAGTCTGAAAATGCAGAAACAGATGTCCTGAAATATGTGATGAAAACCCCTAATTGATCATTTAAATTGGACAACTGGTGTTAAAAGAAGACAGACAGTAATTAGATGAATACGTACTTCAGACTGTGTAGTTGTGTTGTACGTCTAAAGAGGAGCGAGGCTTCTCTGACAGATATCTTTCTGGGTGTGAGGATGAGATTCACTTCAGAGCCACAAAGTCTGAGAACTCTCCCTGCAGACCTGCAGGTTTTCCTGCCTAACTTTCCCGTTAACAGCAGGTTGAACCCCAGGAGCTGCAGCAGAGAGACCAGCTGCTGGGTCTCCTCTCTGGATGTCACAGAGATGGATGAACACACACTCTGGAAGAACTCTGGATCACAGCTAAAACACAATATTATGGATCAATTGTGGAAACAGCAAAGCAAACATACAAGAGTAGAAAACAAACTGCATTACAAACCATCTGATGTCTGATGTCTTTCATCAAAGATGAAATTCAGAACAAGAACATACAGCAGGAGGAAATAGTAAAGACAGTATGTTGTTAAATGATGACTGAACTGAAACTTTATTCATCTTTACCTTTTCTGAAGTAAACCATGTAGTATTTGTAAAAATACAATATTAATCTGACAAACCTGAGCTTTGAGATATAAGGCAGACACTGCAGGAAACTCCTCACTTCACTCTCTTCATCTGAGCAGCCTGTCAGCTCCACTTCTTTCTTCTCTGATTGGAGTTTCAGCACTTCCAGCAGGATGGAGGCCTTTCTCTTTGACAGGTTTATGAACCAGACTGTAGGTGACTGGAAAACTGACTGTAATGCTGGAAGGACTCTCCTGCCTGTTTTAGTTTCACAATCCTTCATCTGGGAGTACAGATCCAGTAGTAAATGACACTGATGTTCCTTTTTATCATAACTATAATAATAATCATGATGATTCATGTATCTCTCTTTAAAATGTATCACTTCTTCACTGCACAGTGATGATAACAGCTCCAGTATCTTCTCTCCTGTCTGCTGTTCTCTCTCTGCTGCTGCACAGAACAGATTCACCAACAACCTGATTTCTTTATCAGGATCTGACCGTCGAGGAAAACTGGAACAATAAGAAGGAAACATTTTGTGAGGATTTGATCTCAGCAACATAACTACAAACACACACTACTGATGGACTCTATCTTGTACATGGCTGTCCTGTATAAAATTATGAAATTAAAAACACTTAATTAATCAGGAAAGAATATAAATCATTTTTGAACTATTACTGCCTCACAACACAAACACCAATCCTGTGTGTGAAATCACTGCATATTTGCTACCTACAGGTTATATTCACTTTAAGTAATTAAAATGTAAAATATATGCAGAATATATGAATATAAATATTGAAAAAACTAAATCTAGAGTCCACATCATGTACAGTAGTTAAAATATCATCCCAGCATGCTTTACCTCTGAGATGGAAGACGTATAAATTACTGTTATGCTACATTACATCTGTCAGTGGTGACACAAAATGATCATTCATAAGTGTCTGAAATCTTCATTTACTGCTCACTATAGAGTTGGTAGAATTTATATCATAGTCAGTAAGAATAACTAATCATGAGGTAAAAAAGCAATGACTGTATTTTTGCATCTATGTAAATGTAGCAGTGCTTGTTTTTCTTAATTAATGAACATTTTGTTTTTATTTATGAACAATGTATGTTTTAAGCTGCCAAGATGACTGCCATTACTATTATAAGTAATTTGATCCTGTCAATGTCCCATATTTAACAATTCATCACATTTTCATATTTCTCTTTGTTTATTATGTGTGTAAATATTATAAATAAACTACCATATATCTAACAGAAGGTGGTTTGACTCTTTTGTGTGTGTAAATCTTTTAATATCAGAGTCACTGAGGTTCCCAAAAACTAGGAAAGCAACTTATCTCACAACATATTTCATATACTTCCAACCCATGTTCTCTGTCAATACTACAGACGGGGGACAAATTAAAGGAAAAACCTGAATAAAAAAGTGGAGAAACATATCAAATGCAGATGCTTCTGTTCACCAGGGCTCACTGAATGCTTTGGTGAGGATGAAAATGATGTGAATAAAATGCTCGGACCTTTACAGTCACCAGATCTCAACCCAGCTCAACACCTATGGAAGATTTTAGACCAATGTGGAAGACAATGCTCTCCACCACCATCTTCATAAGACCGAATAATATCGTATTAACTTTTAAATCTGGGAGATAAATCGGAATGAGAGGAAAACATTTTGTTATGATCCCATGTCAGTGGTACAAAGACAGCTGTGCATTAGTGATATACACTGTATCTCCTTAACATGGCGATCAAGTCATATATTAGAATAAGGGGACTCTTCTCCTAAAAAGATGGCTGAAGAATCCCTCACTTCATTGTTTGAAGGTATACAGCTATACAACTCCTTAACTGTAAGTCATGTGAAGTACCTGAGCTTTGAGATATAAGGCAGACACTGTAGGAAACTCCTCACTTCACTCTCTTCATCTGAGCAGCCTGTCAGCTCCACTTCTTTCTTCTCTGATTGGAGTTTCAGCACTTCCAGCAGGATGGAGACCTTTCTCTCTGACAGGTTTATGGACCAGACTGTAGGTGACTGGAAAACTGACTGTAATGCTGGAAGGACTCTCCTGCCTGTTTTAGTTTCATAATCCTTCAGATGACAGTACAATCCCAGTAGGAAATGACTCTGATAATCCATGTATCTTTCTTTAAAAGGGAATGTTTCATAACTGCACAGTGATGATAACAGCTCCAGTATCTTCTCTCCTGTCTGCTGTTCTCTCTCTGCTGCTGCACAGAACAGATTCACCAAGAACCTGATTTCTTTATCAGGATCTGACCGTCGTGGAAAACTGGAAAAAAAAAGAAGGAAACATTTTGTGAGGATTTGATCTCAGCAACGTAACTACAAACACACACTACTGATGGACTCTATCTTGTACATGGCTGTCCTGTATAAAATTATGAAATTAAAAACACTTAATTAATCAGGAAAGAATATAAATCATTTTTGAACTATTACTGCCTCACAACACAAACACCAATCCTGTGTGTGAAAACACTGCATATTTGCTACCTACAGGTTATATTCACTTTAAGTAATTAAAATATAAAATATATGCAGAATATATGAATATAAATATTGAAAAAATTAAATCTAGAGTCCACATCATGTACAGTAGTTAAAATATCATCCCAGCATGCTTTACCTCTGAGATGGAAGACGTATAAATTACTGTTATGCTACATTACATCTGTCAGTGGTGACACAAAATGATCATTCATAAGTGTCTGAAATCTTCATTTGCTGCTCACTATAGAGTTGGTAGAATTTATATCATAGTCAGTAAGAATAACTAATCATGAGGTAAAAAAGCAATGACTGTATTTTTGCATCTATGTAAATGTAGCAGTGCTTGTTTTTCTTAATTAATGAACATTTTGTTTTTATTTATGAACAATGAACTTTTTAAGCTGCCAAGATGGCTGCCATTGTTATTCTGAGTAACATAGCCCTTATTAAAGAGACATGGTTTACCTGTCAATGTCCCATATTTAACAATTCATCACATTTTCATATTTCTCTTTGTTCATTATGTGTGTAAATATTATAAATAAACTACCATATATCTGACAGAAGGTGGTTTGACTCTTTTGTGTGTGTAAATCTTTTAATATCAGAGTCACTGAGGTTCCCAAAAACTAGGAAAGCAATTTATCTCACAACATATTTCATATACTTCCAACCCATGTTCTCTGTCAATACTACAGACGGGGGACAAATGAAAGGAAAAACCTGAATAAATAAAGTGGAGAAACATATCAAATGCAGATGCTTCTGTTCACCAGGGCTCACTGAATGCTTTGGTGAGGATGAAAATGATGTGAATAAAATGCTCGGACCTTTACAGTCACCAGATCTCAACCCAGCTCAACACCTATGGAAGATTTTGGACCAATGTGTAAGACAATGCTCTCCACCACCATCTTCATAAGACCAGATAATATTGTGTTAACTTTTAAATCTGGGAGATAAATCGGAATGAGAGGAAAACATTTTGTTATGATCCCATGTCAGTGGTACAAAGAGATCTGTGCATTAGTGATATACACTGTATCTCCTTAACATGGTGATCAAGTCATATATTAGAATAAGGGGACTCTTCTCCTAAAAAGATGGCTGAAGAATCCCTCACTTCATTGTTTGAAGGTATACAGCTATACAACTCCTTAACTGTAAGTCATGTGAAGTACCTGAGCTGTGAGATATAAGGCAGACACTGTAGGAAACTCCTCACTTCACTCTCTTCATCTGAGCAGCCTGTCAGCTCCACTTCTTTCTTCTCTGATTGGAGTTTCAGCACTTCCAGCAGGATGGAGGCCTTTCTCTTTGACAGGTTTATGGACCAGACTGTAGGTGACTGGAAAACTGACTGTAATGCTGGAAGGACTCTCCTGCCTGTTTTAGTTTCATAATCCTTCAGATAACAGTACAATCCCAGTAGGAAATGACCCTGATAATCCATGTATCTTTCTTTAAAAGGGAATGTTTCATAACTGCACACTGATGATAACAGCTCCAGTATCTTCTCTCCTGTCTGCTGTTCTCTCTCTGCTGCTGCACAGAACAGATTCACCAACAACCTGATTTCTTTATCAGGATCTGGCCGTCGAGGAAAACTGGAACAATAAGAAGGAAACATTTTGTGAGGATTTGATCTCAGCTACATAACTACAAACACACACTACTGATGGACTCTATCTTGTACATGGCTGTCCTGTATAAAATTATGAAATTAAAAACACTTCATTAATCAGGAAAGAATATAAATCATTTTTGAACTATTACTGCCTCACAACACAAACACCAATCCTGTGTGTGAAAACACTGCATATTTGCTACCTACAGGTTATATTCACTTTAAGTAATTAAAATGTAAAATATATGCAGAATATATAATATAAATATTGAAAAAACTAAATCTAGAGTCCACATCATGTATAATAGTTAAAATATCATCCCAGCATGCTTTACCTCTGAGATGGAAGACGTATAAATTACTGTTATGCTACATTACATCTGTCAGTGGAGACACAAAATGATCATTCATAAGTGTCTGAAATCTTCATTTACTGCTCACTATAGAGTTGGTAGAATTTATATCATAGTCAGTAAGAATAACTAATCATGAGGTAAATAAGCAATGACTGTATTTTTGCATCTATGTAAATGTAGCAGTGCTTGTTTTTCTTAATTAATGAACATTTTGTTTTTATTTATGAACAATGTATTTTTTAAGCTGCCAAGATGACTGCCATTACTATTATAAGTAATTTGATCCTGTCAATGTCCCATATTTGACAATTCATCACATTTTCACATTTGTCTCTGTTCATTATGTGTGTAAATATTATAAATAAACTACCATATATCTAACAGAAGGTGGTTTGACTCTTTTGTGTGTGTAAATCTTTTAATATCAGAGTCACTGAGGTTCCCAAAAACTAGGAAAGCAACTTATCTCACAACATATTTCATATACTTCCAACCCATGTTCTCTGTGAATACTACAGACGGGGGACAAATTAAAGGAAAAACCTGAATAAAAAAGTGGAGAAACATATCAAATGCAGATGCTTCTGTTCACCAGGGCTCACTGAATGCTTTGGTGAGGATGAAAATGATGTGAATAAAATGCTCGGACCTTTACAGTCACCAGATCTCAACCCAGCTGAACACCTATGGAAGATTTTAGACCAATGTGGAAGACAATGCTCTCCACCACCATCTTCATAAGACCAAATAATATTGTGTTAACTTTTAAATCTGGTAGATAAATCGGAATGAGAGGAAAACATTTTGTTATGATCCCATGTCAGTGGTACAAAGAGATCTGTGCATTAGTGATATACACTGTATCTCCTTAACATGGCGATCAAGTCATATATTAGAATAAGGGGACTCTTCTCCTAAAAAGATGGCTGAAGAATCCCTCACTTCATTGTTTGAAGGTATACAGCTATACAACTCCTTAACCGTAAGTCATGTGAAGTACCTGAGCTTTGAGATATAAGGCAGACACTGTAGGAAACTCCTCACTTCACTCTCTTCATCTGACCAGCCTGTCAGCTCCACTTCTTTCTTCTCTGATTGGAGTTTCAGCACTTCCAGCAGGATGGAGACCTTTCTCTCTGACAGGTTTATGGACCAGACTGTAGGTGACTGGAAAACTGACTGTAATGCTGGAAGGACTCTCCTGCCTGTTTTAGTTTCACAGTCCTTCACCTGAGAGTACAGATCCAGTAGGAAATAACATTGATAATCCATGTATCCGTCTTTAAAAGGGAATGTTTCATAACTGCACACTGATGATAACAGCTCCAGTATCTTCTCTCCTGTCTGCTGTTCTCTCTCTGCTGCTGCACAGAACAGATTCACCAAGAACCTGATTTCTTTATCAGGATCTGACCGTCGAGGAAAACTGGAACAATAAGAAGGAAACATTTTGTGAGGATTTGATCTCAGCAACATAACTACAAACACACACTACTGATGGACTCTATCTTGTACATGGCTGTCCTGTATAAAATTATGAAATTAAAAACACTTAATTAATCAGGAAAGAATATAAATCATTTTTGAACTATTACTGCCTCACAACACAAACACCAATCCTGTGTGTAAAATCACTGCATATTTGCTACCTACAGGTTATATTCACTTTAAGTAATTAAAATGTAAAATATATGCAGAATATATGAATAGAAATATTGAAAAAATTAAATCTAGAGTCCACATCATGTACAGTAGTTAAAATATCATCCCAGCATGCTTTACCTCTGAGATGGAAGACGTATAAATTACTGTTATGCTACATTACATCTGTCAGTGGTGACACAAAATGATCATTCATAAGTGTCTGAAATCTTCATTTACTGCTCACTATAGAGTTGGTAGAATTTATATCATAGTCAGTAAGAATAACTAATCATGAGGTAAATAAGCAATGACTGTATTTTTGCATCTATGTAAATGTAGCAGTGCTTGTTTTTCTTAATTAATGAACATTTTGTTTTTATTTATGAACAATGTATTTTTTAAGCTGCCAAGATGACTGCCATTACTATTATAAGTAATTTGATCCTGTCAATGTCCCATATTTAACAATTCATCACATTTTCATATTTCTCTTTGTTTATTATGTGTGTAAATATTATAAATAAACTACCATATATCTGACAGAAGGTGGTTTGACTCTTTTGTGTGTGTAAATCTTTTAATATCAGAGTCACTGAGGTTCCCAAAAACTAGGAAAGCAACTTATCTCACAACATATTTCATATACTTCCAACCCATGTTCTCTGTCAATACTACAGACGGGGGACAAATGAAAGGAAAAACATGAATAAAAAAGTGGAGAAACATATCAAATGCAGATGCTTCTGTTCACCAGGGCTCACTGAATGCTTTGGTGAGGATGAAAATGATGTGAATAAAATGCTCGGACCTTTACAGTCACCAGATCTCAACCCAGCTCAACACCTATGGAAGATTTTAGACCAATGTGGAAGACAATGCTCTCCACCACCATCTTCATAAGACCGAATAATATTGTGTTAACTTTTAAATCTGGTAGATAAATCGGAATGAGAGGAAAACATTTTGTTATGATCCCATGTCAGTGGTACAAAGACAGCTGTGCATTAGTGATATACACTTTATCTCCTTAACATGGCGATCAAGTCATATATTAGAATAAGGGGACTCTTCTCCTAAAAAGATGGCTGAAGAATCCCTCACTTCATTGTTTGAAGGTATACAGCTATACAACTCCTTAACTGTAAGTCATGTGAAGTACCTGAGCTGTGAGATATAAGGCAGACACTGTAGGAAACTCCTCACTTCACTCTCTTCATCTGAGCAGCCTGTCAGCTCCACTTCTTTCTTCTCTGATTGGAGTTTCAGCACTTCCAGCAGGATGGAGACCTTTCTCTCTGACAGGTTTATGAACCAGACTGTAGGTGACTGGAAAACTGACTGTAATGCTGGAAGGACTCTCCTGTCTGTTTTAGTTTCACAGTCCTTCATCTGGGAGTACAGATCCAGTAGGGAATAACACTGATGTTCCTTTTCATCATAACTATAATAATAATCATGATGATCAATGTATCTCTCTTTAAAATGTATCACTTCTTCACTGCACACTGATGATAACAGCTCCAGTATCTTCTCTCCTGTCTGCTGTTCTCTCTCTGCTGCTGCACAGAACAGATTCACCAAGAACCTGATTTCTTCATTAGTATCTGACCAGTCAGGATCAAAACTGGAACAATAAGAAGGAAACATTTTGTGAGGATTTGATCTCAGCAACATAACTACAAACACACACTACTGATGGACTCTATCTTGTACATGGCTTTCCTGTATAAAATTATGAAATTAAAAACACTTCATTAATCAGGAAAGAATATAAATCATTTTTGAACTATTACTGCCTCACAACACAAACACCAATCCTGTGTGTGAAAACACTGCATATTTGCTACCTACAGGTTATATTCACTTTAAGTAATTAAAATGTAAAATATATGCAGAATATATGAATATAAATATTGAAAAAATTAAATCTAGAGTCCACATCATGTACAGTAGTTAAAATATCATCCCAGCATGCTTTACCTCTGAGATGGAAGACGTATAAATTACTGTTATGCTACATTACATCTGTCAGTGGAGACACAAAATGATCATTCATAAGTGTCTGAAATCTTCATTTACTGCTCACTATAGAGTTGGTAGAATTTACATCATAGTCAGTAAGAATAACTAATCATGAGGTAAAAAAGCAATGACTGTATTTTTGCATCTATGTAAATGTAGCAGTGCTTGTTTTTCTTAAATAATGATGATTTTGTTTTTATTTATGAACAATGTATTTTTTAAGCTGCCAAGATGGCTGCCATTACTATTATAAGTGGTTTGATCCTGTCAATGTCCCATATTTAACACTTCATCACATTTTCATATTTCTCTTTGTTTATTATATGTGTAAATATTATAAATAAACTACCATATATCTGACAGAAGGTGGTTTGACTCTTTTGTGTGTGTAAATCTTTTAATATCAGAGTCCCTGAGGTTCCCAAAAACTAGGAAAGCAACTTATCTCACAACATATTTCATATACTTCCAACCCATGTTCTCTGTCAATACTACAGACGGGGGACAAATTAAAGGAAAAACCTGAATAAAAAGTGGAGAAACATATCAAATGCAGATGCTTCTGTTCACCAGGGCTCACTGAATGCTTTGGTGAGGATGAAAATGATGTGAATAAAATGCTCGGACCTTTACAGTCACCAGATCTCAACCCAGCTCAACACCTATGGAAGATTTTGGACCAATGTGGAATACAATGCTCTCCACCACCATCTTCATAAGACCGAATAATATTGTGTTAACTTTTAATTCTGGGAGATAAATCGGAATGAGAGGAAAACATTTTGTTATGATCCCATGTCAGTGGTACAAAGAGATCTGTGCATTAGTGATATACACTGTATCTCCTTAACATGGTGATCAAGTCATATATTAGAATAAGGGGACTCTTCTCCTAAAAAGATGGCTGAAGAATCCCTCACTTCATTGTTTGAAGGTATACAGCTATACAACTCCTTAACTGTAAGTCATGTGAAGTACCTGAGCTTTGAGATAAAAGGCAGACACTGTAGGAAACTCCTCACTTCACTCTCTTCATCTGACCAGCCTGTCAGCTCCACTTCTTTCTTCTCTGATTGGAGTTTCAGCACTTCCAGCAGGATGGAGGCCTTTCTCTCTGACAGGTTTATGGACCAGACTGTAGGTGACTGAAAAACTGACTGTAATGCTGGAAGGACTCTCCTGCCTGTTTTAGTTTCACAGTCCTTCATCTGAGAGTACAGATCCAGCAGGAAATCCTTATCACCATCATAACTGCACAGTGATGATAACAGCTCCAGTATCTTCTCTCCTGTCTGCTGTTCTCTCTCTGATGCTGCACAGAACAGATTCACCAAGAACCAGGTTTCATCTGAGGATTTAAACCTGGGAGATAACCTGGAACGAGAAGAAAACATTTTGTTATGATTTGATGTCAGTGACAGAAAGAGAGATATGCATTAGTGATATAGAGTGTATCTGCTAAAAGCCTACAAATACTCATTAATGAGAATAATACAGTAATATCATTCTGAAATTAAAGCAACAATCCTTTTAACAGAATGGGCTGTAAATGGATTTTAAAAGATATTTACTGACTAAAATTCTTCACAAAATGTTACAGGAACCAGGAAAGTCAGACAATATCACTCCTGAACCAACAGGGTGGTGGAAAGAAACATGTTACCCAACATCCACCATTCTGTAAAACTCATGAAACTTCATAGAGAACTAGTGTGAAATATTTAGGATGTCCAGTGGTGAACTTGCCACATCCTAATGACCAGCAGTGTATTTCCATTACTGACAATAAAATATTATTTATTGGATGTATTAGAGTCAGAGTAGCCAATGAATGAGCCTCACATCCAGCATCTATGACTTATCACATTTCATGACCAAATCTCTTTATGATTCAGTACTCCAAATGTCAACCACTTTAAAAATGTCTTAAGATGACTCATAAATCCAACATGAACACACTGAGGTACTGAGAGGGGAACTGTCATGTGTGGTTATTCTTTAATGCAGGAAACTACTGCTTCATGGCTGAGATTTGTATAATCACAGTAAAAAAGAACATCACTGGTCCTGAGAAAGAACTGATGCTCTCTGTTGTTTACATTTCTGGAGCTTGTTGGAACAAATCATTATAGCTGAGTCTCTGTTTATGTTTTACTGAGTTGATGGATGACTGATGAAAACAGCCTCAAAGTAACAAAACTGTTCATGTTAAAAACAAACCAGGAGCTGGATGGAGTAAACGTCTCTCAGCTAATAGTAGATGAGCAGTACTCTGTAAGAGCTTTGACTTTCTGCCTAAAGGAACTCTGGGTAATTTAGGAGTAAGTACATTGTAGGTGAGTGGAATAAAGAAGTATGACATCTCTGATCTTATACACCATGATGTAATGTTTATGTGGACTGATCAGTGGAGCACATTACCTTGACATTTAAACTAACAGTGAGTTGTCTCATTGTGAAACACAATTCCTTAAATGTTCACTTAAGTCATGTGACTTACCCGAGCCCTGAGATATAAGGCAGACACTGTAGGAAACTCCTCACTTCACTCTCTTCATCTGAGCAGCCTGTCAGCTTCACTTCTTTCTTCTCTGATTGGAGTTTCAGCACTTCCAGCAGGATGGAGGCCTTTCTCTCTGACAGGTTTATGGACCACACTGTAGGTGACTGGAAAACTGACTGTAATGCTGGAAGGACTCTCCTGCCTGTTTTAGTTTCACAATCCCTCACCTGAGAGTACAGATCCAGCAGGAAATCCTGATCACCATCATAACTGCACACTGATGATAACAGCTCCAGTATCTTCTCTCCTGTCTGCTGTTCTCTCTCTGCTGCTGCACAGAACAGATTCACCAAGAACCAGTTTTCATCTGAGGATTTAAACCTGGTAGATAACCTGGAACAAGAAAACATTTTGTTATGATCCAATGTCAGTGACACAACGAGAGCTGTGCATTAGTGATATAGAGTGTATCTGCTAAAAGCCTACAAATACTCATGAATAAGAATAATACAGTAAAATCATTCTGAAATTAAAGCAACAATCCTTTTAACAGAATGGGCTGTAAATGGATTTTAAAAGACATTTACTGACTAAAATTCTTCACAAAATGTTAAAGCAACTAGGAAAGTCAGACAATATCACTCCTGAACCAACAGGCTGGTGGAGAGAAACACATTACCCAAATCATTTATGAATCAATTAACTCCAAAGCCTTGAATACTGGACCGCAAGTTTTAACATCCACCATTCTGTAAAACTCATGAAACTTCATAGAAAACTAGTGGGAAATTTTTAGGATGTCCAGTGGTGAACTTACCACATCCTGATGACCAGCAGTGTATTTTCATTACTGATAATAAATCACTTGAGTAAAACTCTCGTTCACTCCTCTGGATCATTCATCACTCAAACTTCATACTCAGTTACAATTTATTTATTTATTGGATGTATTAGAGTCAGAGTAGCCAATGAATGAGCCTCACATCCAGCATCTATGACTTATCACATTTCATGACCAAATCTCTTTATGATTCAGTACTCCAAATGTCAACCACTTTAAAAATGTCTTAAGATGACTCATAAATCCAACATGAACACACTGAGGTACTGAGAGGGGAACTGTCATGTGTGGTTATTCTTTAATGCAGGAAACTACTGCTTCACGGCTGAGATTTGTATAATCACAGTAAAAAAAGAACATCACTGGTCCTGAGAAAGAACTGATGCTCTCTGTTGTTTACATTTCTGGAGCTTGTTGGAACAAATCATTATAGCTGAGTCTCTGTTTACCTTTTACTGAGTTGATGGATGACTGATGAAAACAGCCTCAAAGTAACAAAACTGTTCATGTGTTCATGTTAAAAACAAACCAGGAGCTGGATGGAGTAAACATCTCTCAGCTAATAGTAGATGAGCAGTACTCTGTAAGAGCTTTGACTTTCTGCCCAAAGGAACTCTGAGTAATTTAGGAGTAAGTACATTGTAGGTGAGTGGAATAAAGAAGTATGACATCTCTGATCTTATACACCGTGATGTAATGTTTATGTGGACTGATCAGTGGAACACATTACCTTAACATTAAAACTAACAGTGAGTTGTCTCATTGTGAAACACAAGTCCTTAAATGTTTACTAAAGTCATGTGACTAACCTGAGCCCTGAGATATAAGGCAGACACTGTAGGAAACTCCTCACTTCACTCTCTTCATCTGAGCAGCCTGTCAGCTTCACTTCTTTCTTCTCTGATTGGAGTTTCAGCACTTCCAGCAGGATGGAGGCCTTTCTCTCTGACAGGTTTATGGACCACACTGTAGGTGACTGGAAAACTGACTGTAATGCTGGAAGGACTCTCCTGCCTGTTTTAGTTTCACAATCCTTCACCTGAGAGTACAGATCCAGCAGGAAATCCTGATCACCATCATAACTGCACACTGATGATAACAGCTCCAGTATCTTCTCTCCTGTCTGCTGTTCTCTCTCTGCTGCTGCACAGAGAAGATTCACCAAGAACCAGGTTTCATCTGAGGATTTAAACCTGGGAGATAAACTGGAACAATAAAACATTTTGTTATGATCCAATGTCAGTGACACAAAGAGAGCTGTGCATTAGTGATATAGAGTGTATCTGCTAAAAGCCTACAAAGACTAATTAATGAGAAAAATACAGAAAAATCAGTCTGAAGTTAAAGCTACAATCCTTTTAACAGGATGGACTGTACATGGATTTTAAAAGACATTTACTGACTAAATTCCTCACAAAATGTTAAAGCAACCAGGAAAGTCAGGCAATATCACTCCTGAACCAACAGGGTGGTTGAAAGAAACTCAAATCATTTATGAATCAATTAGCTCCAAAGCCTTGAATACTGGACCACGAGTTTTAACATCCACTATTTTGTAAAACTCTATGAAACTTCAAAGAGAACTAGTGTGAAATATTTAGGATGTCCAGTGGTGAACTTACCACATCCTGATGACCAGCAGTGTATTTTCATTACTGATAATAAATCACTTGAGCTAAACTCTCATTCACTCCTCTGGATCATTCATCACTCAAACTTCATACTCAGTTACAGTTTATTTATTGGATGTATTAGAGTGAGAGTAGCTAATGAATGAGCCTCACATCCAGCATCTATGACTGATCACATTTCATGACCAAATCTCTTTATGATTCAGTACTCAGAATGTGAACCACTTTAAAAATGTCTTAAGATGACTCATAAATCCAACATGAACACACTGAGGTACTGAGAGGGGAACTGTCATGTGTGGTTATTCTTTAACGCAGGAAACTACTGCTTCATGGCTGAGATTTGTATAATCACAGTAAAAAAGCACATCACTCGTCCTGAGAAAGAACTGATGCTCTCTGTTTACATTTCTGGAGCTTGTTGGAACAAATCATTATAGCTGAGTCTCTGTTTATGTTTTACTGAGTTGATGGATGACTGATGAAAACAGCCTCAAAGAAACAAAACTGTTCATGTTAAAAACAAACCAGGAGCTGGATGGAGTAAGCGTGTCTCAGCGAGTAGTAGATGAGCAGTACTCTGTAAGAGCTTTGACTTTCTGCCTAAAGGAGCTCTGGGTAATTTAGGAGTAAGTACATTGTAGGTGAGTGGAATAAAGAAGTATGACATGTCTGATCTTATACACTGTGATGTAATGTTTATGTGGACTGATCAATGGAACACATTACCTAAACATTAAAACTAACAGTGAGTTGTCTCATTGTGAAACACAAGTCCTTAAACGTTCACTAAAGTCATGTGAAGTACCTGAGCTGTGAGACATAAGGCAGACACTGTAGGAAACTCCTCACTTCACTCTCTTCATCTGAGCAGCCTGTCAGCTCCACTTGTTTCTTCTCTGATTGGAGTTTCAGCACTTCCAGCAGGATGGAGGCCTTTCTCTCTGACAGGTTTATGAACCAGAGTGTAGGTGATTGGAAAACTGACTGTAATGCTGGAAGGATTCTCAAGCCTGTTTTAGTTTCACAGTCCTTCACCTGAGAGTACAGATCCAATAGGAAATCCTCATAATAACTGCACACTGATGATAACAGCTCCAGTATCTTCTCTCCTGTCTGCTGTTCTCTCTCTGATGCTGCACTGAACAGATTCACCAAGAACCAGTTTTCATCTGAGGATTTAAACCTGGTAGATAAACTGGAACAAGAAGAAATCATTTTGTTATGATCTGATGTCACTGATGCAAAGAGAGCTGTGCATTAGTGATATAGAGTGTGTCTGCTAAAAGCCTACAAATACTCATTAATGAGAATAATACAGAAAAATCATTCTGAAATTAAAGCAACAAAGCTTTTAACAGGCTGGGCTGTAGATAGATTTTGAACAACATTTACTGACTAAAATTCTCCACAAAATGTTTAAGCAACCAGGAAAATCAGGCAATATCACTCCTGAACCAACAGGATGGTGGAAAGAAACACATTACCCAAATCATTTATGAATCAATTAACTCCAAAGCCTTGAATACTGGACCACAAGTTTTAACATCCACCATTCTGTAAAAGTCTATGAAACTTCATAGAGAACTAGTGTGAAATATTTAGGATGTCCAGTGGTGAACTTACCACATCCTGATGACCAGCAGTGTATTTTCCAACATGAACACACTGAGGTACTGAGAGGGGAACTGTCATGTGTGGTTATTCTTTAATGCAGGAAACTACTGCTTCATGGCTGAGATTTGTATAATCACAGTAGAAAAGAACATCACTGGTCCTGAGAAAGAACTGATGCTCTCTGTTGTTTACATTTCTGGAGCTTGTTGGAACAAATCATTATAGCTGAGTCTCTATTTATGTTTTACTGAGTTGATGGATGACTGATAAAAACAGCCTCAAAGTAACAAAACTGCTCATGTTAAAAACAAACTAGGAGCTGGATAAAGTAAACGTCTCTCAGCTAGTAGTAGATGAGCAGTACTCTGTAAGAGCTTTGATTTCCTGCCCAAAGGAACTCTGGGTACTTTAGGAGTAAGTACATTGTAGGTGAGTGGAATAAAGACGTATGACATCTCTGATCTTATACACCGTGATGTAATGTTTGTGAGGACTGATCAGTGGAATACATTACTTTAACATTAAAACTGAAAGTGAGTTGTCTCATTGTAAAACACAACTCCTTAAATGTTCACTAAAGTCATGTGACTTACCTGAGCCATGAGATATAAGGCAGACACTGTAGGAAACTCCTCACTTCACTCTCTTCATCTGAGCAGCCTGTCAGCTCCACTTCTTTCTTCTCTGACTGGAGTTTCAGCACTTCCAGCAGGATGGAGGCCTTTCTCTCTGACAGGTTTATGGACCAGACTGTAGGTGACTGGAAAACTGACATTAAAAGAGGAAGGACTCTCCTGCCTGTTTTAGTTTCACATTCCTTCACCTGGGAGTACAGATCCAGTAGGAAATGACACTGATATTCCTCATAATATTCACCCATGTATCTGTCTTTAAAAGGGAATGTTTTATAACTGCACACTGATGATAACAGCTCCAGTATTTTCTCTCCTGTCTGCTGTTCTCTCTCTGCTGCTGCACAGAACAGATACACCAAGAACCTGATTTCAGTATCTGACCAGTGAGGACGAAAACTGGAAGAACAAGAAAGAAACATTTTGTGAGGATTTGATCTCAGCTACATAACTACAAACACTATATTTGTAGTTATGGACAGCCATGTCTATTTTGTACATGGCTGTCCTGTATACAATTAAATTAAATTAAAAACACTTAATTAATCAGGAAAGACTATAAATCATTTTTGAACTATTAGCTACTGCCTCACAACACAAACACCAATCCTGTTTGTGAAATCACAATGTAGCAGTGCTTGTTTTTCTTAATTAATGAACATTTTGTTTTTATTTATGAGCTATGAACTTTTTAGGCTGCCAGGATGGCTGCCATCATTATTATAAATAATATAACCCTTAATTAAGAGACATGGTTATCCTGTCAACGTCCCATATTTAACAATTCATCACATTTTCATATTTCTCTCTGTTCATTATGTGTGTAAATATTATAAATAAACTACCATATATCTGAGAGAAGGTAGTTTGACTCTTTTGTGTGAGTAAATCTTTTAATATCAGAGTCCCTGAAAAACTAGGAAAGAAATTTATCTGACAACATATTTCATATACTTCCAACCCATGTTCTCTATCAATACTACAGACGGGGGACAAATTAAATGAAAAACCTGAATAAAAAGTGGAGAAACATATCAAATGCAGATGCTTCTGTTCACCAGGGCTCACTGAATGCTTTGGTGAGGATGAAAATGATGTGAGTAAAATGCTCAGCCCTTTACAGTCACCAGATCTCAACCCAGCTGAACACCTATGGAAGATTTTGGACCAATGTGTAAGATAATGCTCTCCACCACCATCTTCATAAGACCGAATAATATAGTGTTAACTTTTAAATCTGGAAGATAAATCGGAATGAGAGGAAAAAATTTTGTTATGATCCCATGTCAGTGGTACAAAGACAGCTGTGCATTAGTGATATACACTGTATCTCCTGTAAGACAATGCTCTCCATCACCATCTTCATAAGACCAAATAATATAATAGAAACTTTCATCTTCAAATCTATTTAGTGATGCCTGTGATTGTCTCTGATGCTATATGTCCTTTCGTTATTTCTGGCTATGTTTGTTTTTCTTTCTATCTGCTGTACTCAGGGTCTCTGTTGCATTATGATCTCATTGAAATGAGCTGATTAAATAAAGGTTGTTTAAATAAATGAGGGAATATCTTGTGGAGGAATGGTGTTCATCTCTCCAATAGAGTCCACAGACTTGGAAAGGAGCACTGAAGCTGTTCTGGATGCTCGTGGTGGCCTGACTCCTTACTAAGACACTTCATGTTGGTTTTTACTTAAATTGTCATCATCTGTATTTTCTCTACACTGGTCTGCAGTATTTGTCTGACTTACCTGAGCTTTGAGATATAAGGCAGACACTGTAGAAAACTCCTCACTTCACTCTCTTCATCTGAGCAGCCTGTCAGCTTCACTTCTTTCTTCTCTGATTGGAGTTTCAGCACTTCCAGCGGGATGGAGGCCTTTCTCTCTGACAGGTTTATGGACCAGACTGTAGGTGACTGGAAAACTGACTGTAATGCTGGAAGGACTCTCCTACCTGTTTTAGTTTCACAGTCCTTCATCTGGGTGTACAGATCCAGTAGGAAATGACACTGATGTTCTTTATACTGAGCCAAGGTGTATTTGTCTATAACAGGGGATGTTCCATAACTGCACACTGATGATAAAAGCTCCAGTATCTTCTCTCCTGTCTGCTGTTCTCTCTCTGATGCTGCACAGAACAGATTCACCAAGAACCAGTTTTCATCTGAGGGTTTAAACCTGGTAGATAAACTGGAACAAGAAGAAATCATTTTGTTATGATCCGATGTCACTGACGCAAAGAGAGCTGTGCATTAGTGATATAGAGTGTGTCTGCTAAAAGCCTACAAATACTCATTAATGAGAATAATACAGAAAAATCATTCTGAAATTAAAGCAACAAAGCTTTTAACAGGCTGGGCTGTAGATAGATTTTGAACAACATTTACTGACTAAAATTCTCCACAAAATGTTTAAGCAACCAGGAAAATCAGGCAATATCACTCCTGAACCAACAGGATGGTGGAAAGAAACACGTTACCCAAATCATTTATGAATCAATTAACTCCAAAGCCTTGAATACTGGACCACAAGTTTTAACATCCACCATTCTGTAAAAGTCTATGAAACTTCATAGAGAACTAGTGTGAAATATTTAGGATGTCCAGTGGTGAACTTACCACATCCTGATGACCAGCAGTGTATTTTCATTACTGATAATAAATCACTTGAGCTAAACTCTCATTCACTCCTCTGGATCATTCATCACTCAAACTTCATACTCAATTACAGTTTATTTATTGGATGTATCAGAGTCAGAGTAGCCAATGAATGAGCCTCACATCCAGCATCTATGACTTATCACATTTCATGACCAAATCTCTTTATGATTCAGTGCTCCAAATGTGAACCACTTTAAAAAATGTCTTAAGATGACTCATAAATCCAACATGAACACACTGAGGTACTGAGAGGGGAACTGTCATGTGTGGTTATTCTTTAACGCAGGAAACTACTGCTTCATGGCTGAGATTTGTATAATCACAGTAAAAAAGCACATCAGTGGTCCTGAGAAAGAACTGATGCTCTCTGTTGTTTACATTTCTGGAGCTTGTTGGAACAAATCATTATAGTAGACTTTCTGCCTAAAGGAACTCTAGGTAATTTAGGAGTAAGTACATTGTAGGTGAATGGAATAAAGAAGTATGACATCCCTGATCTTATACACCGTGATGTAATGTTTATGTGGACGGATCAGTGGAACACATTACCTTAACATTAACACTAACAGTGAGTTGTGTCATTGTGAAACACAATTCCTTAAATGTTCACTAAGTACCTGAGCTGTGAGATATAAGGCAGACACTGTAGGAAACTCCTCACTTCACTCCCTTCATCTGACCAGCCTGTCAGCTTCACTTCTTTCTTCTCTGATTGGAGTTTCAGCACTTCCAGCAGGATGGAGGCCTTTCTCTCTGACAGGTTTATGGACCAGACTGTAGGTGACTGGAAAACTGACTGTAATGCTGGAAGGACTCTCCCGCCTGTTTTAGTTTCACAGTCCTTCACCTGAGAGTACAGATCCAGTAGGAAATCCTGATCACCATCACAACTGCACACTGATGATAACAGCTCCAGTATTTTCTCTCCTGTCTGCTGTTCTCTCTCTGCTGCTGCACAGAACAGATTCACCCAGAACCAGGTTCCTTCTGAGGATATAAACCTGGTAGACAAACCGGATTGAGAAGAACATATTTTGTTATGATTCAATGTCAGTGGCACAAAGAGAGCTGTGCATTAGTGATATACACTGTATCTCCTTAACATGGTGATCAAGTCATTAATTAGAATAAAGGGACTCTTCTCCTAAAAAGATGGCTGAACAACCTCTGACTTTAATGTTTCAAGCTATACATCTATACAACTCCTTAAATGTTCAATAAAGTCATGTGAAGTACCTGAGCTGTGAGATATAAGGCAGACACTGTACCAAACTCCTCACTTCACTCTCTTCATCTGAGCAGCCTGTCAGCTCCACTTGTTTCTTCTCTGATTGGAGTTTTAGCACTTCCAGCAGGATGGAGGCCTTTCTCTCTGACAGGTTTATGGACCAGACTGTACGTGACTGGTAAAGTTGCTGTATTCTTGGAATGTCACTTAAACAACCTTTACTCTTGACGTGTTGATAAAAATCAAGAAGGATGTTATTCAAGTCAGTGTCCACAGAAAACAGTAAGAAGAGCATATTCACTACATTGTGAAATATTTCTCCTTTGTGAAGTGCTGCTTCCAGGCATAAATCCAATAACAGGCCCTTTTTTTCTCTCTCCAATGTCTCATGGCATCGCTCCTGGCCCTGTAAACCTGGATCTCCGTAGGTCCTCCTGAAACTGCATGATAATATACAAATGTAACAAACATTACATGTGTTGCTGGTAAATGTCCCTCCCAGGCTTCTGTAAGGCTAGACAGGCCTTAGCATCGCCCATTTCCTGGTTGCCAATTTGTTTGGTCTGATATATCAGCTGTACTGAAAAGACCCAGTATGCTGCTGTTCTCCTTTGGCCCCTGGTGTGACAGGTTGTCGTGGTTAAGCAAGAATGCTCTGGTAGGTAGTAGTTTCAGTTTGTTGAGTCGAGGTAGCGATGCTGTGTTTTACACTGTTTTAGCCATAGGTCCCGTTCCCTAGCGACCCCCCGCTCCCACGTGTTGAGTCATTTGCCTGATTATTGCACAATATACGCAAAGGAGAGGTAAATATGGATAAGTTTGCTTATATTATGTATTTGTTTGGCAGTGTGTTAATTAATTTAACCTGTTTTCTTTGGTAGATGACAGGTCGTGGTTCTGTTATTGTTAGGTTCTCCTATTACATTTTGTCCGCCCCTCGTGGCGTTTATCTTTTTCCCCAAGAAGCTAGTAACGTAGCGTGGTGCCGCATGGTTATACAGTTGCAAATTTAACCTGTGTTTTCTGTGTGTGAGTGCTATAGGACCTGTGGCAAGCATAGCCGCCTGGACAGTGGAGGGTTTGGCGATATAGTTCCTCACCTTTGTTGCTCAACCCCATGAAAGTGTGTTTGGTGGTCATTTTTGCACTTCCTTCACAATTTACTTTTTTTTTTTCTTTTTGGTTTTGCTTTGCTGTGTGTGTGCGTGTGTAGGGTACAGCGGCATGGTGAGATCTTGGGGCTCATTGTGGCTTATACTACCTACATGGTTGGACCATTTTTTGTTGAAAAGTTTTTTTTTTGAAAAGCCAATAATTCAACCACCCAAAGAGAAGGAATTTAATCTCGAAATGCTGTTATAACATAGGATTATGCCTACAGTATATCAAATGTTTTTACACAAAAACAAAAGCTTCATACCTGAGTGAGCCGATGTTTGGCAAAGCCTCTAAGAGGGACACGCACAGACTTTGGCAGACAGGAATAGCCCTGTCCCAGTAGAGGCACACATTAACCTTCATAGTAATCTTCTGCATGACTTTTACTGCTTTCTCAAACAGTTGTCTTTCACCTTCAACTGGAAGGTGCAACTGATTCCCATCCAAGCCAAGTAAGCTGATGTGGTCCATCTGCTCCTCGCTGAGAAGGAAAATCCTCCACAGCTGCCGTGGCAAAGGGTCACACCTACAATTTGAAGATATTCAGAGACAATTTAAATGTTATAAAAGTAATTAATGGTAAAGTCATGAAAAAAGGCTGCATATGTAAATGCTAAAACATAAGTACCATACTACTCACTTATCCTGTTCAGGGTAACACAGCTACTTAGAAAAGCTCTAATCTAAGCAGTAATTTCACACTCAAAATACATGCTCACACATACCATTGGACATTTTTAAGGCATCCAAATAGTCGTCTCATTCCTTGTTTTGACACCATTGCGTCCTCAAGGTTCAGCCATGTTTTCCTCTCCTTTGACTGAGTGACCACATAGGACACAGCACAGCAATGGTGGGGATCAAGACTCTCTCCACTAAGATCAAGATGGTAGTCCAGTTTGTCCAGAAACTGGAGACATGCTTCAGGACACTGGGACTCGTACAAGCACTGGCATAAGAACAGTATGTCGACATTGAGCCTACTGTCCTCAGAATCAGTCTCATCTTGGTCACACAGACGAGTGAAAAATGTGGTTATCACCTCCTTGAAGAACCAGGTAGATGTATTCTTGAGCTCCTGAGCTGGAATCAGCCACTTCATCAAAGTAGGGTACTTCTTGTCATTCAACAATCTACAAATGAAAGGGATCAGATGTTTCATGTATTTCTTCTCCTCAGTGAGGCATTGCTGAAGAACATCCTTGATTTTCTCTGGATTCTTCAAGAGCCACAGTGCTGCAAAAAACTCCTGCATTGTGTAATGGAGAAATGCATATGTGATTATTGATTCAGTATGATCAATGTTGATGATAAGTGTTTTCAGGAAGGAATGGACACAGCTATCTTCATAGGTTAGTTCTGTCAAGTTCACAGTTTTTCCTTCAGTTGCAAGAAAAGCAACCTCAGCCAAAGACAGTATTTCCTCCCTCTTGTTGCTGATGAAGGAATTAAGATGTGTGTCTTTTGTTTTGTTGTTCATTTTAAGGCGATAACGGACAATTTTGATGTATATTTCAGTTATAGTGCAGGGCTGTGGAGAGTCTTCTGACATCTTTGATGAAAAGCAAGCAGCTACCATCAGAGCATACATTGGGACATGGCAAAGAGTCAACAGCTCCAAGTTGCACAAAACCTCCTTCTGTTCCTCGCCGAGAATTGCAGATAAGTATGTTTTTATGGTCCGTTCACTGAAGCCTCTCACTTCTACTCTGAGAAAGTCTCCAGAAAGGAAGTCTTCTTCATCATCCAGTCTGCACGTTATGATGATCTTTGCATAAGGCAGGTCCTTCTTTACAAGTTTCTGCACCACAGATGAAGAGGGGAGATCTGTGATTCCATCAAAAATGATTGTAACATTGTCAGAGTTCTTCTCTATATCCTGTAAGACCTCTTCTTTGCCTTCATTTGGTTTACTGAACACCCCGAAAAGAAGATCCTCCAGGCCCTTGTCCGCTGTGATATGGGATGTTTCTCTCATGTCAAAGTAAAACATGTAATCTAGCTCCATGTTCTCTCTTTCTGCCCAGAGTCTCAATATTTCATGACAGACTGCTGTCTTTCCAATTCCAGGTTTTCCAATCAAGAGTATGTTTTTATCTGTTTTCAGCAGGTCACTGGGAGAAATTTCTCGTTTGTCCTCAGGGATGTATCTCTTTAGCTTCTTAGGGCGACTCATCTTGCTTTTCTTGTTCTTTATTTTTTTTATTTTAGATGGGGAAACATTTTCTTGTTTGTCCAATACAAGTGAAGTGTACAACAGATTAGGCTTGTTGTTTTCTTCAAACAGATTTTTGCTTTCCATCCAAAACTCATTTGATAAGTTTTGTGCGTTTGACTTCAACTTTGCCTGATAGTCGTGGCATGACTTTGGACCTAAAATAAAAATAACAGTGAGTAAATAAATGTACAATGACTTGACTGCTGTGCACTTAGACACTATTAATAAACATTGGATACATATTTGCACTAAGACACATTCATGTGCATTATATAAAATCAAGACATTTGTCATTAATAAAAATGTGACAATTATTAATCAGAATGCTCCTTTAAAATACCTTGTAAGTAGTTTGTATCCATTTGTGTGTCGTCTTTGAAAGAAAAGCAGCTGATCCAGTGGTGCAGGTCAAACGTTTTGGTCCCAGTAGAAGTGACACTCTTTTTTTCAGGGAGCGATGGTCTCCCTAAGGTCCTCTTCCTCGTCATGTCAATAATCCTGAGTAACTCATAGCAGGCATCTTCTCCTTTTCTTGTGACTTTGTCCAGTATGTTCCTCCTTTTATCATAGTCATCAGTCTCTGCTTGTATTTTACTGACCTCTTCATCTCCGAGAACTCCTTGCTGATTCAAGTTCTCCACAATCACAGAGAGACTCGTTAATTCTTTCACAAGGTAGCATCTGGCACTCTTGACGTACTCTAAGGCAGACCGTGATGTACAAGCCATGTGTCCTTTCCTCTATATGCTCTGCACACCAACCAACCTTCAATGATCTGTAGAACAAAATACAAGCCTAAATAAAACATTAATTAAAATAATTATTTTGCCTGTAATGTATCAACTATTATATTGTGTTGAGTGTTTTCAGGGAAATGTTTTTGCAGGCCAGCCTAAACACCATGCAGCTTATGTGATAAAAAATAGTTCAAGTTAAATTCTAATGGTGTTTATCACTTCCAAGATGGAAACCTGGTCCTTGTAAAGAATGTGCCACCCAACATGAGAGGGCAGGGAATCAAAATATTCCCCAGATCTGTCTTTTATAGCCTTATGTCTCATATTGCCAGATTTATCTCCACATTATATTTTTATTGTTTGCTGCACAGGAGAAAGGCCTGGCTGAACCCATAGTCATTTTGAGATTGTTTAAGAAGCTCTCAGACACACCAAATTATTAAAAAAAGATCATACTCTCCGTAAAAGGGTTAAAAATTACAGCTCTGGGTGAGTCTTTGATTTACTGTTTGTTTGTTGTTAGGAATCTCAGTTTTAACCCTCTTGAGTTCCTTGTTTCAAACTTGATACTATACTTTAATACTCCAAATTTCACTAAAAGTCTAATGCAAAAAGGCAACCCACATACATGAAAAGCTAGCCAAGTTATGTTTTGTCGTATTTAGAAATAGGCAGCAGCCACCTCTGAACTGATAACACAATCTTATATTGTAATGCTCAATCTATGAGCCTGGTTAATAAACTGCAGCCTGCTTTTAACATATTTACACACATTTGAGAATATGTACCTTATTTGCAACTTTTAAAAGAAACCTGAACACATTTTTTCTCCATTTTGTATATGCATTTTCCATCTATTGTGAATCACATTATACTGCATCTTTCTATTATTAAGAAATATGTCATAATATAGTTTCATTATTGTTATAAAAGTAGTTTTTCCAACTAAAATTTATGTTGCATTGACAAAGAAGAAAGACAAAGAAAAGCAAGTAAAAACTATTGGCCTAGACCCTGTTGTACACAGACACATACAGACTGTATATCAGAGAAAGACACTTACACACAGGCCTCCAAGTATCCACTGATGATGGACTCCATCAGCTGCTCTGTGCCTTTGGTATGTTATTTTCCTGATCACAACAAACAACCAAAAAACACAGAATATTGTCAAGTAAATAGTGGTAGAGATTTTCCAGACTGACTGAAAGTGGCCTTGTTAGGAATGTGATCCATTATTGCTTCAAAATTTATTTATATAATTTAGTCTCATACAAAACCAGATCTATACTTAAAGCTGAAAATTGTTAACTTTACGGAAATGAGGCTAATGATAATAAAATATGTGCCTTGATGGTGCTTCCAAAACGATCTCCGTTGTTTAGATTAGTGTTGCTTCCCAGCCGAATAAAATGTTTCTTTAAAAAACTATATCCGAACGTCTTTGAACCAGGTCAGTTAAAGCTGGAAAGAAATAATTCTTACAAAGGAGAAAAATAAAGCAAAAAGGAACCGTTAGTTATGGTGGCGCTAACGTGTCGTCAGTTAAGCAGCATTACTTTACTGACAGCAACACAAAGTTTACTCGTCTCATTAAAAAATACACTTAAAAATGTAGAAAACGTCTGATTTGTTTAGATACAAAAAAAAGAAGAAAAACTACAGCTCCCATGATGCACCCTGTCCGTTGTTATGGATGCTTCCGTAACACCCTTTTCTAAAGTTCGCAACTTTTCCCTGTGATCTCTGCTTTAAAAACATCTATATACTCTGATACATAGCTAACTACCCGCGGTACCGCTTCATTATGGAACATTTTAAACCCTCAAAAAGCGCCTAACAACTGTTTTCACCTACAGAAACTCCTTCTAAAGTTCCGGTACAACTAGCCTATAATCTACCTTTAACGCTCTTCCTTACACTCACCTGCAGCCTGCAGCACAGGCTCTGAGTTCCTCATCACTTACTGAGGGTTAGGCTTTCTCTGTGTGTGTGTTTGCTCGAGGTTTTTATAAATACAGCCGCACAGCCTCGTGTACAGCGGCTGAATGACTCTTGATCTGTCTTACTTTCATTTTTGTTGTATGACAACACATCCTGTATGAAGTCTCTGCAAAGCTTGTAGGTCCCACTGAATCCACAAGATGTCGCCATTCAACCAGAAAAGACTGAAAGATGAACTCAGACTGTAAAACAAGAGATATCCATAGTGATACTCAAGTGAAGTACTTGAAGAGCTACTGTTCTTACTTGAGTATCAACTTTTTACTTTTCAGATTAAGGTTGAAGTAGCCTACATATACTGTATATAAAACACAATGCAGTGTTAAAGATTAAACCAGTGGTTTCCAAGCTCTTCAGCCTGTGACTTCTATAAAGCGGTGTCTACTTTCAGCTCCTTGTCATGTTTCAGATATCTATGAGTTGTTATCAGCTCACAAAGAGTGATTTCCTCTCTAAACTTCTCAGATAGTTTTCACTGAAATATATGTTAAAGGTCTAAAGAGGTCAAATTATCCAATATTTCACCAATATTTTTGATGATGTGGATCACAGAGGGCATTCTTCTGTATAACAAGCACTTTTACTTTTGATACTTAAGTTTTATGTTTGAGCGTTCAGATATGATAATTCCTCTGTGTCTCAGCCTGGTGTGAGGACTCATTACGTTGAAATGGGCTCAGGACCACCAGTTCTGCTGTGTCACAGCTTCCCCGAGAGCTGGTACAGCTGGAGGTAGCAGGTACACTGTGTTGGTAACCACAACACAACAGTAAATACATCCAGTGGGTAAAAACATGGGGTTGACTTGGTATTCCCTGTTACGAGGCATTTTTGTGTCATTTTTGGGGGTTATACCCATTGAATAGTCACAATAATAGTGCTTTGTGGCAAACTATTCTTCTTGTTCTTGATGAGACAATGTCAGTGACTACCTGAAATGAATTATTATCATAATCGGGTTCTGATTACAGTTTTATTAGATCAGGATTAGGATTAGAAGTGAGTATTTCTCAGAAATCAAATCAGATAAACTGTTTCATATTTCCTCCTATGGTAAGACCTTATATAAAAGGCTGCTGATTCACAATTGAAACATATTTAGACATTCTGGTTGCTTTGGAGTGTAGGGACACTACCTGTAGACCAGGACCAGATCAGTGAAAATATGATTTAAATACATCCAGTAGGTAGAAAATTACATGGGATTAACTTGGTCCTCCTTCTTTCAGGGCAGGCATGATGTATGCACTTTTTTGATTATGTGGTGAATTACTTCATTGATGAATTTAATTACTTTTGCATTAAAAATAACTCAACTTTACCAGTCAACTTTACCAGTGTGTTGACAAGTCATAGAAATGTAGCAGGAAAAGTTTCAATGGGCTTTATTTTTGACAATTTTTCTTTTCTTGTCAATAGTTGTCCAGCAGGTTGACAGCATTTTGACTGTATCAAATGTTTCGAAACAGTGAACCATTTTAATGCAATTGTTTCATATTGATTCAGTGCTTCAGAAAGCTTTGTTTCTCTCATCAATAACAAGATAACTAGACCACAGCGTCACAGATTGCTTCCCACAATGCACCTGTTCACGCTGTCAGTCTAACAATACATCAGATCTCACGTCAGAGCCAGTCGAGAGTCAAAGATCGTCTATTGTAAAACATAAAAGGTGAAGACAGGTTGATACAAACAGATGCCTTCCTCTGATGTGTTTTATGTGTCTTTCTAATAAAATAGAAATTGTTCTCTTGCAGTTAATAAACTCTGTTATTCATTAAAGTGGAAGTATATGGATATGACCACATAAATATCAAATCACTAAAAAGAGAAGTGAAGTATAATTATTCACAAATGTTATCAGTTAACATTACATTACATTACAAAGTCTAAAGCTGATGTTGGTGTAAATTGTTCATTTTGTAAAGCTCTGTCTGAAACATTGCTACATTTATTTTTGGTTTTGGTCTCACACTAGAATATTTTGGAAAGATCTTACTGGTTTTATTATCGGTAATAAATGTAGAGATGAATGAATGAGAATAAAAAGTGTTTAATTCAGATCCTAAAGAGAAGCTGGTAATTCATCTGGAAGCTTCATACAATATATTCATCTACAATCAAGTATCTTTTGTGATTTGTAGGCAGAAATATCTGTGCAGAATACTAATAAATATCCAAGGACATTTGTTCTTTTAGTATTTTACTGATCTACTCGAACCTGAATATGTCTTGTTGATCATATTTAATACTTTTAAACACTAATATCTTTTCACTTCTTGTTACCTTCCATGTTACAATAGTAACTAATAATTTTTTCATACAGTTCATACTTACCTTAACTGTAATAAATCATCCATATACACATAAAAAATGTATTGTATGACTAACTATAATGTAAGGATAAAAAACTACAGACATATGACTTAATCAGTTATTTATTGATAATATTTACATTTGTGCATTTCACAGTATTTCAGGACAGTCATTTTATTTGAAGGTAAAAAACAAAAAACACAAGAGTATCATTTTCTTTTTGCATTGTTGCATCAAGAGTCGTCTCATTACATCTGTTTCTGGCACAAAGTCACTGAGCTGCAAACAGTTTAAAACATATTTTCACCTATTTCATACAATCAAAAGTCTCTGAAAAAAAGACAAAAGAATAGGCATAAAAAATAAACATTATCTCTTGCAATAGCTAATTTAAAATATCAAGTAAAAAATATATTTACATTTTTAAGATCACATTCTTGAGATAATTTACCGTTATCTTGATGAAACTGAACCATTTTTAATGCAATTGTTTCATACTGATCTAGTGCTTCAGAAAGCTTCGTTCCTCTCATCAATAACAAGATAACTAGATCACAGCATCACAGATTGTTTCCCACAATGCACCTGTTCATGCTGTCAGTCCCACGATACATCCATGATCTCACATTAGAGCCATATTTTCACCTATTTTATACAATCAAAAGTCTCTGTGTCTGCTTTTGCAATTTACACTGAGTCTGGTATTTTAAAGAGGAAAAGGAGAAAAGATAAAAGAATAGGCATAAAAAAATAAACATTATCTCTTGTAATAGCTAATTTAAAATATCAAGTAAAAAATATATTTACATTTTTAAGATCACATTATTGAGATAATTTACCGTTATCTTGATTAATCTCCTGATCGTACCTTCATTGCATCAATACTTCAAGATATCATCTGCTCAGACAAACACAAAGAGACACACACCTCTAAAACTGTGATCATAAAAACTAAAATCCACCTGATTATGTCTTTTCTTTAGTCAGTGAAAAACCTCTCGTCTTCATACAGTAGCAGGTATGTGCACGCTGTCAGTCGGTCATTTTGATCGCACAGCTGAGTATCTTCATTTATTATTGAAGTTTTCTGACACTACTGCATGATCTAACACTGTAATTCACAGCGCTGAGCTGTTCCACATCCATTCCAAGTTTAAACAGTCAGATAATTTGGAGTATAGTGATCATCCTCAGGATGCATCATGAACTCCATCAAAGATCTCGGGATATTTTTTACTTCAAGTAAATCATCACACTTCATTTCCTCTGGAGAATCAGAATAAATTCTGCTGTGAATACAGATTATCTGCAGCCAGATTGTTGCTCTTCTCATGGTACTCACAGTAATGGCAAACTAGTTGTGTGCATGTTTATTTACCCAGATAACTAAACGTAAACTATTCTATTATTAGGTAAAGACAGTATTATAAAAGTACAGTATGTTTACTGTTGTACAAAGTTCTGTAAAAAAACAGGTATAAAAACATTTTCTTTAAATAAATGATAAGAGGAGAGATGGTGAATGTATTTACTATTTTAGTAAATATGTACAATGAGTATAATGAGTAGCTACTATTATTAAATCTGTCAGCACCTTCAGTCAGTAATGTAAACGGGGCGCAGCAGTCTTTGTTGTCATGATGTGTGTCAGCAGGACCACTATGGAAATGATTTATTTGAGCTTTTAGTGTTTTTATCCTCTGTCATCACTCTTCACTTTTATGTTAAACACTTTAATAGTTTTATATACTGTTAATAGTTTGACTTATTTTGTTGGTTTTGTGTTTCTGTGTGTTGGGCTTTTATTTGATTGTTTTCTTTGTGAATATGTGGAAAGGTGTGTTATGTGTCGGTTGCTTTATGATAGAATTAAACCGAACCAAACCTCAAACTATACAGATATAATTGTCTTCTCATGTACACACTGACAGCAACTTCAGTCTCTCCTGAAATCTAAATTCAACATAATCTCCCCTTGAAAGTGTATTTGGGGAACTCTATAATAAACTTGGGGTGCTGAAAGCTGTCAGCAGGGTTACTGTCTCTTTCTGCCTCCTTAAGAAGGAACATTTTTCTTCAGAAAAGCCGTCTTGTGATCCTCTCAGCTCATTAAACTTATTGTCTGTTTTGAATCTCACACCAACTCCACCTGTCAGTTGTGGTCAGCAATATGTTTGAGAGTTACTACCTCCGCCACTGACTAGACTAGAGCTGACACAGCATTATATACATATTTGTGACATGAACACATGTATCTGTACAGTCTGACACTCACTCCAGGACTTGGACTTTATGCAGATGTTTGATGAGTGTGAGCAGCAGCTGGTCAGTGAGCTGACAGTGACTGAGGTCCAGCTCTGTCAGCCTGTCAGAGAAGTCCAGCATCTGGTCCAAACCTTCACAGGCACTCTGATTCAGTGTGGTGTGACTGAGGTCCAGCTCTCCACCCAGGGCTCTACACAGGGACTCTCCCCGTCTCACTGTGTCCCTCTCACTGCTCCCAGGAACCAGTGACACCAGCTGGAGGAGGAAAGCTTAACTGGCTCTGAACAGGACAAACAGAGCAAAGAGCAGACTGTTACCATGCAGAAACATTACTGTGAACAAGTTTCTTCTCTGGTTTAGGTTATTCGTTCCCACCGGAGACAGACTGTCTAGGACAGGAAACAGCAGGTCCAGACTGCTGTCTTCCACCTCACAGTCTCTCAGGTCCAGCTGTGTGTTGCAGGTGCTGTGTCTCAGGATGGTGGAGACGGCCCTGCAGTCAGCAAAGGTCAGACTCAGAGGCTCAGTCTGATCCTCCTCTGGCAGCTCCACACAGGAGGCATAAGATGAGATATAAGGCAGACACTGTAGGAAACTCCTCACTTCACTCTCTTCATCTGAGCAGCCTGTCAGCTTCACTTCTTTCTTCTCTGATTGGAGTTTCAACACTTCCAGCAGGATGGAGGCCTTTCTCTCTGACAGGTTTATGGACCAGACTGTAGGTGACTGGAAAACTGACTAATGCTGGAAGGACTCTCCTGCCTGTTTTAGTTTCACAGTTCTTCACCTGAGAGTACAGATCCAGTAGGAAATGACACTCCCATTCCTTCCTAATATCACCCATGTATCTGTCATTTAAAGGGAACGTTTCATAACTGCACACTGATGATAACAGCTCCAGTATCTTCTCTCCTGTCTGCTGTTCTCTCTCTGCTGCTGCACAGAACAGATTCAGATTCAACAACCTGATTTCTTCATCAGTATCTGGCCAGTGAGGATGAAAACTGGAACAATAAGGAAACATTTTGTGAGGATTTGATCTCAGCTACGTAATTACAAACACACTACAGATGGACTATTTTGTACATGGCTGTCCTGTATAAAATTAAAAACACTTAATTAATCAGGAAAGACTATGAATCATTTTTGAACTATTACTGCCTCACAACAAACACCAATCCTGTGTGTGAAATCACTGCATATTTGCTACCTACAGGTTATTTTCACTTGAAGTAATTAAAGTGTAAAATATATTTAGAATGTATAAATATTAATAGTGGAACAATTAAATCTAGATTTCACACCATGTACAGTAGTTAAAATATCATCCCAGCATGCTTTACCTCTGAGATGGAAGACGTATAAATTGCTGTTATGCTACATTACATCTGTCAGTGGAGACACAAAATGATAATTCATAAGTGTCTGAAATCTTCATTTACTGCTCACTATAGAGTTGGTAGAATTTACATCATAGTCAGTAAAAATAACTAATCATGAGGTAAAAATGCAATAACTATTTTTGCAGCTATGTAACAGTGCTTGTTTTTGTTAATTTATGAACATTTTGTTTTTATTCTTGAACAATGAACTTTTTAAGCTGCCAAGATGGCTGCCATTATTATAATAAATAAATTAACCCTTAATATACATGGTTATCCTGTCAGTGTCCCATATTTGACAATTCATCACAGTGCGGTTCACACAGACATTGCAGCTACATTAGTAAGGCTACACTACTAATAAGATGTGAAGTGCTTTGTGACTTTTACCCATCTGAAAGAATAAATGACAAACATTAAGGATGAGGTGGCTGATAAGTGCCAACTGAAGAAGCAGCCAAACCATCGCTTCAGAGAACTGAACGTTGCTCACAAACATCCTGGTGCCTTTCACACTCAAACAGAAATGTATACGAGAGTGTGAGCTAGAAAATATACATAGAACAAATAAAACACACTCTAATACTCACTGTATGACATTAACACAAAACAATGAATACACGTTACTTATTGCTGATTGATTATTAAAAAAAAAACAAATAAATAAGACAGCTCATAGAAAGACTGCGTGTTCTTCCTTTGAACTGCGTAAATAACGTCAGCAGCAGGCGATCACGTGCTATCCGCAAATGACCGAGTGATACGATTGGATTTTCGGTCGGACCGGCGGAAAGTTTGTTTCAAAAAATAAAAACTGAGTTCACATATGCCTGTTGGAAAGTTGTAAATGTTAGTGTGACCTGCCCAACTGGAGGGTAAGGCCAATCCCACCTTAACCTGGGCTTCGCCCAAGACCACGTACTCTATACAGGTCAACACACACAAGATAAGTGTAAAGTAAGTAAACAGAGACGTGGCTTCAAGTACAATTGTACCAAAATTTATTTAAAAAGGATCAATTTTAAAAAATGACAGTAATGTTGTAATACAACCAGAGACCAATTTATGAATATTATAAAGTTAATATCTGCTAAATAGGTATTTAAGAGTTTAAAATACCTCACACACCCTCACGATCATTCTAAAAGGAAAAACAAACATATGATTAACAAGCCAGGCTGACTGGTACAGGATAACCGCTTTTTCCCACGACTATATCACCATGTGCTTACGCAGCACTGCCACCACTGCAAACACACACCAAATTAACACCCCTAGGTGCCGTGTAATACTTATCTGCATGCAGGGGCACAACAACCCATACGGCTAGAGCCCCCACACAGTACAGCCCGGGTATCTAAAGCTAAATAAAGGGGCACAGAAACAGCATGAATACACCTGACGGGGTCCTTCAGGCGTAGTGGATTCATCTGATAACACAAATCAACCAATCCTCCAATCAGTTAAAATATACTAAACCAAAAGAGGCAAAAACACTAAATATAACTAAGCAAAAGAAACAAAGGAAAGAGAAAAAAACCAACAAAACAAAAAAACTATAGGCAAAACAGTAGCAAACAATCCTAAAAGAAAAGAAAAAGAAAAATTCAATATGATATGCTTAATTGTTTCATCCTACCTCTACCATAATAACCCCGGCCAATTATGGCGCAGCTAAACTGCTCTTCCGCACTGGACCCCTAAATCACAAAGAACTCATCATTTTCGATACAACTCAATACAACACTACACAGGAAACAACAACTATTAGTGCCTACCTCTACAGGTGAAATCTGTCTCCCGCGGATCTGGGTGTTCAAAAGCTGGGGTTGCCTGCACCTCGAACAGAGAGACCGAACTCCCTGTCTGCCAGCTGATCACCGAGGACTATAGCACTCTGCCACACGCGACAGGAGAACACTTCTCCGTGTGTGTGTATTCAATGAGTATTTATAATGTGCCCGGATGGTAATTGAATGGGACCTGATTGCGCTGTTGGCGTTTCCCTTATATGGAAAGTAACATACTAACAAAAAGGGGAAGTGACATAAGTGGCCGTGACCAGCCAGGTAAAAGTGACTACGCGGGGCGAGGCAGGTAAAAGTGAGGTGAAGGCGAGACTAACCCTTCTACATTAGGAAGATAATCACAAATACATTTCATTTATTTTCTAAATTAATTTAATGTATTCACAGATATTTTTTTTTATTTGTGAAATTTGTTTGTGTATTTGAAGATCCGTTTTTATATTTGCATAATATTTTTGTGAGTTTACAAATCTGTTTTCTGTATTTGTGGAAGGTGTTTATATTTACAGATTACACGTTTACACACAGATTGTCGTTGTGTTCTCACAAATCATGAGACAAATCTCACTCCATACAAGAAATGTCATGTAGGAGAGTTCGTCTGAAAGTGTTCACCATCATCCCCATTTGTGTGATTATTACATTTCACTGGTCTCTCTCTCTCTCTCTCTCTCTCTCTCTATATATATATATATATATATATATATATATATGTGTGTGTGTGTGTGTGTGTGTGTGTATGTGTGTGTGTGATTCTATTAGCCTATTGATTTTAAATGGAAATATCTAGTTTATGCATGATTACTGTATTTTGAAATATCGAAATTTTAATATTATACAGTGATTTTGATATTGTATTGTTATTGTTTTACATTGCTGTTGTGTTTTTCCAACTAAGTTCAGTTTGCAGTTAACGTAAAATCAGTAAAGCCACGGAGGATCAGCCGACTCACACTGTGTTGTCCATTTGTTCTTTCAGAATAAATTATTTTCTAAAATATGTCACCCCTCGAGTGAGCTTACACTCTGTGGGCGTAACGTATGCATGCATGTAAAAAGAAACACACACACACACACTCATCCTCACACACTGATAAATGGATGAAGAAATCTGTGGGCTACATTCACTGCGATCATTAATAAGACTCTCTTGGATTTGTGTTATTTGAATGGAAATGAATCATAGGATTACGTTTGGTTTCTGTCTCGGGGTGAAATGTGTATGTTTCCATGAAGTGGAATTTGTTGGAGTGAGTTGTGGGACGACTGGAGACGACGAGGTTTGAATGAGCGCTTGTTTGATTTGTGAATTGGAAACTGGAAAGTCTTTTCTTCCTGCTGATTTGCTCTGTTTAGTAGTAAAGTAAATACTGCTTATGTGCATATGAGTGTGCTTTTCCTTCCTTCTATCCATTTTTCTTTCCTTTCATCCTCCCTTGTTGTTTTCTTTTGTCTCATCTTCATTCTTAATTCAATATTTCTAAACACAAGGAGGAAAATGAGATCCGAACAAAACCGACAGAAAAAAGAGAGAGAGGGTAAGCGAAGGAGGAATGACATGAATCTTTTGTGCAGTGCTCTCTCTCCACCAACCTCTCTGTGCTCTCAGTCGATGAATGAGAGGACAATAGCCTGTGTTCCTCCATCTTTCCTCGGCCTCCTGACAACTCCACAGCGATCAATAATCAATCCCTAACCTCTCTCATCTCTCTCACCTTCTCTTTAATAAGGTGGTATCCACCTTATTTTGGAACGCGTAAGTAGACAGTTGGTACAACTTCCAGTTTTGTGCGGCACTTCCGTTTGATCGCTTGAGCCAACTAACGTCAGCTTAACAAACTAACGATGTCTTGGGAGCACTTCCAGAAAACATTAAAAAACGGAAATGGCAGGTTGGTGCCACACCCGCAAACTATCAATGAGTGGGGGGATGACACGAACAAGTGGCCTCATATAACATACGAGGACATTTTTAACTATTTTGTGTTGGTTGTCGGGGTGGATCTATCTACGATGCTCAACTACAAAAGCACAGATGCTTATCAATACCTCCACAGTGGGAAAGTTGGAAAGGTATTAATTCACAACATCGAGGACCTGGTATTTATGAAAGCCGATGTCCAGCTCAGCCAAAGTAAAGCTGATGGTCACTCTGCCTGGGTCCTTACCACATCAACCGGCACTATTGAGACGGCCGGGTGCTCCTGTGTCGCGGGTCAGGGGAAATCCTGCAGCCACGCAGCGGCGATCATATGGAAGGTAGTCTAATTAATTGTCTATTCAAAGCCATAATATAGTAGCTGTTGCATCCTTGCGATGGTTATTATGATTGCTAGTCTGTTTATTTCACATAGATAGCTGTGCTAAATGTTTTGGGATTAAACTACAATTTGACATCAAAAGGTGAACTGAGCTGTTGCCTACCTCATAATGTTTTGGCTTGACGTTTGACACATTGTAGTAATTTGACGTGGTCACAAAGCCCCTGATGCAAGTTTGTCACATTTAAATTCAAGTGAGATTAACAGTGAAGATGTACCAGTTTATTTATTTTTTATTTGTACCCACTGTTTGTACATGAGTGCTAAAGAGCTGATGGAAACATTGAAAACACATACAAGTTTCTTATTTTCTGCTGATGAGTCGCTGTGATCCATCAGTGCCTGAACCTCCCACTGGGTGTCAGCATCTTTATGCTGTGGTGACACTGACAGTGGACCAGTCTGGTCAACCTCAGCATCACAGTGCCTGTCATCTGCCAAACATAAGACGACAACCAGTTAAGCATACAACATAAAACATAACCAGACTATTTACAAGTAATTTCACACACCAGAAGCGAATATATACTATATTTTGCATATGCCCTGTGCTAGCAGTGATTAGCATTATACAGTATAACTTATCTTAAAGACAGTTTGCTGGACAAGCTTTATATTTATATTTATAGTTTTTTCTTCTTTTTGCGAAATAGTATCATCTTTTCGACAATCGACTATTCGTGGCTGCTTATGTACTCCGTGCACACGCACACTTCAAGCTTATCCCAGACTGGCTAGATTTAGCATTGACTAGACGCAGCTAAGCTCCGTTAGTGGAACGGCCTGAGCGTCAAGTGAAAGTTGACGCCTTCTTTAGCTGCGTTGATGGAACACCCCTCAGGCCTTCAGGCAGCCTGTGTGTAGCCTGAGAGGAGAAACCAATGGCAAAAAAAATAAATGTCCACAAAATGACTCAAACTGTAAAAGTGCAAATGTACGGACACAACTGGGAAGTGAGAGGGTCATGTCCTCCCCATCCCCAGTGGAAATGATGCCCTTCAATACTGGTAAGAGATGCACACACAGTCTTTCTATGGCCTATAATGTCTTGGTGGTGGCAGCTTCAGCTACAGAGTTTCACTGAAGCAGAAACAGACGACTCAGTGCCTCACCCCATGAGAAACTGCAGCCACACACACACACACACACACACACACACACACACACACACACACACACACACACACACACACACACAGTCTATATAAAGAGCTGCGGCTCAAATGTAGGAGCAATGAATCTACAACTCCTTTACCTTCATGTACATTCACAGGTGGATGTTGCTTTAGGAAATGTTCATCTTGCCCATACGGACGTGATAAAAGAGAGAAAACAATCCGAGAGATTAGTAGCTGAAGGTAGAAGAGAAATGAAAGAACAACACTATTCATTCCTGCTGTTTTCTCAATATCATAAAAGTGCTAAAAAAATATTGAGTGATAATTATACGATGGACTGAAAAGGAAAAACTGAAAATGCATCTCATGTCAATCCCTGTGTTGTACATCCAGTGTCGACGCAGCATTGAACAAGAACAGTGACGCTGTTACAGGAAGCCACCTGCTGCTCTGGCATGTGTGTGTCTACATGTATGAGTGTTTCCCCTGCTGTGGTTATCAGGGAGGAAGAGGTGTCCCACTCAACATCTGTCCAGCTGCTGGCTGGTGTCAAATTCACATTCAATTACTTGCAAAAAAAAAAAAAAAAAAAGAGGATAAATGAGGAGATAAAACTATTTATGATTATATTTTCACATCCTGCAGGGTCTATTACTGAGTGAGTGTATGTGTGTGTCTTTCTTCTTTCTTTCTATATCTCTATCTTTAAAAAGATCCCTAAAAACATCATGCAGATTGTTAAAACCAACACAAAATATCCACAAAAAATACCAAGAACATCACATGACTTCAGTTTCAATTACAAGTGATAAAGACTCCAGCAACAGGAGGCCCAAATGCTGCAGCACAACATGTATTTACTCTATCAAGTGCAGGAGTGGGCAGTCTATATCATCACTGTTATATGAGCGCAGGATGAAATTTCATACATGAAAAGGGATTATTAGGCTTAAATGTGCATATAAATACACTGTCTTCCCTTAAACTGTATATTGTTAAATAAAGTTAGAGATCAGTTTGTTTCTCTTGCACTCTCTCTGGTCCATTTGCAGTCTTTTCTCTTTCATGCTCTCTTTTTAAACAAGTTGTGTAGTCAGTAATATAAATTCAATTTAAACCTCAGTGACATTAAACACTGCTGTCCCTAATCCCACCTGATCTGTAAACTGTAACACCATCACTGCTGTTATGAAGTCTGACACTCCAGCATCTGCTTTTGTATCTGTTGCTGTAAGAAAGGACGTCAACTTCAATCAGAAAAGCAGAGCAACATTCATTTGTTTTATCTACTTTCCACAGTCCCACATCTCCACTTCTTTTAAATTTAAAATGTAGGCATTTAAAACTCAAATCTCTTATTCATTGGTCTGATTGTGAAACACGTCGGTGGTTTAAAGTGCTTACGGTCACTTCCCAAACGACATTTAGTGATTACAGAGCTGCGAGACAGAGTGGCTGCTTTCAATCTGGTTTCATGATTATTCAATAATTTCTTTCTCTCTCACTCACACACACACAAATCTAGTAACATTTATATTTAATCATAATGACTCTCACACACACACAAAAGATGCAGAAATACAAATCTGGTTCCATGTTTATTAAATAAGGTGAGATCTGATGCCGCCTCTTTCTTCCTCACACACTCACATGCAGTACGTTCCTTATGGTGCCATGTTAATTCAAATCATGCATTATGATGCTGTTTCCTTTTACAACATGGACATCAACACACTTATTTTCATTTCTCTGTCACAAAGTCTCTCAAACACATACAGTACTGTGCAAAAGTTTTAGGCACCCTAGATGTTTAGATTCTTATGCATTATGCAATACCATCAGGGAGGTGTCTGATCGGTCCCAAATTTATTCATGACATGACAATGACCCCAAACATACAGCTAGAGTCATAAAGAACTATTTTCAGCAACAAGAAGAATGATGAGTCCTGCAACAGATAGTGTGGTATGGTCCCCACAGGGCCCTGATCTCAATATCATGGAGTCAGTCTGGGATTACATGAAGAAGCACCTGAGACGGCCTAAATAATAAATCCACAGAAGAACATCTTTCTCCAAGATGGTTACAACAACCTACCTGCAAGTTACCATGAAAAACTGTGTTAAGGTGAACCGAGGAGAACTGCTGCTGTTTTAAAGGCAAAGCTGCTCACAACAAATATTGATTTCATTTAGGTTTCTGCTGTTTACTCAACTTTGTAAGGTGTTCATTGATAAATGAAAACAATTGATAGCAATATTTTTGTAAGCATTCTCACTTTACTTTTAGTGCCTAAAACTTTTGCACAGTACTGTATACACACGAAAACGTGCACAAACTCAAATAGACCTCATCATTGTCGTAATTCAATTCATAAACGCACACATACACTCACAAACTGATACTCATCATTCACTGTATTACATTACAGACCATAAACATGTTTAGCGTTGTCATAGTGAGTTAATTTGGGCTCCCTGTCTGTTAATATAACCTGCATTTCAGTTACAGTTTTCATTGTGCAAGGAAATCGTAAATAAAGTGTTAGTGTGTGTGTTGCTTTGCACATATACAGTATATGTTGCAACAGCTTATTAAATCCTGTGGAAAGAAAGAAATGCTCATACTGTACATAGTAGCCATGGTAGATAGCACAGCAATAAAGCATCAGTGGATTAAAGGCAACAAAAAGAGAAACAGATGGACCAGCATGGTCAGAGGAGAGAAATATGTACATTAATATCTTTTGAAATCACTCATTCATGTCAATATTAGTAAAACCATGAAATGAAACAATTACTGTACATGAATGTGTGCATTATTAATGTCAGCCATGTGACTTTTAGCATGAAACACGTTTGCATTCTCTGTTAGAATATGAAGGGAACCCAGATGGATTATGTAGAAATTCTGATATATTTTGAAACATTTAATATACTATTTTATCAGGCCATATGGGATCCAAAGTTATTGTAAACATAATATTGTAGGATAATACATTCACAGTCTACAGCACACAAGAGGCTATTTTTCTCCAAATGAAATGATCAGATCTGATTTTTAAAACAGGAAACAGTTGAGCCTCTTGGGTAGCGTACCAGTGCTTGTAAAATGTGGTGGTGGAGGGCTGGAGGGAAGTAGAATAAAAACAAAAGTCAATGAAGAAACTCTGTGAACATATTAAAATGTGAAAATAACAATGAATGATTAACAGCTTTCATTAAAACGCCACACCACAATATATTTTTTTCCCTCATAGCAGAGGATGTTTCTTACTCTAAAGCACATGTCATTAGTATAAGGTTCTGGTATCTTTAACAGTTAAATTCATGATGTGGAACACAAGTAATAAGGAGATTTATCTGTGCTGATACTGATGCTACAGATAGTACTGGTTCACCTCTGGATAGAAGGAGAAACTGTCCTCTACAATTAACCCACAAGTGCTACAAGTGCTGTGCTATCCACTGTATAACCTGTTAGAATGAACCTCTGTGGATAAAAAGAGAGGAAATAAAACGGGGAGATAACTCGTTTATGTGGTATTTCCAGGGTTGTATTTCTCATGTAGCCCTTGCTGAGAGAACAGGAAGTTTTTGCTGTTCTGCTGTCTTCGTCAAATTAAGCCATAATAATTTCTTCTAAATGCAGCCATTTGTTCACAGTATAGGTAGCAACCTAATTGCGGAGGGTAAGAGTTATTTATTTGCTGGAAATTGTTAACCGTAACAAGATCCAGTGAAAGTGCAGGTCACTGAGATGCACCAGACACTTTGATGGATGAAAGAGATGCAAAAGCAGCTAGCAATCCACTCACAGTGTAACACTTCCTGTAATTTAATGTCATGCTTTGAATAGAATAAACACAGTGTTTGAAATAGTAGTAAACCATCACTCAACATAACAATAACACCAGATCTCCCCTTTCAATGATCAATACGTAGACTGCCATTGATTCATCAGACCTGTTCAGTTAAATGATGGACACTGATGGTTATAAACAAACAAAGTTTTTTATTCATGAATGAATGAGTGAGTGAACAGCATGAACCATATAAACAACACAAAACAGGCAGTTAACAATTAGAACACAATAATGCATATAAGTTAAAAATAAATATGTATTAAAGTCCATGAAAAAACAATTAAGAATAACCAATATGTCCTGCTAACTAAAGAACCAAATGAGTGAAACATTTCTATTTGTGGCCTTTTCTGGTGATCAAGTGCTTTAACATTTAATCTGATGTCTTTGCTGTGTAATTGTAGATTAAGTTTGTAAACATATTTTTTCTATGAAAGAGTTCTGAATATGTTGTAAAAGGAGAAAATGTTATGTGATAAAGTCTTTCTTTACAGTACCAAAAGAAAGAATAACCAATAAAATTAACGGAAAACAAACAGTAAACATAAATAATGTACAGATTGAGATTGATTTATATCTCTCTGACTCTGCTGTTCAAGTTTTGAGACCTCACGTAATTGCCAGCACACCTCCGTCCACATTCAACCTGAGCAGGTCTAATCAAGTAGAACCTGAACACCTGTGTGGGTGTGCAGTGCTTATGATGAGTTTTTAAGATGTTTTAAGATAGTCTGGCATATGCAGTTGAAGTTTCTTCCCCTTTTCAAGTAACCTTCTGGTCAGAATCTAGCAGCTCAAATGGTCTTTTGACTCTGCAATATACTCCTCCAGGCCAGCTGGGAGATGTAGTCCTTCAAGCATGTCCTACATCTGACCGGACGGCTCAAAAAAATCTCTAAAAAAAAAAAAAAGAGGCGACAGAATTCTTTGTCCCTCAAAGTACCTCAAGGGGTGCTGATTGTATTTTTTTAAATATTTACCACAATGTTGCTAGTTTAAATCCCAGCACACACTCGATAAGACAAATTTTATCAAACATTTACTATTGATGTTTCCTTGAGCATGACACTGAACTCAGCAACTACTGGATGAATCAAAGAAGTTTTGACGTCTCTCCCCTCAGGGTCATGTGATTTCTTGTAAGTTGCAGAAGTGAAAGCAAATTCTTCAACCAAGCGGAGCAGGTGGATAAAATGGCGTCTGACGCGGGGTGAGTGTTAATGAAATATTCTTATTTTACCATGAAAGTCTCAGTCAGTTTCTTCTCTGAGGACTGTAGAGGGGAGAAGAGTCAGAATGAACTTCTGTGGATATAAAGAAAGGAAATAAAACGGGTAGATAACTTGTTTGTGTGGTATTTCCGGTGTTGTGTCGAACTCTTTCTCACGTAGCCCTCGCTGAAAGACCTGTACTACGAAGCAAGTTCAACATACCCAGAATATCTTTTCGGTATCTGGCTTCACTGAGCCTAACAGTGGCTGTCCAGACAACCAGGGGCCTGTTTCAGAAAGCGGGTTTAGTGAGATGAGGGAAACTCTGGGTTTTCAGTTCCAGAAAGAGAGCTAGCTTAAACTGTGGATCAGTTACCGCAGTAACTGACAAACCCTGAGTTTCTCTCTGTCAGACACGCTGTTTGATTTCCTCGTTCATTCAGTCTGTATAAATGCGCATTCAGTAGTTTTACTGTATGTCAAAATCAAAATCCTTGTAGGATATTGGTTTAGTTACTCGAGTTACCGTTTTAACGCACATCAGTCTTTCTTTGAACAGCGTTTTTTTTTCTCTTATATTCAAATATTACACAGCGTGAATTCAGCCTCAGCTCAGAGTCAAACCTCTGCATGTCCTTCTGTTATAACACTGTGACACAAGACAGCTGTCAGTTTATCAGAGCAGCTCCTGCACTGAAATGTTTACTGCACATAATATGTGATCTCAGTTTAAATTTTTTAAAATGGGTATGAAGCTTTATAATGATCTCTATCACTCATGATGTGATTGGTTGCACTGATGGAACATCATTCTTATAATATTGGAGATTATATATTAAAATGTTAAAGTGAGCAGTATCGTGGTGCAGCTGCAGAATGTAGTTTGAAAGTGAGTTTTTTTAAAATAGGGAGCATAGTCTGAACGTGTTTTAACAGCATTTCAGTGACAATGTTTAAATTTACTACATTTGTTGAAGTAGCTGAAATAAAGTCACTGAATGCTGTTGAGACAAGATACAAATAGACGTCTAAACATTTAAAATCTGCTGTATTTTAACCTCGACGCCTTTTCAAGTGCAAATCACCAAACACATTATTACTGGATCAGACTGTGAGTTTACAGTCATGTCTCTATGTCTTTGATCTATATATTCTTTAAATCTTGAACTATATTTTTCATCTTCAGTTGCTGCCTCCTGTGTTTTATCTCTGTCAGATTAAAGCTGAACTAATATATTTAAAATGTAATGTAGCTGCAGCCTGATACACAGTCAGATTCCACTTTATCATCATTAAGGAAATGTAAGTCTGGTAAATGATGAATTAATGGACGACACTGAATAAAACTTCATTGTTTTAACTTATTGACACTTTTCTTTGACTCTGGTTCTTTTTCTTAAAGATAAATGTGCAGCGTCCACATTCACATGAATGAATATCTCTACCTGAACTGGATTAAAATGGAGGCTCTGCCTTTTATTTACCTGTTGTTTCCTCACTTTGGTCTTGGTTACAATATAGCTGAACATGTTACTATACTGCTTTGACATACAGCATGTTGGTGTTCAAGTTTGCTTTCTGTTGAAGTGTAAAATGTTCTAAAAAAGGTGTAAAATATTGTTGGCCGTTCAAGTTTATACAGAAATCATGAATGTTGCGCAGCATTTAATATGACGTCATTATATAGACTTTCTCTTCAGCGACCTTAACTCTGACTGACTTCCAGCGTCCCTGCATCAGACTTTATGATCCAACCATAAAGATTTATAAAGTCTGTTAATATTTGACTTTTGTTTCGAGTTTTTCAGTCCAAAGTTCAGAGCTGCTGTTCTGTTATCAGATTTCCTTAAAGAACACTTCAGGTTAAAGATGAATACAGAGAGTTGAGACTGTTTGTGAATCAACAGACCTTAAAAACCTCCTGCTGTGAGTTACATGTTTGTTCTTCTTCTGGTTGGTTTCCTGGTTGAAGCTGCTGATTAATTTCACCTTCACTCATCATCTTGATTCAGATTATTTTCAGCATCTAAAGGTAACGTAACCAACAGTTTTCACCATGTTTGTGTCTGCGGGTGTTAAAATGATCTGATAACAGTAGAGATGGTCGTCATAGTGATGAGTTATGTTGCTTTGTTGACTGCACTGGTAGAATGAAATAAGAGTATTTATCAATACTCTTATCGGTTCTTTTTCATTACCAAAGAATTGGGGATTTTTGAATTATTAAAGAAAGAATAAATTCAGAACAGTCAGCAAAGTCACTATATAAATTCAACAATCTCTCACTTGAAAGAACTAAAAAAATGTCAGTAAAATAAATAATATTCCTGACATTAAAATACTGCGTGAAGTTTAAAAAGAATGAAGAACACAGACATCAGTCAGTATCTTCATCCTGTCCTCCTCCTCCTCCTCCCTCTGCTGCTGGTTGAGAGGAGGGGCTGTTTCAGCCAGTAGCTAAATTTACAGGAATTTAACACATTTTAATACACGATAATAACTAAGCTAAACACAAACACCAACAAATAGAGCAGAGGAGAGGACAGAGAAGCTAGAGCGACCATAAATGACATCAAACCGTGATAGAGACTCAGCATAGATTCCCTGTTTACACAGGAGGCGTTCAGGTACAGTGTTGAGCGTAGGTCACCTGTGTTTTTGAAGCACTCAGAGCCCAAAACAAATTTCTATGTGGTTATGCAGGTAAAACCAAGGGAAAATAGACTTGACAGCACTGTGAAAAAACATAAGAAACCCCTGAAGTCTAATGATGAAATTGTGAAAATGTGTATTCGAATGTAGGACGAAACTGACATTAAAACAGACAAACGCCCCCAAGAACAGCTCAACGTTTATGAATAGAATAAACAAAGTGTGTGAAAGAGGAGGGGTTGTTATTTACGAGCGACATCATCAGAATCATGAATAAAGTACTTAATATGATATGAGATGAAACGCTGATACCAAGTACCTGCAGAAAACTTCTGTTTTAGGAACAGCAAAAAGTCATATTCAACCAAGTGAAAATGTAAACGAGCCTGTAATCATACAACAGAATAAGAAGATGTAGAAACACTAGAAATCATTTCCAAAGATGAAAAGTAGGCTAAGTTTTATCCTCACAACATATTTGATAAGACAAATTTTATTTAACATTTACTATTGATGTTCCCTTGAGGATGACACTGAACTCAGCAACTCAGTGTGAAGACCTGTCCTAGACTAACAAATGAAGGCAAAATTCAAAAGAAAAAAGTTATATAACACTGCAAGTTCTGGTAAATTACATGGTAATGACTGGAAGATACACTCCAAACTGTATTATAAAGGGTTACCTGAAGTACTAACATTTTGACCAAAACCTATTTTATGTTTATGACACACACACACACACACACACACACACACATGTTGACAGAGTCGTGTGATTTCTTGTAGGTGGCAGTACTGGAACTGAAAGTCTTCAACAGAGCAGAGCAGATGGATAAAAACTGACGTCTGACGCAGGGTGAGTGTTAATAAAACATTCTTATTTTACTATGAAAGTCTCGGTTTCCTCCCTGAGGACTGTAGAGGGGAGAAGAGTTAGAATGAACTTGCGTGGATATAAAGAGAGGAAATAAAACGGGGAGTTAATAACTTGTTTGAGTAATTTGTTTCTCTTGAATCTTGCTTTCTAATCTCACAGTCAGTGTTACTGGTTTACCTCTCAGACTGACTGAAGTCCACAAGATGAGTGCTCGTGTGGAGGAAGAGGAGGGCAGAGCAGAGCCTCCAGTATCCAACGTTCTGTCTATGAAGAGAAACCGGTACAACAATCATCCTCCAACCTTCAGTAATGAACCTGGACTGTCAAACACAAAGTAAGAGAGCTGCTACCAACTCATTTATATGACTCATTAGGGCCCTGGCACTGAAAGTGTGAGGAACCTGTTGTTTTTGTAGAGATTATTAGGTCAGAGTGGTGAGAAGGCCTATTGTATCTGAAGCAATTCTTCTTCTCTGCAATGAATCACATTTTTGAGGAACTAAAGGTGCTTGAAAACCCACAAAACTTTGCACATGCGTCAGAAGTGAGGGGAAATGTATATCTTTTATAGTATTTGGGCGTCGCCAGCAGGCTCCAAAGTGCAGTTATTTTATACTTGGAAGTCAAATGTTTTAGCTTCATTTGCCACAACTTCCATAGGAATGAACAGAGCCCCGTCTCTGACACTGTATCCAGTTCTCTTTATACATCCATGCATGAAGCCTAAAAAGTTTGAATTCCGGGTATAAAATTACACAGATCTTCCGCATCTGTGGGGCCCATAGAGCATGAGCACCAGAGACTTCCCCCAGCCTAGCCGGCTACTTCCAGCTACTTCTGGTTAAGCCTTTTCCCATGATTGTGTGAAAAACTTGTGAAAAAAGCTTTTTGGGCTTATGTGCATCAAATGACAGACCTGGAAGTTGTAATTATGCGGTTTGGCTGTTGTGTCAAACTAGCTTCAAAGCCTGGTGCTCTTCATGGGGTCTTGGGCTCAAAGTACTCGAAAATTCATGAAACTTTCCACATGTGTTAGAAGTGGTGGGAAATTATATGTTTTATAGTGATTGGGCTCTTTTGTCGTCATATCCATTCAGTCACATGCAAGGCTGAAAATTCCTGAGCATCGGGTTTGATATGAGTTACATAATTTAAATTTTCCCTGAAATATTTAGCCAAATAAACAATTTCCAGTGTTCAAAAGACACCCTGATCATATTCTGGTTTATTAAATAATGAATACACAATCAGAATATCAATAAATACAGACTCAAACAATTAATAAATAATATGAACGCATTCTGCCAGTAGAAATGGTTCATGTGCCTCTGAGCAGGACACAGTATAAATACTGAATGCAGGTTGTTATTCATGTGCAGGTGTTTGTTAAACAGCTAACAGGCTGCAGAGAGAAAACAGCTGCTCTGGCAGTGATAACTGTTCACCTTTATTAGTATTATCACAGTGCACATGTGTGCAGACACAAACTCCATGAAAAATCGCCACAGCTGTGACAGTCGAATGACAGCTGATCCAGCTGTTATCAGAAACAGGCGTCGCTTCATGTGACGCTTCAGACGAAAGGATGTCCCATGTGTTTAAAAACATATTTCCTTGTTTCCTCTCTCCTCACTTGGTTTCCTTGCGTCTTTCCTTGCATCCACGATGGGAGGGACTGAGATGCAAGGAAAGGACGTAAGTTTGGGACACATGGATGCAATTTAAGAGACTTGGGATGCCACGTACTGCACACAGGAAATAATGTTTTACCCATTCACACAGTGTCCGATAATCCTGAAAATTCAGAGCCATGTCAACTGACCTCCAGCAGTGATACCATGGCTACCGCTCCCTCTGATGCATGCAAATTAATTTTAATTACTTCTGCCAATGACATTATGTTTTCTGTTCCCCATGGTTGATTTTGTGTTTGTATATTAAAATTTCTATTAATATTTATTTGCTATCTAAAATTTAACACACACTCAAATCATTTGTCCCATCTTCCCCTTAGTATCTGTGTCAGCTGTCAGTCATTTAGAAATCTGCGGCTCATTATCTGCAGGAGCAGCAGTTTGTGTATTTAGAACTCCTTCAATAGCTTTGTCATCAGAGAATTTATCAAGGATTCACATGATATGAATAAAAACATCTTGGTGGTGTTACAGACGTCAGACAGACCACAGACAGAGAGCAGAGTCTCCAGCATCGGACTGTCTGTCTATGAAGAGTGACTGGTCCAACCGTACTCCTCTGAACTTCAGTAATGAACCTGGACCCTCAGACACAAAGTAAGAGACTGTTTCTGCTGTAAACTGATTGACTAATGGCTAAATGTATTGCTGCATTAGCGATCCACTTGTATAGCACCGCCTACTACATAGCGCCCTCAAACACAGAGCCATGTTGGAATAAAGACGCTTTGATGTTCATGAAATTCAGTGGGATTATTGCTCTCATCATTCTGGACATACTAAAAAAAAAAAAATCTGCCCAACAGGAAGTCAGCCATTTTGGATTTCGTGCATCAATTTTCATTTCACAAACACGTTTGAGGCCTTTTAGAATGCACAAAATTCAAGAAACTTTGCACCAATGTTCAAACTAGTAAATATTTTGATTTGATAACACAATTGGGCTTAGGTGTGGCACGTTAGCTGTATAGCTCCTCCTAATTACTTTTAGCATTTATGAGGTGCTAGGGGATCTTGAAAACTCACCAAACTTTGCACATGCATCAGAAGTGGCAAAACTTGATATCTGATATTGATCTTGGGTGTGGTAAAATGGCTCAAGTGCGTCCTCTATAAAATTTCAAAGTCAAAGCCCCCACCTTTAAATTTAACGTAGATGTACAAAATTTGGTAGGCAGATGAAACATCTCCAGACTTAAAAAAAACCTCTTGGAGCCATACCCTAAGTCCAACAGGAAGTCAGCCACTTTGAATTTACTGTGAATTTTTTATTTGCAAAGCAAAGCCATTGACAGATGTTTTAACAAACTCCTCCTAGAGAATTAAGCAGTGGGACTTAAAATTTGGTAGGTGACATCTAAAGACCTTTATGTTGCTAAATTGCGAAGCTTCTGAGTGTTCGTGGAACGCCCTTGACATGGCGTGCCGGTCAATTTTGCCCAAAACATGAAACATGGACTTGTTGTGACTCAACTTTACACTGTCCAATTTGCCCCAAATTTCTCATGTTTCATGAGAGTCCAGGCCTGAACACATCTACATGTCAATATTGAGCCATAGTCATAGCGCCACCTACTGACAACAGGAAGGCAGCCTTATGTGACAAGGTTAATCTGATTTACATGACATTTACATGGTTTGGTCTGCACATGATATATAGCAACATGACGTATAATTAGTGGGTGTTCTCTAGCGCCACATAGTGGACACAAGAAGTGTTATTTATCTCCTACATTCAATGCCCAATTTTCATGACCGTTGCTCTCTGGTAATGAATTGCTGCATTAATATCTCACTTATGTAGTATATCCTACGGGCAACAGGATGTGAAGTCTAAATGACAAATTGTTCATCAAATGTATATACAATTACCAATATGTCATCTCCAGCGCCACGTACCGCACACAGGAAATAATATTTTACCCATTCACACAGTGTCCAGTACTCCTGATAATTCAGAGCCGTATCAACCGACCTCCAGTAGTGATACCGCAGTTGCCGCTCCCTCCGATGCACGTGAGGTGCGAGGGCCTGGTCATCGCTGCTTGCCGCTTTAATTTTAATTACCTCTGCCAATGACATTATGTTTTCTGTTCCCCATGGTTGATTTTGTGTTTGTATATTAAAATTTCTATTAATATTTATTTGCTATCTAAAATTTAACACACACTCAAATCATTTGTCCCATCTTCCCCTTAGTATCTGTGTCAGCTGTCAGTCATTTAGAAATCTGCGGCTCATTATCTGCAGGAGCAGCAGTTTGTGTATTTAGAACTCCTTCAATAGCTTTGTCATCAGAGAATTTATCAAGGATTCACATGATATGAATAAAAACATCTTGGTGGTGTTACAGACGTCAGACAGACCACAGACAGAGAGCAGAGTCTCCAGCATCGGACTGTCTGTCTATGAAGAGTGACTGGTCCAACCGTACTCCTCTGAACTTCAGTAATGAACCTGGACCCTCAGACACAAAGTAAGAGACTGTTTCTGCTGTAAACTGATTGACTAATGGCTAAATGTATTGCTGCATTAGCGATCCACTTGTATAGCACCGCCTACTACATAGCGCCCTCAAACACAGAGCCATGTTGGAATAAAGTTGCTTTGATGTTCATGAAATTCAGTGGGATTATTGCTCTCATCATTCTGGACATACTAAAAAAAAAAAAATCTGCCCAACAGGAAGTCAGTCATTTTGGATTTCGTGCATCAATTTTCATTTCACAAACACGTTTGAGGCCTTTAGAATGCACAAAATTCAAGAAACTTTGCACCCATGTTCAAACTAGTAAATATTTTGATTTGATAACACAATTGGGCTTAGGTGTGGCACGTTAGCTGTATAGCTCCTCCTAATTACTTTTAGCATTTATGAGGTACTAGGGGATCTTGAAAACTCACCAAACTTTGCACATGCATCAGAAGTGGCAAAACTTGATATCTGATATTGATCTTGGGTGTGGTAAAATGGCTCAAGTGCGTCCTCTATAAAATTTCAAAGTCAAAGCCCCCACCTTTAAATTTAACGTAGATGTACAAAATTTGGTAGGCAGATGAAACATCTCCAGACTTAAAAAAAACCTCTTGGAGCCATACCCTAAGTCCAACAGGAAGTCAGCCACTTTGAATTTACTGTGAATTTTTTATTTGCAAAGCAAAGCCATTGACAGATGTTTTAACAAACTCCTCCTAGAGAATTAAGCAGTGGGACTTAAAATTTGGTAGGTGACATCTAAAGACCTTTATGTTGCTAAATTGCGAAGCTTCTGAGTGTTCGTGGAACGCCCTTGACATGGCGTGCCGGTCAATTTTGCCCAAAACATGAAACATGGACTTGTTGTGACTCAACTTTACACTGTCCAATTTGCCCCAAATTTCTCATGTTTCATGAGAGTCCAGGCCTGAACACATCTACATGTCAATATTGAGCCATAGTCATAGCACCAACTACCGACAACAGGAAGGCAGCCTTATGTGACAAACTTCATCTGATTTACATGACATTTACATGGTTTGGTCTGCACATGATATATAGCAACATGACGTATAATTAGTGGGTGTTCTCTAGCGCCACATAGTGGACACAAGAAGTGTTATTTATCTCCTACATTCAATGCCCAATTTTCATGACCGTTGCTCTCTGGTAATGAATTGCTGCATTAATATCTCACTTATGTAGTATATCCTACGGGCAACAGGATGTGAAGTCTAAATGACAAATTGTTCATCAAATGTATATACAATTACCAATATGTCATCTCCAGCGCCACGTACCGCACACACGAAATAATATTTTACCCATTCACACAGTGTCCAGTACTCCTGATAATTCAGAGCCGTATCAACCGACCTCCAGTAGTGATACCGCAGTTGCCGCTCCCTCCGATGCACGTGAGGTGCGAGGGCCTGGTCATCGCTGCTTGCCGCTTTAATTTTAATTACCTCTGCCAATGACATTATGTTTTCTGTTCCCCATGGTTGATTTTGTGTTTGTATATTAAAATTTCTATTAATATTTATTTGCTATCTAAAATTTAACACACACTCAAATCATTTGTCCCATCTTCCCCTTAGTATCTGTGTCAGCTGTCAGTCATTTAGAAATCTGCGGCTCATTATCTGCAGGAGCAGCAGTTTGTGTATTTAGAACTCCTTCAATAGCTTTGTCATCAGAGAATTTATCAAGGATTCACATGATATGAATAAAAACATCTTGGTGGTGTTACAGACGTCAGACAGACCACAGACAGAGAGCAGAGTCTCCAGCATCGGACTGTCTGTCTATGAAGAGTGACTGGTCCAACCGTACTCCTCTGAACTTCAGTAATGAACCTGGACCCTCAGACACAAAGTAAGAGACTGTTTCTGCTGTAAACTGATTGACTAATGGCTAAATGTATTGCTGCATTAATGATCCACTTGTATAGCACCGCCTACTACATAGCGCCCTCAAACACAGAGCCATGTTGGAATAAAGTTGCTTTGATGTTCATGAAATTCAGTGGGATCATTGCTCTCATCATTCTGGACATACTAAAAAAAAAAAAATCTGCCCAACAGGAAGTCAGTCATTTTGGATTTCGTGCATCAATTTTCATTTCACAAACACGTTTGAGGCCTTTTAGAATGCACAAAATTCAAGAAACTTCGCACCCATGTTCAAACTAGTAAATATTTTGATTTGATAACACAATTGGGCTTAGGTGTGGCACATTAGCTGTATAGCTCCTCCTAATTACTTTTAGCATTTATGAGGTGCTAGGGGATCTTGAAAACTCACCAAACTTTGCACATGCATCAGAAGTGGCAAAACTTGATATCTGATATTGATCTTGGGTGTGGTAAAATGGCTCAAGTGCGTCCTCTATAAAATTTCAAAGTCAAAGCCCCCACCTTTAAATTTAACGTAGATGTACAAAATTTGGTAGGCAGATGAAACATCTCCAGACTTAAAAAAAACCTCTTGGAGCCATACCCTAAGTCCAACAGGAAGTCAGCCACTTTGAATTTACTGTGAATTTTTTATTTGCAAAGCAAAGCCATTGACAGATGTTTTAACAAACTCCTCCTAGAGAATTAAGCAGTGGGACTTAAAATTTGGTAGGTGACATCTAAAGACCTTTATGATGCTAAATTGCGAAGCTTCTGAGTGTTCGTGGAACGCCCTTGACATGGCGTGCCGGTCAATTTTGCCCAAAACATGAAACATGGACTTGTTGTGACTCAACTTTACACTGTCCAATTTGCCCCAAATTTCTCATGTTTCATGAGAGTCCAGGCCTGAACACATCTACATGTCAATATTGAGCCATAGTCATAGCGCCAACTACTGACAACAGGAAGTCAGCCTTATGTGACAAGGTTCATCTGATTTACATGACATTTACATGGTTTGGTCTGCACATGATATACAGCAACATGACGTATAATTAGTGTGTGTTCTCTAGCGCCACATAGTGGACACAGGAAGTGGTATTTATCTCCTATATTCAATGCCCAATTTTCATGACTGTTGCTCTCTGGTAATGAATTGCTGCATTAATATCTCACTTATGTAGTATATCCTACGGACATTATGTTTTCTGTTCCACATGGTTGATTTTGTGTTTGTATATTAAAATTTCTACTAATATTTATTTGCTATCTAAAATTTAACACACATTTAAATCATTTGTCCCATCTTCCCCTTAGTATCTGTGACAGCTGTCAGTCATTTATAAAAGCTGTGATGTAATCTGCGACTTAATATCTGCAGGAGCAGCAGTTTGTGTGTTTAGAGCTCCTTCAATGGCTTTGTCATCAGAGAATTTATCAAGGATTCACATGTTATGAATAAAAACATCTTGGTGGTGTTACAGATGTCAGACAGACCAAAGACAGAGAGCAGAGTCTCCAGCATCGGACTGTCTGTCTATGAAGAGTGACTGGTCCAACCATCGTCCTCCTAACTTCAGCAATGAACCTGGACCCCCAGACACAAAGTAAGAGACTGTTTCTGCTGTAAAGTGATTGACTAATGGCTAAATGTATTGCTGCATTAATGATCCACTTGTGTAGCACCGCCTACTCCATAGCGCCCTCAAACACAGAGCCAGAAACTACTGATGGTATTTCTGTAGCAACCTGAGAACCTTCAGGTCAGAATTTACATTTCAAGAAGATATTCATACATCTTTGCCCCACTGTTGAAGTCACTGTAAAGATCTGCGACTATTCAAAACCTGAAAGAATGTGCTTCAAATGTGTAATTCATTTTCTCATGTTTTTACTCAAAACATACCTCAGGTCAGTTGTTATAAGCTACCAGATGTCATGTTGAATCAGTGCATATCATAATAGTGCAATATGTGGTGAAAAGGTTATTTGTAGAAATGCTTAACTCACCTTCATTATGTGTGTTTGAGTTTTTTTCTCTTCAGCTAACTGCTTATATAAAATATAGTGTGGAAAACATGGAAGAAAATTAAGCTCATAGATCCACATTTTTGGAGCTTGCAGTTGAAAGCTGTGCATCATTAGTAAGTGGACCTTACTAATGCATGAAACATACTGTTACATGCTGTGTGTCTTAGACTGCTGGTCTACCACAAGTTTCAGACCACTTCTAACCTCAGTTCAAACCTAACTAACCTAAGATAAGCTGCCCAAAGGGACTGTATAGCATTAAAGGACATAATCATCTCTCTTTAATGGAAGGCTTTTACAGTGAAGCAGCTGCAGGAAGTGTTGAGTTTGTGTTAATAGCAAACTACAAGCAGATCACTAAATGTTTAGTAAGACAAAATTTAAATATGTATTTATGAAAGCAGGAGAGTTTAAATAAAACACACTGTTATTGTTCTCTGTGACTGTCTGAGCTTCTAGACAGTGTCGGCTATAGGAGTATTGATGCTTTATTATTTAATTACCTCGTTATTGTTGGCACCACCTCCTGTTTGGTTAGGATATGTTAGTGCCAGGAGGGAGCACTAACCCTTGTTAAACATAATCAGTGAATCAGTCTCATAATCGTAAATTCTTGCTAAGAGAAAGTTGCTAAGGGAAAGCTAATTCAACTTCTCTAAAGAATTTATCTTTTAATTTTAACATTATTCTACACCAACCCTTGATCACAAAGCCATGTTATGCCTTACTGTTGAGGTGTTTAGTCATGCTAGAGACGTCATCTCGGCAGGTCCAACATTAGTTGGTGCAGCATCACCAGCGTTGTTTGGCAGTTAAAGAGCCCAGATCAGGCTTTGGACTGTGAGTGCGTCTTCGTAGATGCAGAGGTGTTTAACACCAGTAAAAGGGAGTCAAGCTGTTCCAGGCTGCTCTGAAAGAGTCTTCAGGATGGCTTAAAGCAGGTAGAGGTCCAGTTTAAAGCGTTGTTTTCCTCTTCAGGAGTTTAAGTTGAGGATTCAGACTTTGGTTGGCTTGTAGTAACTTGAGTTGAGTGTCGAATAAAGTTTAATCTGACTACGCTCAAATCTTCAGTGGCATTTACTTAAAAATAAAATACTGTATGTGTTTACTTCAATATTAAATTACTGTATGTGGAAATATGAGACTTAATGTTCCAAATAAAACAAAAACAAACTAAACTTGTTTCAGTAAAAGATTGAATATACATATACTTGGTTGGAGAAGAAATGAAAGAGATGTCTTAAGAATTTTCCTCAAGTTCTTGGAGGTTTTGCAGCCTGCTTCTTCTGAAATAAAGGGATTTTTAGGGAAAGTCTAATTCTGAGTTTTTACATGCAAAAATCACACTTCAAAGTCACTAGGTCTGAACATTTCCTGTCAGCTTGTATCATATTTGTAAAACTATTCAAGAAAACAGTTAAGCAGTTTACATATGTTTCATAATAAGTCAGCTCTTCTAAATAACATAACAAACATTAACCTTCATACTGATACTTGATGATGTTTAAGCATACAACCTTCACTGATTCAACTTTCTCAAAATATTTACATGTCTCAAACCATCTACACTGAAATAAAGTTTAATACTATAATGAAAGGAACTACACTAAGGAAACACGTATGTGATTAGGTTACTGTCAGAAACATATTTAAATATAAGTTCAACATAACTCTTACTTCATAATATCAAAGTATTCATTATGACTGTTGTTTAACAATAAAAGAAAACTTTAAACTGAAATCCTTCAAACATTATATCTTTACATTCCTATTACTACTGAAAATTCACTCTTTCAATACAACTACTAGATCAAAAGTTAAACACTTAGGTGTTTTAAAATACAAATACATAGTTACCAAACATTCATCAACTCTTAACATAAGGAAATTTAACTCTTGTCACTGGAAGGCAGTATTGTTGCATGTAGTATAAAGTTAATAAAAGTTGATAAGATCAAAGTTTAATATCTCCTCAGTAGATAGTCACACAACTATGAAACTCATACTATTCTTCTTGTATTTACATGACAAATAACATGATATAACTTGTATAATGATTAGACATTGAATTCACATGAATTCCAGGTTTGGCTCAGATTTGTGGGGAGGCTTCACAAAAGTCCTCAGGAATGTGGGTTATAGTTTATGGCTTTGGTGAGATAAGAGAGTCAAACCTAACTAACCCAAGATAAGCTGCGAAAAGGGACTGTAAAGCAGTAAAGGACATAATCAGCTCTCTTTTAATGGAAGGCTTTTACAGTGAAGCACCTGCAGGAAGTTTTGAATTTGTCTTAATAGCAAACTACAAGCAGATCACTAAATGATAAGAAAAGAAACACAGTTAAGGGTTGTTTTCAGCAGAGAGACAAATGAATCTCTTTATGTCAGTTTACAAGACTTAAATATGTATTTATGAAAGTAGGAGAGTTTGAATAAAATTAATAATTATTTCAGAGAAGAAGCTACACTTTTACTGTTCTCTGTGACTGTCTGAGCTTCTAGACAGTGTTGGCTAAATCTTAATATTTTTCAACAATCAATCAATGAAGCATATTATTGATGAAGAAATGTCTTTATAGAGAGAGGATGAGGAAGAGGAGGAGTGGTGTGTCTGTGGCGGAGCAGCTGTCCTGCTGTTCTTTGTGTCAGGAGGACATCCTGAAGGATCCAGTCTCTACCAGCTGTGGACACTGGTTCTGCAGACAGTGCATCAGCTCATACTGGGACCAGTCTGCTTCATCAGGAGACTTCTCCTGTCCTCAGTGTGGAAAAAGATCCAGGACAAAATCTGGACTGCAGACAGACAGTCAGACCATCACTGTACAAAGTAAGACTGATTGTATTTGTGTTGGTAATAGTGAATAATTGTCAGCATGTCTCTCTTTAATCTCACATGTTTTCTCTGTTTTAGTGAATGTTGCTTTCTGGGAGGTTGAACATGAACATAAGATCAGTATGAGGAGGAGATGTGAACATGTGACTGAAGGAACTGATGAAGCAGGAAGTGAAACCCTCCTCAACAGCATCTACACTGAGCTCTACATCACAGAGGGACAGAGTGAAGAGGTGAATACCCAACATGAGGTGAGGCAGCTTGAGACAGCTTCCAAGATGAAGATCCTCCATGACACTCCAATCAAGTGTCACGACATCTTTAAAGTCTTACCTGACCAACTGAGACACATCAGAGTCGTTATGACGAGTGGCGTCGCTGGTGTTGGAAAAACCTTCACAGTAAAGAAGTTTACTCTGGACTGGGCAGAGGGCTTGGAAAACCAAGATGTCAGTCTGGTGATTCTGTTTTCATTCAGGGAGCTGAACTTGATCAAAAATGAGCAGTACAGTCTTCTCATGCTGATCCATGATTTCCATCCAACATTGAAGAAGGTCACAGCAGAGAAGCTGGCTGTCTGTAAAGTTTTGTTCATCTTTGACGGCCTGGATGAAAGCAGACTTTCATTAGATTTCAACAACAGGAAGGTCGTGTCTGATGTCACACAGAAGTCATCAGTCAACATGCTGTTGACAAACCTCTTCATGGGGAATCTACTTCCCTCGGCTCTCGTCTGGATAACTTCCCGACCTGCAGCAGCCAATCAGATCCCTCCTACATGTGTTAACAGGGTAACAGAAGTACGAGGGTTCACTGACGCCCAAAAGGAGGAGTACTTCAGGAGGAGATTCAGTGATGAAGATCTGTCCAGCAGAATCATCTCACACATCAAGACATCCAGGAGCCTCCACATCATGTGTCACATCCCAGTCTTCTGCTGGATCACTGCTACAGTTCTGGAGCACATGTTGACTACAGGCAAGAAAGGAGAGCTGCCCAAGACCCTGACTGACATGTACTCACACTTCCTGCTGGTTCAGACAAAGAGGAAGAAGCACAAGTATAATGAGGGACATGAGATGAGTCCACAGGAGCTGACGAAGGCTGACAGGGAAGTTCTTCTGAAGCTGGGGAGGCTGGCGTTTGAACAACTAGAGAAAGGAAACATCATATTCTACCAAGAAGACCTGGATCAGTGTGGTCTTGATGTCACAGAGGCCTCGGTGTACTCAGGATTTTGTACAGAGATCCTCAAAACAGAGAGTGTGATCTTCCAGAAAACAGTCTACAGCTTTGTTCATCTGAGTGTTCAGGAGTTTCTGGCTGCAGTCTACATGTACCACTGTTACACCAGCAGCAACACAGAGGTACTGAAGGCCTTCCTGGGAAAAAAATACAGTCACTCATCCCTGGATGACTTCTTGATGAAAGCTATGGAGAAATCTCTCAGAAGTAAAAATGGCCACCTGGACCTGTTTGTTCGCTTCCTTCATGGCCTCTCTGTGAAGTCCAGCCAGAGTCTCTTAGGAGGCCTGCTGGGTCAGACAGAGAACAGTCCAGAAATCATCCAAAGAGCCATCAACAGCATGAAGAAGAGGAACATCTCTGTTTCTCCTGACAGAAGCATCAACATCTTCCATTGTCTAATGGAGATGAACGACCGCTCAGTACATCAGGAGATCCAAGAGTTCCTGAAGTCAGAGAACAGATCAAAGAAGAAACTTTCTATGATCCACTGCTCGGCTCTGGCCTACATGCTGCAGATGTCCGAGGAGGTTCTGGATGAGTTGGACCTGAAGAAGTACAACACATCAGAGGAGGGACGACGGAGACTGATCCCAGTTGTGAGGAACTGCAGAAAGGCTGTGTAAGTCCAGATATGATTATCAACATTATAAATCAATCACTGCAGAACACACATACATCTCTCATGTCCAGCTGCTCAGTCCAAAAAGTTTTAGATACTTCCTGTTGCCTCTGTACCCAACTCTGAAGAGTTCATTTGGTCGCCAAATGATGTATTCTTTGTACCAGTAAGAAAGATAAACATTTTTAAGGGAATGTTTAACAGTGTTGAGAGCGAATGTGAAACAAAAATATTAATATTATAAAGCCAATATTACATCAATCATATCAATGTTACAGTAAAGTGTAATGTAAATGTATAGTTCATGCTGTAAAGTGTGAATCACTTTACATTAGAGATACATCGAAGTGGAATTTCAGGGCCGAAAACAACCGATAATTATCAGTTTGTTGTGTCTGATACCAATACAGTAACCGGTATTGGTAATCTTAAAACAATGCAAGTTATTTTTGTTTGTAAGTTAAACTGTACAGACTGTATTAACTCATGCAAGAAACTCATGATAAATGATGCACAAATCAAAAGAGTGCCTGAAATCAAATTTCTTGGAGTAATAATAGACAAGATATAGAATGAATGAACAAAGAGGTGGACTGGAATAATATGATTTGGTACAGTGTCTTTTTGACTTGTGTTGTTTTTGTTCGTAGTTATTGTTTCTTTGCAAGTTATATTTTTTCTCTTGTGTTGCTTTGAATGTTTTTTGGCTTTGATTTGATCGATAAAGTAGTAAAAAAGGGGGGTAGGACTAGAAAAGTTCTTTACTTCACCCTACGCCCTTTTTGAACATTGAAAGGTTATTATTTGTGTTGCTTACTGAAAGTTTGCTGGTATTTTTGTTTTTTGTTTTGTTTTGTTTCGCTGCAGATATATTTTATTTTGTTATTTTAACATGTTCAAAATGAAAATAATCTAATCTAATCTAATCTAAAAAAGACTACTATAATCTACTCTAAAACCATGTCTGCTCTGTTACTCTCAGTCTGCTCCAGCACCAACACAAGACCTGACCTTAAAAAACTCCCTGTTCACAACCAGGTTTACAATGATGTCACTAGTCCACAGTCACTGTAAAAAGGCTCTGCATTATCGGACACAATTATCAGCTGAAATTCAATTACCAAAACAATAAACATACAGTAGTTACATTTTCTCATTTTTTGGCCAATAAAATATCAGCCACTGACATATCATACATCCCTCCTTTACATACATGCACATAGTAAAACTTACAAACTATTAAAGTGTGCTCAGCTTGTGTTACAGCTGCTTGTTGCCAAAATTGTAAACCAGTTATTCTCACAACAATTGTTCTTCAGTTGTAACCAAAACTTTGAGAGCAAGAAAATCTTTGTAGTTGATGTGTTTACACTTATGAACACAGTTATTCTGTTTAATTATAAACAATGTTACATTTTACAGTTTATCCTTCATGTCATAGTTTTAATACAAATCCAGCAAAAGAACTTCAGGACTTAAGGATTTGTGTTTTGACAGTCAGCATTTTATCACAACAGACAGCATTTTACCATATACGCACTATATGGAGCTGCTGACCCCTCAAAACACAATTTGCTTTGTCATCAAAATGCATAGTGTCTATATCTATGATAAAAGTGTTTGATTTTAACATATTTAAATGTAATATAATTTGTAATAACAGGCTTAAGGACTGTAGACTCTCAGAGACTCACTGTGAAGTTGTGGCCTCAGCTCTGAAGTCCAACCCCTCCCATCTCAGAGAGCTTGAACTGAGTGGAAACTCCAACCTGAAGGACTCAGAATGGAAGATTCTGTCTGCTGGACTGGAGAGTCCAAACTGTAGACTGGAGGCTCTGAGGTCAGTTCACCGACTGTGTTTTTCTCTTGTATATCTTGTATAGACCCAGCTATTTAAATTCATAATAGAAGTTTCACATTTAATTTGATTAATTTGTATTTCACAAATCACTAAAATGTTTAAAATCCAAAATACCTGAACAGTTGGTTTCACTTTGAATTTAGTCTACCATCGAAAGGGTCTGATATTTGTAAGAAATTATTGAAATTATTGTACAACTTTATGTTAGACCATTTTAATATTTAATATTTTTCGTACGTGTGTGAAACTCAAATCTATAAACCAAATGGGAAAAAAGTTCAAGACTTTCATTGCATATTCATGAATAATGTCTTATAGATTAAATATTGATAACACACTATTTTGCAGGAACTTATACATAAAGTCTCTCTCACACACACTTTAAAACTCTCATACAGGAGTACAGACAAAGAGAGCAAATCATATTTCCAAATGCAGTTTGTATCTCAAGTCGTGTTTCAGCTGCTACACTTCAACATGTGCATGATGCTTCCTGGCAGAAAATGATGATACTTTGTGTAGTTGCACCACCAGTTAAAAGGGAAGTCATGTGAAAGTCTGGTGTTTGGCACTGATCACAGTCAGTCAGCGGTGATGATGAGAGTAAATCTGTGGTTGGAAATAAGTTCCTCAGTAGGAGGAAAATATTAATTTTTCTGTATATGCTCAAGTTCTGTAGTGTTTTAATGAAATTACACTTAGTTGTTACCATTTACAGGAAGAAGATAAATAAAAGTAATACATAAGCTTGTAATCTATCATGTCTAATTTGATCCATTTTACAGTCAGCAGCATTTTATTGATCTTTGTTGACATGAATAGGTGTCTGAATGTTGTTGTGTCCATAGAGGCCATTTATGAGATCAGAGTAGATCAGAGGAGAAAAAGAAAGAAAGAGAGAGAGAGAAACTTCCTACTCATTCTGTATTTTGTTTGTGATTTTGAATGAATCAATTGATTTTGATGTAAAAAAACAAAAAAAACAAAAAAAAAACAAAAACGGTGAGAGCTGCATCAACCAGATGTTGTTCTTCGTAGATTGTCACATCTCAGTAGCCAATGGGATTGTTTACATGAATCACGTGACACAGACAGCGTGGAATATCTAAACACAGAGCATCGCTCAACTTTAGCTCATAGTTCTGAGTGACAGAACAAACATTGGAATTCAACATGATGGAATAAAAACGGTAAGATTCATATTATTGTTGTTGAATGTTCAATCAGTGAAAACGAGTCAGTGACAGTGAAAACATAAACGATGGACAGATAAACAACGGTTTGCTACAGATGGTAGTTGGTCAGCTAACGTTAGCCTGGCGGTGGTCAAGTTCACGTTTATCCTACTAATTGCAAGTAAATTACACATTATTATTTAAAGAAAATAACAAGCAGATAGATGTTTAATTGTGTCCTGTAGGCTGTAGACCTAACTGTTGGCCTGTGCGCCCGTTGGGTGTATGAACAGGCTGAATATACTGTACATAACCACCTAATATATGTAAATGAAGTAACATCATTTTTTTTACCATTTAATATTTATCTCATCACTCCTTGCACTCTTCACTTCTTTACACTATTTCAATCCTGTTTACAGTTCACAGAAACGGTTTCACCTATATATAGTCATTCCTTGTGTATATTTCTGAAGATTGTTGTGTTGTTATTCTGTGTAAGAACATTGAGAGCCACTAAAGCGGAGTCAAATTGCTTGTATGTGTAAACATACTTGGCCAATAAAGATGATTCTGATTCTGATTTGTAGGATAAAGTTACAGGTTATTTACCATTGAAGGCTCCAGCAATTTTGATTAAGTGTTAATTAATTGTTAGGTTTGTCCAACACATCTAGTCTGATCTAATTAACCTCTTAAGCCCTAGGCCTCTGGCTCAGGCCCCTGCTCGAAAATGGCATACTCATAATGAATACAGTATATCTCTGCAACTACAAGGTTTATATGAACACTTTCTATATCATAATAAAGGTAACACCTGTGAGATTTGTGCAGAGGTGTAAGCATCAGTATAGATGTTACTGGGTCAGAGTAAATGAAGATGGAACATGGCATAAATGAAAGATTTCATTTACACCTAAAAAAACCCAACTTAACAGTATTATAGTAAATATCCCCTTTGAAATTATGGAGTTGCAGCCCAAAACCTCTAGTAAACCATAAAACAACATGTGAACATTACCTGTCCCAAAAATGATGCTAAGAAGGTGAAGCAGAGCAAAGTTAGAGAAGTTTTAGTGGAGAAAAAATTCCGAATTAGCTATTTGTAATTACATCAAATGTAATGTAATCCTAATGTAATCTGAGCAACGATCTCAGCTAACCTGAGCAATAGGCATCAATATCTCCGGAAACCATTGGTCGATTTGGACCATATTTGGACGGTTTAGGCCTCTAATCAAAGCTCACAAACTCCGCTATCGATTGCTTTTGACTGAACCTGTGTCAGTATTACGATTCAACCACTAGATGGAGACATAGACCGTGTATTCGCATGGAAGGCTTAGACGATGGCCGACTTCACTCTGTCCTTCCTACCGGGAAAGTGGATACAGAAAGGCTGTAATCAACTCTAAATGACCCAGAGACTTTGGAGTAGCCATTACTAGTGGTTTTATGCGGCCAGACGCAACTTTTGATTACAAAAGCAGCAAAGGTAAGACACAATTTGTAGTTGTTAATGCAAAAACGGACGTTTTTCTATATGTCGTCGACGTTTTTTCCAGTGAGTTTTGGTCGGATAGTGATAGGAGTTATATCGCTGGAATCTGTGAAATCTCAGGATTCATTTGATGTGTGTGTGGATAGCGTGAAATGAAAGATATCAGGGGCGCTTTTTGTTACACGCTCACAGTTGCTTGGTGTTTGACTTGTGTTTCGTTTAGGTAGAAATGGTTACGCTAGCTTACTAGCCGAGCTTCTTCTGAACAAAACGGTACGTGGTGTGATTATGTTCTTCCGTGTTAAATGCCCTGTGACGCGTTTGCGTCTACGACGGCAGCGCTGCTCCCGCCGGCGGGGGCGCTCGGGCTGTCCTCTAGTGAAGCTGGAAGTTGTGCAGCTGTTTGCTGTGTTTAATGCTTTGGATATTGGCGGCCAGTTGTTGAATAGCAACAGACGGGAGCTCTGTAATTTATAAATTAAGTCATTATTTGTTATTTATCATTTAAGTAACCTGGTGTTTGCTTATTTTTTCTTTTAACTCCTAATGTAGTCTACTCTTATTTTGTGTCAAACATAGGTAATGGTAAATGGTAAAATGATGTTACTTTATGTACAGTACATAGTGTATCGTAGGTGTTTATCTACAGTATATAACTTGCAGCCTGCTCAGATATACAATAGTGAGTGAAATATTACACATTTTGTATTTTAGACTAAAATAAATGTATATAATTTGTTGGTACAGTGGACATTATAGTGTAACAATGTAAATGTGAAACAGGTTACCCCAATCTCCCCACAACAGACATCATCTGGTTAGTTTTATATAAAATAATCTGCAGACCTGATCTACATGATGGAGTGACGTGTGTTTACTGTAGCTAACGTTAGTCCAGCTGCTGGAAACAGCTGCTCAGCTGGACGGATGTCCCGGGGACGAAACAATACTGTTGCTGTGACTTTATCTGTCCATTTACTGTCACCGCTGATATGCATTTCTACTCAGATCAGGGGAGTGTCGCTTAGACAGTTCATCACTTTTGTGTTGATTTTGTTGGAAGCATGTGTAATTAGAGTCCTGCTGTCTGACAGTCAGCTCTCAGCCTGCATTAACCGAGCAGCTGCTTCTGTTCAACATGTTAGTTTAGCGTTAGCATGAGCCTCAGATAGCTAAACCGCACAGCCGCCAGACAACAACTCCGTGGAGTTTTCACAGCTTTATGCTTCAGAGTTCAACCAGACGACACAGTGAGCAGATCGAGGCTCACTGCGAGTCTGCAACTGTTTTTCTTCGTCGGAAGGCAGGGAGGTGCGTTCGTTTTACAGCTTGTGCGGCCCTTACGGGCGGTCACCAGAAACACCTGTAACTCATTCAGTTGAATTATTAATGGCAATTAACCCATAATCGATGAATCATTGACATCCCTAATTTATATCATCTATTTTTTCTATACCAGTAGGCTCAATTTGCAGCATAGCCAAGCCTATGTGAAATTTCTTAATAACCTAAACATGGATGAGGGTGGATGTGTTTTAAGGCACCACAGTTGAATAAAATAATCCATGTTCTTCTATCAAAATGAAACTTAATAATATACACTCTCATCCAATATATTTCTGTATTATAACCTTTAATTTTTATTATGAAATTATGCAAATTAGGCAAACTCATGTAATAAGTCAGAACAAATATAATTATTTCAGGTGCGTTGTCTTCCCTTAATCTCATGTGTATAATAATCATTAATCAATAAGAAAATATAAATGTACAGCGGGGGAAATAAGTATTCAACACATCAACCTTTTTTCAGGAGACATATTTCCAGTGCAGCTATTCATATGAAATTAAGAGCAGACATTGGTATTAAATCAATAAGGCAACACAGCTAAAGTAATCATAACATCCCAATCAACAAAAAACTTATGTGCATTGAATTGGAATGACACAGGACAAAAGTATTGAACAGGCAGTAAGAAAAAGCACTGAACCAGGTGATTCCATTAATTAGTCCTCTTACCTGTGCTAATTACAATCAGCTGGGTTAGTGCATGTGGCTGTTAGCACTTCCACTCTTTTAAAAAGGGTTAGACATCTGTGAAGATATTATTTGTTACCAAGCTGTCATGCAAGAACCATCTCATGATGATTAGAGACAAAGAGCTCTCCCAAAACCTTCACAACAAGATTGTTGAGCAACAGGAATGGCACAGGTTACTGACTGATTCCTCAACTCCTAAATGTTCCCATAAGCACCATTGGGACCATTATCTGCAAGTGGAAGCAGCTTCACTCCACCATCAACCGGCTACACACAGGAGCTCCTCACAAGATTGCTGACCGAGCAGTAAGAAAATGAGTCAGAAGAGTAGCCCAAGATCCAAGGACCAGTCAAAAAGAGCTCCATGATTATGTGTGAAGTGGTGCTGAAATCTCATAATTTTACATCTTGTGTTATTTGATTAGCAGGCGTCAAGTAATATAAGTTTACAAATTACAGGTGAATTCAATGACCTGGCTGTAATCCCTGTGAGATTAATATGATGTAAAAGTTGTGGTGACACTAAACTGCAGACATAAGGATGATGTTATGTTGATCCACACTGAGTATCTTACTATTAACGTCTATTTTCTTCTTCAGTGGTTTAATCTATTGACTGTATCAGAGCTGCAGATTTGAAACCTTAATATAAGATGAAAAAGCTGCGCTGGCTAATTCACTGTTAAGTGTTTATTGAAGTAGCAGCATGTTGTCATTAATATTAATGAAGCTCTTTTTCACTGTTTGTATTTGACAGTTTTTAACCTGCATCCTGTTGGGTTCAGGTGTTTGGAGTTTCCATTTTCTAAACTTGTTCATTCTAAACCTTCTTCAGCTCTGAACAGATTATGAAACATTGAATGATTTCAAACACAATAATCTCATGGATGCTGAAGAGAAAAATGTTTTTGACTGAACTTTTTTCTACTGGTGTCCAATGACGAGCGCCAAGGCATGAAGTCACCTCGGGGGGTCTGGAGGCATGGCCCCCCTGCAAAATGTTTTTTTAAATGATGCAATTTGGTGCATTCTGGTCATGATTTTTATTCCTGGCAAAGGCACCAATTTATACATGAAAAGCATAAAATAAAATATTTGACCTTCATAAAGTATGCTATTTCTCTCCTTACTGACAAAACACTTGTAGGCCTACTTATTTAAACTATTCAACTATATTTTAGAATAAAAATAACACAAATATCTGAACTTATTATCTTTATCAACTTTAAACTTTTCATGTTAACATATGTGACTGAACACTGATAATCAATAGTCTTATTGATCCTCCTTATCGGTTTGGTTCCTTATCAATACTAAATAAGTCCATTTTAAAAAAATAAATTATTTTCAAAAAGAATAAATTCAGAACAGGATTAGAATTTATTTATATTATAAATATAACTAAACATTGTTTCTAGAGCTGCAACAGTCATGTTTACAACAGCAAAGTCACTTTATAAACTCAATAATATCTCTGGAAACAAATGTAACATGTCAATAAAATAAATAATATTCCTGACATGAAAATACTGAGTGAAGTTTAGAAAGAAAGAAGAAGACAGACATCAGTCAGTATCCGTCCTTCCTCCTGTCCTCCTCCTCCTCCCTCTGCTGCTGATGTGATTGACTGCTGCAGGTACCGCTGGTAGAGAGGAGAGGCTGCTTTGTCTCAGCCAGCAGCTGAGTTTACAAGAATGAGCCACATTTGAAGATTGGTGGCAAACTAAGCTAAACAGTTAGACTACATACAGACAGCTTTAGTTTTAGCTTGTTGCTAACAATTAGCTATTAGCCGAGCTAGCACGCTGTGGTTGTGTAAAACATAGCAGCGGTGGATGAGAGACTGCGGACAGACCAGTTGAAAATATGACTTTTCTACATGTTTATGCTTGTTGATCAGGTGTATTGATAGAGTATTGGCTTTTTACTCGCTAAGGTGTTATTGCACTTAAGAAGTAACGAGCGTAGTTGTCGTCAACTCGAATAATCTTCACTTCACATGTGATCTGCTGTTCACTGACTTTGCTGTGTGTGTCTGTGTGTGTGTGTGTGTGTGTGTGTGTGTGTGTGTGTGTGGAGGAGAGGCTGCAGTTTGAGAATAAATTACACCAAAACATTAAAAAGTGCTGATAAAAACATAAACATAAACCTATTTTTAACCTAAATGAATACTGACTTAGCAGGTTAAACACATAGGAATAGTCACAATACATACAATTAAAGACACTTTTGTTAAGAAAAAGGTTTTAATAGACCTGGTTGTCATTCTTCATAAAATCTCTGTCCAAAGCTGGCTACAAGCACATAATGCAAACCAGAACAAAATGTTCTTTAGGAATGAAGAACAGAGCTAAATCACTGATATTTCAATCATGTAATTACAATGTAAGAGAAAAAAACACAGCTTCTTATTGCACTTGACTTTTTATTTGAATATAAAGTTGGAAAGTTCACATGCAGAACAATTGCATGTTAAACAAAAAGCTGAAACAGAGCGTTCTCTCTCAAACTGTCTTTGGCTTTTTGATGGAAATAGTAGTACAAGGCACTTAGGCTCAGAAATAATGATCAACTATACAGTATCACCTTTTTGACTAACAATATATTTCAAAATATGAAACAGTGTTTAGAAAACCAAAGCAGGTGACCAGAACAGAAGAGTTCAGTTGAATAAAACTGCATCATTTGCTGTTAAGCAGCTTTTAACCAGAGGACTGTTCCACAAAGCAGGATTAGAAAGTTAGGCAGATAAGTGTGAAAAGATGACATCATCATGATAGTGTTTTGAATCTGTCAAGTCATGTGGTAAACTTACTAACCTTGCTTTGTGGAGCAGCAACAGTTACAGACAACTGAGCTACATCACAGAATTACAAGCAAACTCTCAGATAATATCTGGCTCTATATCATGTAACATCTGAATATACTGGAGATATTGTCCAGCCTTAAGGCATATCAGTGGTACAAATAAAAAGATGAAGATTACATAAATAAAAGATGTTTTGTCAATATAATGCTGTCTGTCAAAAACAGTTGAAATATAAATGAAAATATATTGAACAGCAGCAGACATGTTCCATCATGTCCAAATATGAACTGTATGTCAGGCTCTAACAAGGAACACGGTAAAGTGCAGAAGTCCAAGTATTGGGCGATGGCAGGGGAGTGAGTTAGTTAATGACTTATGGCCCAGTCAAAGACACCAGTTCTCCCAGTCCAGCCTTGGTAGCCCTCTGACTGTGTGTGTGTGTGTGTGTGTTTCTGTGTGTGTGTGTGTGTGTGTGTGTGTGTGTGTGTGTGTGTGTGTGTGTGTGAACCGGTAACATCGGAGCTTATCAATACTACAGTCTTTAATAATTTATCCTCGGGGCTCGTTTAATACCGGGTTTCGGTACCCATCCCTACAGAGAAATAAGTGCACATTAAATAAAACTGCCATACCTTTGATTATTTTGGAGAAAACAGACGTATAAATCGATGCATAAACAACCGCAGGAAGCTGGAACAAGCGTTGATGTCTGGAACAACCAACGTCTCTTTCCCTCGCCGTTTAATCGTTTACAAAGTGAAAAAAGCAGAAATGTGGTGGCAGAGTAAAATCTTTTTTGTGTTAGTGGTAAAAATAAACAGACTATGATGGAACAAATATTTCACTTTTGATGGAAATCCGTCTGTAGACGGAGCTCTTGCACCCATGTAATCTGCTTCTAACGCTACATGATTTCTTCTTTATTCAGATTGAAGAACTGCAGTTTGTCAGAGATCAGCTGTGCTTCTCTGCTCTCAGCTCTGAAGTCCAACCCCTCCCATCTGAGAGAGCTGGAGCTGACTGACAACTACAGTTGGGACGGTTCAGAAAGGAATCTGCAGTTTGATTTTCTGGAGAGTCCACACTGTAGACTGGAGACTCTGAGGTCAGACACCATTTCTTACTTGTGTGCTGAGATTAATATGATGTGAAAGTTGTGGTGACACTAAACTGCAGACATAAGGATGATTTTTATGAGGTAAAATCTCCTTGAGATTTACACATTCAAATGTTGTTTTCAAACATTTAAATACTATTTAAAGCCTCCCTCCAGTGTATTTTGGCATTTTTGAGATATTTCATATTTTTCTGAGTCATTTTCTGACCATGTTGATTAGCCACAATGTTCACCAAATATTTGTGGACAAATAACTTCATTTTGTGCTGAAATATCAAAAATGTCAGCTGTTGTTAAAACTGAACAATGACGTATGACTATAGTAGAACGCTGCAGTCATACGTCATCCTCATAAAATCCCTTTGTTTTTGTGAGTGTCACATAGGCTGCTGATACAGTATCAGGCGCCTGTGTTTCATACTAAATAGTTTACTGGATGCAGACGTGCTGCAACAACAGATTAATGCTTCAAATATAAATCATTTATTTCAGTTAAACACTCTCCAACCAACATGTGCACAGAAAATAAGGTTTAATGTGGTTAAAGCAGGAAAGTCAGTAAATCAGTGTGCAGTGATGTATAAATGAATGTGGCTGATTGTTACAGTATCTGTTGTCCACAGCTGTTTATACTGTATGAAAAGCTTCTCCTTCACTTCATTAAATCCCTGCAGCATCTGAAGTCAGCAGGACTGATATGTTGATAAATCTGCAGCCTCTGAGAAGTGCTGCGCCAGAGCGCAGTGCCGTTAAACAGAAAGTAACACTGGCTGGAGTGGAGCTTTAGTTATTTAATTTTAACCCATAGTTAACAATTTAAAAACATACTTTCAAACATTCAGATCTTTGTTTTAAATCAATTTTGATAACATTAAAACATCTGTGACCACATAGACTTTATACTGATCCACACTGAGCATCTTTTTGGTCTTCATATTTAATATAAGATGAAAAAGCTGCACTGTCTAATTCACTGTTAAGTCACTGTGTGTTTATTGAAGTAGCAGCATGTTGTCATTAATATTAATGAAGCTCTTTTTCACTGTTTGTATTTGACAGTTTTTAACCTGCATCCTGTTGGGTTCAGGTGTTTGGAGTTTCCATTTTCTAAACTTGTTCATTCTAAACCTTCTTCAGCTCTGAACAGATTATGAAACATTGAATGATTTCAAACACAATAATCTCATGGATGCCGGTGAGAAATTTTTTTTGACTGAACTTTTTTCTACTGGTGTCCAATGACGAGCGCCAAGGCATGAAGTCACCTCGGGGGTCTGGAGGCATGGCCCCCCTGGAAAATATTTTGTTTTAAATGATGCAATTTGGTGCATTCTGGTCATGATTTTTATTCCTGGCAAAGGCACCAATTTATACATGAAAAGCATAAAATAAAATATTTGACCTTCATAAAGTATGCTATTTCTCTCCTTACTGACAAAACACTTGTAGGCCTACTTATTTAAACTATTCAACTATATTTTAGAATAAAAATAACACAAATATCTGAACTTATTATCTTTATCAACTTTAAAGGCAACCAGAATCTAAATCAGTCAGTAAAAGAAAAAAGTTAAAATTCTTGTTACTTTCATGTTAACATGACAATCAGTAGTCTTATTGATCCTCCTTATTGGTTTGGTTCTTTATCAATACTAAATAATTGCTTTTTTTTAAAAAATAATTGTTTTATAAAAGAATAAATTCAGAACAGGATTAGAATTTATTTATATTATAAATAAAACTAAACATTGTTTCTAGAGCAGCAACAGTCATGTTTACAACAGCAAAGTCACTTTATAAACTCAATAATATCTCTGGAAACAAATGTAAAATGTCAATAAAATAAATAATATTCCTGACATGAAAATACTGAGTGAAGTTTAGAAAGAAAGAAGAAGACAGACATCAGTCAGTATCAGTCCTTCCTCCTGTCCTCCTCCTCCTCCCTCTGCTGCTGATGTGATTGACTGCTGCAGGTACCGCTGGTAGAGAGGAGAGGCTGCTTTGTCTCAGCCAGCAGCTGAGTTTACAAGAATGAGCCAAATTTGAAGATTGGTGGCAAACTAAGCTAAACAGTTAGACTACATACAGACAGCTTTAGTTTTAGCTTGTTGCTAACAATTAGCGATTAGCCGAGCTAGCGCGCTGTGGTTGTGTAAAACATAGCAGCGGTGGATGAGAGACTGCGGACAGAGCAGTTGAAAATATGACTTTTCTACATGTTTATGCTTGTTGATCAGGTGTATTGATAGAGTATTGGCTTTTTACTCGCTAAGGTGTTATTGCACTTAAGAAGTAACGAGCGTAGTTGTCGTCAACTCAAGTAATCTTCACTTCACATGTGATCTGCTGTTCACTGACTTTGCTGTGTGTGTGTGTGTGTGTCTGTTTGTGTTTGTGTGTGCGTGTGTTTGTGTGTGTCTTTGTGTTTGTGTGTTGGTGTGTGTTTGTGTCTGTGTGTTTGTGTGTGTGTGTGTGTGTTTGTGTGTGTCTTTGTGTTTGTGTTTGTGTGTGTCTTTGTGTTTGTGTTTGTGTGTGTGTGTGTGTGTCTTTGTGTTTGTGTGTGTGTGTTTCTGTGTGTGTGTGTCTGTGTGTGTGTGTTTGTGTGTGTCTGTGTATGTGTGTGTGTGTGTGTCTTTGTGTGTGTGTGTCTGTGTGTGTGTTTGCATGTGTCTGTTTGTGTGTGTATGTGTCTGTGCGTGTGTGTGTGTGTGTGTGTGTGTCTTTGTGTTTGTGTGTGTGTGTGTGTGTGTGTGTGTGTGTGTGTGTGTGTGTGTGTGTGTGTGTGTGTGTGTGTGTGTGTGGAGGAGAGGCTGCAGTTTGAGAATAAATTACAACAAAACATTAAAAAGTGCTGATAAAAGAACCGGTAACATCGGAGCTTATCAATACTACAGTCTTTAATCATTTATCCTCGGGGCTCGTTTAATACCGGGTTTCGGTACCCATCCCTACAGAGAAATAAGTGCACATTAAATAAAACTGCCATACCTTTGATTATTTTGGAGAAAACAGACGTATAAATCGATGCATAAACAACCGCAGGAAGCTGGAACAAGCGTTGATGTCTGGATCAACCAACGTCTCTTTCCCTCGCTGTTTAATCGTTTACAAAGTGAAAAAAGCAGAAATGTGGTGGCAGAGTAAAATCTTTTTTGTGTTAGTGGTAAAAATAAACAGACTATGATGGAACAAATATTTCACTTTTGATGGAAATCCGTCTGTAGACGGAGCTCTTGCACCCATGTAATCTGCTTCTAACGCTACATGATTTCTTCTTTATTCAGATTGAAGAACTGCTGGTTGTCAGAGATCAGCTGTGCTTCTCTGCTCTCAGCTCTGAAGTCCAACCCCTCCCATCTGAGAGAGCTGGATCTGACTGACAACTACAGTCGGGACGGTTCAGAAAAGAATCTGCAGTTTGATTTCCTGGAGAGTCCACACTGTAGACTGGAGACTCTGAGGTCAGACACCATTTCTTACTTGTGTGCTGAGATTAATATGATGTGAAAGTTGTGGTGACACTAAACTGCAGACATAAGGATGATTTTTATGAGGTAAAATCTCCTTCAGATTTACACATTCAAATGTTGTTTTCAAACATTTAAATACTATTTAAAGCCTCCCTCCAGTGTATTTTGGCATTTTTGAGATATTTCATATTTTTCTGAGTCATTTTCTGACCATGTTGATTAGCCACAATGTTCACCAAATATTTGTGGACAAATAACTTCATTTTGTGCTGAAAGATCAAAAATGTCAGCTGTTGTTAAAACTGAACAATGACGTATGACTATAGTAGAACGCTGCAGTCATACGTCATCCTCATAAAATCCCTTTGTTTTTGTGAGCGTCACATAGGCTACTGATACAGTATCAGGCGCCTGTGTTTCATACTAAATAGTCTACTGGATGCAGACGTGCTGCAACAACAGATTAATGCTTCAAATATAAATCATTTATTTCAGTTAAACACTCTCCAACCAACATGTGCACAGAAAATAAGGTTTAATGTGGTTAAAGCAGGAAAGTCAGTAAATCAGTGTGCAGTGATGTATAAATGAATGTGGCTGATTGTTACAGTATCTGTTGTCCACAGCTGTTTCTACTGTATGAAAAGCTTCTCCTTCACTTCATTAAATCCCTGCAGCATCTGAAGTCAGCAGGACTGATATGTTGATAAATCTGCAGCCTCTGAGAAGTGCTGCGCCAGAGCGCATTGCCGTTACGCACCACCGTTACGCACCACCGTTACGCACCACCGTTCACTGTGTTTACCTTCATTAAATCTCCTGATGACACCAGGCTGCTACAGTAGAAACACACACACCTCTACACACATCAGACTGGTCGGTTATAACTCGATATTCTGCTTTTTTATGAAGGAGACGTCGGGTTAGCGGGGCTCATCAGCCTCTTCTATAACTTTTTTTTTAGCCAAAGTAGCGTCTCATGTTTTATCCTTGAGACACATTACGATGCAAACGCTGCTGTGTAACATTAATTACTAAACTATGTGACCGTGTACGAGGTGAGATACATTAGGCTATAATTATTGCTGAAATAGCGTCAGTCTGATGGGCTATAATCATATAAACAGTTTCACCAAATACATTTTATTTCAATTGTTATTATATTAAGTGATGGAAAAACTGCTCCATCTGTCTTTGGCTGCAGATTTGTGGTGATGTGTGTTCATGTCGTGACGCTCTGAACCATCCAGACATTTCCTGAAGAAAAGCTTTCCGTTTGTTGAGCTGTCGTTATCACGTTTAACTGTGATTGGCACAAGTGTTTCACAGCTATGAGACCAGTGATGTGACTGGCTGAGAGAGTATTTATTAATCACCACACCAGTTGATCTATATTCACTCAGCCCTTTTACACGTTGCACTGCTGCACATACATGAACCAAAACAGCAGGTGACAGGTGCGCATGCAGGGCTCCACATTAACTTTTTGAGGCACTTGTCCTTCAGACGAGTAAATTTATCTTTCACTTATCCATGTGTGACAGATGTGGTGAGGACATGTAACGAGACGACTCAAAGGATTGGTTTCCAGCCTTTATTTGCTCCTGCAGAAGACAATGTAACACATATGAATCACCTTCTGGTCTCTCCTGCACATCTGCTCCTAAACATGCAAAATAACAGAATTTACACCAGGAAATAGATGCTAAAATCTCTGCAGCGCTACGTTGACTACATGACGCAGGGCAGCCTGCTGTAATACAAATGGCACCAAGAAAGTTCAACAAAAGCATCTAAAAAACTCATATTAACAGTCAAAACAACATGAAACAGCTAGTTAAAGTAATAGTATTAACAGTAAACAATATGCATTCAATGTTACAACATCAACGGTTCAATTTCCATAGAAAACAATAAAATATCGCAGCAGCATTTTTCCACACAACTTACCCTCAGCAATGCAAAACAGCTCTGTGAGGGACAGAAGGGACGATGTGCAGCAAGGTCATTTCCACAGGAAACATTAATGAATAAAAATTCCTCGTTGAGATAAAATTCACAAACACAAATTGTTAATAAGAATTATTAAAGTGCCTTTTTTAACTGTTACACATCCACAAAAGTCACTTGTCAGAGTAAAAATGACAATAATTTACTTTTTCATTTTGTTTGTGAACGTAGAAATCAGACCAACAAACAGTTGAAAGCATCCAAACAGTGTCAACATATAAATGATTCAATTTATGAATTTTATTCAAGCCATTACTTCCCTGTTAATGATCTTTTCATTTGATCCTGAATTGTGAAGCACTCTGTAAAGTCTGTTTCAATATGAGCTCTATAGATTAATTATTGATCATCCATCTGACGTTTAATAATAATGATTGACAGTGTTTCTACTAGGATTGTTTTCAGGGGGGGTGGTAGGCCCCCTGAAACTACTAGTTACGTTACGGAGCAGACGGATACGCGGTGTCGACAGTGTCGTCATAGATACGCAGTAAGGCGGTTGTCTGTATCGCTGTATTTCTCTACACTGAGCTGAAATGAAACAAGTGCACAAAAAATATGTAAATAAATATTAAACAAATATTAACAATATTTATTAACATATTTTTTAAATATTAACAGTATTTATTTACAACACATAAATAAACGTAGGCCTTATGGATGATAGATGGACCAATCAGTCTCTATCTGAAAAACCAATCTGGATTCTCAGCCTCTATATGGTCCTTAATATAGATCAATGTTTGTAATATAACAACATAACAAAAGTGACTGATGGGGAATTAATTTGTTTCAACTTAAAGCCAAATCAAGACAACAGTTTGACTTATAAATGAATCAGATGAATCAGCATTTTGTTTCCTAATAAGTGAAAGTGTCAGTTTTAGTGCTGTGTTTACAACAGTTACTGAGGTCAACGACCTTCTAACAGCTGAAGAAAACATCATGTTAACAGAGTTGTTGTGTAGTGTTAGTACCTGTGTTAAAACATCTGTAAGTCCTTTTATAGCAGGTTTGAATCTTGTGCTTTGACTTTTGTTTGTTAGGATGTCCTTTAGTTTGGATAACAGATTGTGCCTTTAAACATATTTACAGAGCAGTAATTCATCTAGATACAGGTGGAAGTCAGACCTTAACAGTTTTTTCTGCCTCCTGCTTTGAATGTGTTCATGTCTCTCCATCACCTGACGCCTGGGCTGCCTCTGTGTGTTTCTCTTTACTCCTTCAACTGTTTCTTTAAATCTTGAATCAGTTGCACCTTCTTCCTTTTCAATCACTTCTTTACTTTCTCCTTGTTTTTCTTTCAACACCATTAAGTTACATCCTGCAATTCTTCCTCACTTCTGTCTCCTCTCTCCTGATTTCTTCACTCACTCTGAAAATGTAAAAGCTTTCCTTTAATAAATCTGACAGCAGGGCCGGCTCTAGACATGTTGGTGCCCTAGGAGAGATCAGGATTTGGTGCCCCCCCCCAAACCACATTACCCCACCAGTACTGCCTCATCACCACCCTGTCATACATTGAGGAGCAGGTGGACCCAAATGCAGAGACCAGAAAGCAGGGCTGAAGAAAAGCGTCTTTATTTCAAAGACCGGCAGGAAAAAAACAAAAGCAGGATGAGCTGAGTAGAACAAGATACAAAAAAAAAATCGACTGAGCAGGAAACTGAGCAAACACGACAGAACAGAATTGACTAACTGAACAGACGACTCGACAAAGACTGAACTGAAAACTGAACTTAAATACAAACTGAAGTAATCAGACAACAAGGAACAGGTGGCACAATACAAGGGCAGGCTGGGAGCTGATAGGCTGGGGAAGACACTAGGAGCAGGGCAGGACCGACGAGGCTACTGCAGGGCAGGTGAGAGGAGGAGCACATGAAAACAGGATGAGTGAAGGAACACACAAGAGAAACACAGAGCAAAGTAAAACCCAGAAAACACAACAGCACTCAATAACAAGCCAGCATAAATCAAAGTGTCTCTGAATAAATCAACCTAGGTACACAGCACTACAAGCTAACCAATAATCTAATACAGTCTTTCAAAGATACAACTCAAATAACATGAATGAGCAAAAAGACTGGACAACACAAGTGTAACACAGAAAACCAAAAGAAGAAAAAACACAAAGAGCCCAAACCATGAGTCCATGACACACCTGCTCATTCTACAGTAAAAATATGGACAACAAACATCAGACACCACAATGGTTTCAAGACAAAAATATAGATTTTTATAAATTACAATTTCGCCACACCAATCACTCTCTCTGTCTTTAGACGCCTGGCCAATCAGTGTTGAGAGTCAGTGTATCGGAGCCTCTCTTGTCACTTGTGCTCAGCAGCAGCAGAGGAAGGACCACAACAGGCATGAACAGACATTTAACCTTTTATTTCCCCGTTTTCACACGTATTGAAATTATGTGTGTAACCCAATACAACCATATACAACCTCAATAAACATTCCTGTGGATTGTTAAGTCAGACATCTCTGGTTAAATGTTTAACACACCCTGCAGTGGGCCAGCTCCCAGTTAACCAGTATAAGTAGTTTTTACACCACTCACTCAATATGTAAAATACAATAAACACTATATTAGTTTATATTTACTCCAAAATCCAGCATACAGGTATTAATTGACACAGTGAGCACAGGTGGTGAAGATGAGCCGGTGAGGTGACTGGAGAAGGCAGAGTATGTGTGGCAGCCACCGCTGTGTCTCCAGTGTCTCTGTGCTTGACAATACAGCCGTGTTTACTGTAGCCATTTTACACATATAAACTACATGGGAACTCATACTTGGTGATATATGCACAGTATAACCAAATATTAAAAATCTATTAACGCTCTGTCCTGTAAATATGTTTTAGTTCAGTTTGTTGAAGTTATTTGATGTCATCTTGGATTTCTACAATCAATGATGATCATTTCATCAGTTAGTTAACGTGGCTAAGGTGAAAATCAATCAGTATTTTCATGCTTAGCTAATATTGAAGAAAGGCAACCCAGACTTTGCAGAATCCTGCCACCTGCCACATCCTGACATCATTCATTTCAGCTGCTGCTGCTCCACAACTGACTCTCTCCTTTGTGCTCCGGGTGAGGCAGCACTGATGAAATGTTGGGCAGACTTTAAGATCTGAGTTGCTTTATATCTTTACAAATTGAAAGATGTTTATGGAAGTTATGGCTCACTACAAGCCAAAGTACAGATAACACTGCTGCTTTGAGTGTTTCTGATAATGTGGATCTATAATTGATGTTTGATATTAAGTGAAATGAAATGTGTGAGAGGATTATTATACAATCTGCCTTCAATTCACTTCAATTCTGTGTCGTCGATTTCCCCTGTCTCTAAAATGTTCCTACGCATGGGTAAGAGTTTAGGTGCAGGTGCGCACATTGTCCCATCAAGTTTGTTTTTATAGATCACAACTTTTGCTTGGGAAGTGGTGTACGCCTCTTTCAGGCCCCGTTCCTGCTTACTCAACAAATGAGATCCCTGGACTGTTCTTGTGGGTTTTGAGTATTTCACTGCAATTTTTCCAGTCATTAAATCAATTACTGATTAGTTTGTAGTTTTTTTGTGAGAACAGGTTGCAGCAGAAGCAGTAAAGACTTTTTTTAAAAAATTTCTTGGAATATACCCAACCAACTTCTCTTGATTTTCTCTCCATTCACTTATTTTCTGTAGAAGTGGTGGTGATGGGAACTTCTCCCATCCTCTCATTTTGTAAATGTAGAGTCTTATTTTAGCTGATATGGCCTCTGCTGACTATCTCTGTCCTCACCATATCAGACAGGGCTGCCAGTCAGCAGGATCTATAGCTGCTGCCTTGATGGACTCACATACTTCAGGATCTGTTCCAGTTGATGGTGTCTGCAGGCTGTAGAGTAGTAGAAGTGTCTGTTGTGTCTGTTGTTGCTTCACCTGCAGGTAAATCTAAACATACATATAAATATAGTTATTAATCCTTTAGTAAGGACACACAATGATTCATAAATGACAACACATCAGACAATAAACACATCTGAAGCATAAATTATAGATAACGGTTGACCAGAACTGTTCAATTACATGAGTGAAAAAAGGTGAAGAATCCAAGTTTAAATTATTTTAGATGGAATAAGTTATTCTAGCTTTAATGTGTCCTGTAGACAACTTGAATAAATATAGATGGTTGCAGTCTAATATTGATTAGTATTTAAGTTAGCTATGTTCCCTTAATAATATAGAAATTATATTTATGATTCAATATATTTTATTGTGCTAGTGTTACCATGATAACACAAGTATGTAAGAAACCATTTAATAAAAGATAATATTGATATTTGACTTGAAATTAACAAGGTGTAACTGTGACATTCAAATAATAATAATAATAATAATAATAATAATAATAATAATAATAATAAAGACAACATAGCAGTGTATTATCAGTTACACAGAGACCACAAATAAGTGGCTGAACTGACCTGCTTCAGAGAGTGGTGTAGATGGGAGATCAGATGTAACTTCTCCAGCAGCTGGAGGCTTCTGCAGATATTTCCTGAGTGCATCTGGACAGTTATAGAGTAGATATCAGCCTGTTACAAGCAAAAACATGTAGCTGCAGAGTAGACAAACAACTGCTGCAGCCTGTTGCACCAGCTGTGTGTCAGTTCAAACTTAGTTATAACGTAAATTATTATCACTAAGTTGTGATTTATGCATCACTAAAATAAAAGCTTTGACCACGGAGATAAGTTACAACATAACTTTAATTGCTGCCATTTAGCAACACAGTAATCCAGTAGAGACCTAATTTATTGACATGATATTTCACTATTGATCCGGTTTACTACAATGTGCTACGATGCCAAGTGGCTCATGCCAGCTTACACATAGTTGGTGCAACCCAGTGCAGAAATCTATGTTTTTATGGATATAGCGTTAGCCATTATCACTGATATTGGTCAGTGAAATTTCAGCACAAAGCCTTACGTTGTAGGAAGGAGCAGTTATCCAGATAGCTCGCTACTGGTTTGTCATTCAGTCTCATATCCTTCAATCTGTAACGATATGTGAGTCCAGCAGCTATCGTAGCATCATTATCTAGCATTAGCTTTATTGCTACTTAGCTAGCTATGTTAACATTAGACGACATACCTCTATATTAGACTTTCTTTTCCTCCTCCTCTTTTCTCTCTTGTGCATCTGAAGGTTTGGACCTTTTCATTATGTAATAAAATGTGAATATCTGCCTCTTGACATCTCGTCACAGACTTTGTCTGTCTGTGATGCATCATCCCTCTTTTTCAGTGCGCACAGTAGAGGTGCAGAGCAGATGAAACATTGTGAGGATTTTTTTTGTGACTTTTAACTTGTGTGGTGGGACAAGTAAATTTCTTTTCCATTTATTGTATAAAGAAATCGGACAAGACTTAAAGTCGAGCCATAAACTCTGTTTTGAATTTATTCTTTTTAAAAAAATAAATTCAGAACAGGATCAGAATTTATTTTTATTATAAATATAACTAAACATTGTTTCTAGAGCAGCAACAGTAAATGGTAAATGGACTGTACTTGTATAGCGCCTTTCTAGCCTTCCGACCACTCAAAGCGCTTTTACACTACGGATCACATTCACCCATTCACACACATTCATACGCTGAATGGGTACAGGGGCTACCATGCAAGGTCCCAACCTGCCCATCACAGGAAATCTAATCATTCATACACATTCACACAGTGATGGCACAGCCATCAGGAGCAATTTGGGTTTAAGTATCTTGCCCAAGGACACATCGACATGCGGACTGGAGGAGCCGGGAATCGAACCGCCAATCTTCCGATTAGTGGACAACCCGCTCCTGACCCTATCTCCTGAGCCACAGCCGCCCAGCTGCAACAGTCATGTTTACAACAGCAAAGTCACTTTATAAACTCAATAATATCTCTGGAAACAAATGTAAAATGTCAATAAAATAAATAATATTCCTGATATGAAAATACTGAGTGAAGTTTAGAAAGAAAGAAGAAGACAGACATCAGTCAGTATCAGTCCTTCCTCCTGTCCTCCTCCTCCTCCCTCTGCTGCTGATGTGATTGACTGCTGCAGGTACCGCTGGTAGAGAGGAGAGGCTGCTTTGTCTCAGCCAGCAGCTGAGTTTACAAGAATGAGCCACATTTGAAGATTGGTGGCAAACTAAGCTAAACAGTTAGACTACATACAGACAGCTTTAGTTTTAGCTTGTTGCTAACAATTAGCGATTAGCCGAGCTAGCGCGCTGTGGTTGTGTAAAACATAGCAGCGGTGGATGAGAGACTGCGGACAGAGCAGTTGAAAATATGACTTTTCTACATGTTTATGCTTGTTGATCAGGTGTATTGATCGAGTATTGGCTTTTTACTCGCTAAGGTGTTATTGCACTTAAGAAGTAACGAGCGTAGTTGTCGTCAACTCGAGTAATCTTCACTTCACATGTGATCTGCTGTTCACTGACTTTGCTGTGTGTGTGTGTGTGTGTCTGTGTGTGTATGTTTGCGTATGTTTGTGTGTGTGTGTGTGTGTGTGTGTGTGTGTGTGTGTGTGTGTGTGTGTGTGTGTGTGGAGGAGAGGCTGCAGTTTGAGAATAAATTACACCAAAATATTAAAAAGTGCTGATAAAAGAACCGGTAACATCGGAGCTTATCAATACTACAGTCTTTAATCATTTATCCTCGGGGCTCGTTTAATACCGGGTTTCGGTACCCATCCCTACAGAGAAATAAGTGCACATTAAATAAAACTGCCATACCTTTGATTATTTTGGAGAAAACAGACGTATAAATCGATGCATAAACAACCGCAGGAAGCTGGAACAAGCGTTGATGTCTGGAACAACCAACGTCTCTTTCCCTCGCCGTTTAATCGTTTACAAAGTGAAAAAAGCAGAAATGTGGTGGCAGAGTAAAATCTTTTTTGTGTTAGTGGTAAAAATAAACAGACTATGATGGAACAAATAATTCACTTTTGATGGAAATCCGTCTGTAGACGGAGCTCCTGCACCCATGTAATCTGCTTCTAACGCTACATGATTTCTTCTTTATTCAGATTGAAGAACTGCTGGTTGTCAGAGATCAGCTGTGCTTCTCTGCTCTCAGCTCTGAAGTCCAACCCCTCCCATCTGAGAGAGCTGGATCTGAGCTACAACTACAGTCGGGACGGTTCAGAAAGGAATCTGCAGTTTGATTTTCTGGAGAGTCCAGACTGTAGACTGGAGACTCTGAGGTCAGACACCATTTCTTACTTGTGTGCTGGGATTAATATGATGTGAAAGTTGTGGTGACACTAAACTGCAGACATAAGGATGATTTTTATGAGGTAAAATCTCCTTCAGATTTACACATTCAAATGTTGTTTTCAAACATTTAAATACTATTTAAAGCCTCCCTCCAGTGTATTTTGGCATTTTTGAGATATTTCATATTTTTCTGAGTCATTTTCTGACCATGTTGATTAGCCACAATGTTCACCAAATATTTGTGGACAAATAACTTCATTTTGTGCTGAAAGATCAAAAATGTCAGCTGTTGTTAAAACTGAACAATGATGTATGACTATAGTAGAACGCTGCAGTCATACGTCATCCTCATAAAATCCCTTTGTTTTTGTGAGCGTCACATAGGCTACTGATACAGTATCAGGCGCCTGTGTTTCATACTAAATAGTCTACTGGATGCAGACGTGCTGCAACAACAGATTAATGCTTCAAATATAAATCATTTATTTCAGTTAAACACTCTCCAACCAACATGTGCACAGAAAATAAGGTTTAATGTGGTTAAAGCAGGAAAGTCAGTAAATCAGTGTGCAGTGATGTATAAATGAATGTGGCTGATTGTTACAGTATCTGTTGTCCACAGCTGTTTATACTGTATGAAAAGCTTCTCCTTCACTTCATTAAATCCCTGCAGCATCTGAAGTCAGCAGGACTGATATGTTGATAAATCTGCAGCCTCTGAGAAGTGCTGCGCCAGAGCGCAGTGCCGTTACGCACCACTGTTCATTGTGTTTACCTTCATTAAATCTCCTGATGACACCAGGCTGCTACAGTAGAAACACACACACCTCTACACACACTGTTAAAACTTCCTGTAAAAACATTCAACAACTGGCAGCAGGGTTGCCATTAAGTTACTGTAAAATTAACATTTATTTTACTGTTACTAAAGTTTACGGTTTCGTGCTGTTAATGAAAAATACAGTATGATCTGGTTTTTCATTGCTTTATTAATAGAACTGTTTTTTTTCTTTTACAGTATCTTACAATTGACAGATTTGTTTGATTGAACTATTCAGTTTGTATTTTTTTACAAATATTTTAATAAACCTATTTTTAACCTAAATGAATACTGACTTAGCAGGTTAAACACATAGGAATAGTCACAATACATACAATTAAAGGCACTTTTGTTAAGAAAAAGGTTTTAATAGACCTGGTTGTCATTCTTCATAAAATCTCTGTCCAAAGCTGGCTACAAGCACATAATGCAAACCAGAACAAAATGTTGTTTAGGAATGAAGAACAGAGCTAAATCACTGATATTTCAATCATGTAATTACAATGTAAGAGAAAAAAACACAGCTTCTTATTGCACTTGACTTTTTATTTGAATATAAAGTTGGAAAGTTCACATGCAGAACAATTGCATGTTAAACAAAAAGCTGAAACAGAGCGTTCTCTCTCAAACTGTCTTTGGCTTTTTGATGGAAATAGTAGTACAAGGCACTTAGGCTCAGAAATATTGACATGATCAACTATATAGTATCACCTTTTTGACTAAGAATATATTTCAAAATATGAAAGAGTGTTTAGAAAACCAAAGCAGGTGACCAGAACAGAAGAGTTCAGTTGAATAAAACTGCATCATTTGCTGTTAAGCAGCTTTTAACCAGACCATAGGGTCCCATTGCCAATCGATATTTATGTACACTGTATTTAGGTTCACAACCCATGTCATCTCTTAATAACAGGGATCCTGCAATATGGGGAATGGGTGACAATTACATCTAAGTCATAGGGGTTCAGGCACATTCATTTAGTTTCAGTATCATAAGTATTAGTAGTAGTCTTAGGTAGCAAGAAAACAAATCAAAAACAATCATTGGACAATACAGTAGTTAGTTGATTGTAGGACTAGATTTTGGTCCTTCCCATAATGAGGGTGGAGCAGGTAGCAGGTCAGTCTCCACTGAGTTGTCGTCAATTTCTCGTTTAGTAGTGGAGCTGGCGCCCTTCCCCCCTTTGATGCCTTCTGATTCAGTGTATAAGTACTGCATGGGTTACGGCGGTTGTGGTTGCTGTTCCTGGCGGGTCCTGCTCCTCAAGAGCCATGGAGTTGATGGTGGCTTGTAGAGTGGTGGTGGTCTGCTCTCAGTCCAGGTGGGTCCTGTCGAAGGTGGCTGGAATGTCCAGGTATACACACCGGCCCAACCTGGAGCTGCATTTCCCCCTGGTGTTGGTCCTGCTGGCATGTAGGCCATCCTGGTAATCTGCATTGGATTGCCCATCCATGCTGTAATAGTACAGCCGCTGTTCAGCCATGTCTATCTAGGGTGGAACATCACTTAATGAGGATTGACACAGACTTCTGCCAGTTATTACTCCTTTTCCTCCTCTGCTTCAGCATCCATCTCCCTGCCAAGCTGCCATAACTCAAGTATTCTTTTATACTTCTGCTCGTATCTAGTTGATAGTCGTTCTAGTCCTGCCTTACCATATCTTTGTAGGAACATGTGAGTGCTAAACAATATATCTTCTCCATAGAATATAGTAATCATGTTGACTGTATATTTAGTGGTAAGGGGAAAGTAGGTAAAAATCAGGATAGTCGTAATATCTTGCTGTTGCCTGATTATATCCTGCTGTTACTAAATCGTATTCATATGTGTTGAAGAAATTTCACTCAAGTCCTTGTTCAAAGTTTGCTGTGGTGGAAGTGGTTTAATAGCATTCCGGAAATGCGGTGAGCATACTGACACAGAGCTGGTCTGATACAGTAGACTGACCCAGAGCAGAAGAAGTGGAGAGACTTTATACAGTAAAGATCAAAGCACCAAATGGTGAACAAAAGCTACAGTATGGATCAAAGTAGTGAGGGCATTTACATACAAGATCATGGTTTGCCAGGGGCACGTCGGGAGGGGTCAGATCAGTAGAGGTCAGGAGGGTGACTAACAAATGGTAAACAAAAGGGGTAGACAGGGAGGGCATTTACATACAAGATCAAGGCAAATCCAGGGGCAATACAGGAGAGGTCACATCAGCAGGGGTCAGGAGGTGGAAAGGACTCAAACTTGGCATATGTTTAATCAAAGAGTTGTCTCAGACGTTATTTGATTATCAGGTCTCCAAACTAAATGTGTTCTCCTTTGATGATTGAGTCTGCTCCCAAAGGGTATTCTTCTTCAATCCACACTTTTTTTTTTTTTTTTTTTTTTTTTTTTCATTTAGTTCTTCTGTTGGGGTGTAAATTGTGTCACATTCGGATGTTCCTATGTTGATGGTTCCTTTACCTTCAACACACCATGCTAATGTCTTTGGGACTATTGTGAGGGTGAGGGGGTCAGGAGTGTTGCATGAATGACCGTTGGTGTACAGTTGGTGGCAGTTCAGTTGTCTGATTGGAGGTGGGTTGGGACAGGCACAGTGTTCGTAGGTTGAGTTAAAGTGTATTATGTGGCAGATGTCACAGGAAGTGATGGGCAAGGCCATCAATGGGAGTCCGTCCGTGGTGCTGTGTGGGATGAATCCACATACATAACAGTTCTTGGGGTTGGGGCTGTTATCAGCTACCATTTTTGCCAGTTGGAGGTATGTGTTTGTTGAGGGCTGTGGTTCATATATTTTGGGTGTGTTCCCCTCTTGTTGTATCGAAAGGGCTCGTTTGTGATGTTTGTAGGATTGTTTGATTTGCTCCTTGTCCTCCGGCGGTTGCGGGCGCTGTACCTCTTCTTCTGGGGCTCTGGGCCCTGCGGTGCTCCTCTTCTCCTCCGGCGGCTGCGGGCGCTGTACCTCTTCTTCTGGGGCTCTGGGCCCTGCGGTGCTCCTCTTCTCCTCCGGCGGCTGCGGGCGCTGTACCTCTTCTTCTGGGGCTCTGGGCCCTGCGGTGCTCCTCTTCTCCTCCGGCGGCTGCGGGTGCTGTACCTCTTCTTCTGGGGCTGTCAGCCCTGCGTTGTCCTTCGGGGGAGGAGTTTCTTCCCAGAGCTGCAGCCACCCCTCTACGGGCCCACAGGTGATGAAGAAGAAGGTCCACAGGATGAAGATGGATTCTGCCGTTTTCGGGTGCATGGTGGAGGGGGCGTCTTCTTACAGTGGGATGCGTGGACCCACGTGGGACGACCTTCACACTTGATTGCTGTGTTGGTGGTAAGCAGGACGTGTTGTGGTTTGGACCAGCGGGGTTTCAGGGCGTTCTTGTGTCGGAACTCTCTGATGCAGACCCAGTCTTCTGGTTGGATGTTATGGCACGGCTGGTCACTAGGAGGAGACTGGACAGCTTTTACTTGTCTGTGGATTGACTGAACAGCAGAGGTTAGGGCAGAGCAGAATGATATCATTGATTCATCCATAGCATGAAGATCCATTTTCTTCATGCATAGTATTGAATTACTTGATACAGTCATTGGTCTACCCGTAATAATCTCATGAGGTGTAAGTTTGTGTTTCCTGATGGGTGTGGTCCTCATTGACATGAAGGCCAATGACAATAGTGATGTCCATTTTAGACCTGTTTCAGCACACAGTTTGGCTAGTTTGTTCTTCAGAACACCATTTTTGTCGTTCAACTAGCCCTGCAGACTGAGGATGGTATGGATAATGTAGTCTTTGTTTAATTCCCAGTGAGTTACAGAGTTCAGTCATTATTTGTCCAGTGAAATGAGTTCCTCTGTCTGAGTTGATGCTCTGTGGGATGCCGAATCTTGGAACAATGTCTTCAGCAAGCATTTCACTACAGAAGCAGAGTCAGCCTTTTTGCAAGGCCAGGCTTCAGGCCAGTTTGAAAACATATCTATACATACAAGAACATTATCATATCCATCACATTTCGACATATGAATAAAATCTAGTTGTAGAGCTTCAAAAGGTCCCTGAGGGGGAGGATGTGTCGACATTGTTGTCTGTACTGTTTTCCCAGGGTTGTGCTGTTGACAAATCAAACATTTCTCACAGTACTTTTGGGCATACGATGTAAATCCTGGAGCATACCAGTCTTTCAACACTGTCAGACACATTCCTCCTTTACTTACATGCGATAAGCCATGTGACATGCGTGCAAGCCATGGGTACAGGGGCGTAGGTGCCACAATGCGGCCGTCATTGTGGCCCCACAAGTTATTTACATATTTACATCCATGGGAAAACCACAACCTATGCTCCTCCACATCAGCAGTCTCCTGTAAGAGGGCTACATCATTAAGAGAAGCAAGGTCGTTAGCAGGTATGGAAGGACAGAGCTTAACATGGACAGGGTTACCAATTTTGGCAGCTGTTTTGGCCGCATGGTCAGCCAAAGCATTGCCGTTTGAAACAGGATCGTTGGATTTGGTGTGGGCTTCACACTTAACAACTGCAATAGATGAAGGTAGTTGACATGCATCCAACAGTTCACCGATTAATTTGCCATGTTTAACGGGTGTCCCCGAGGATGTAATGAAACCTCGGTTCGCCCATAACATGCCAAAGTCATGTAAACATCCAAAGGCATACCTGGAGTCGGTGTAAATGGTAACAGTTTTACCTTTGGCCAGGTAGCAGGCTCTCATCAGTGCATGCAACTCAGCTACTTGGGCGGAGCTTGAGGGTGGCAGGGCGACGCTTTCAATAATTGAAAAATTATTAATTATTATTAATATTAATTGACAAATTGCATACCCTGCGTATGGCACTCCATTTTCTCTATAAGCAGAGCCATCAGTATAGAAAACCAAGATCAGAGTTAGGGATAGGAGGTTTAGAAAGGTCAGGACGAGCTTTAGATGAACAAGAGATGACATCCATGCAGTTATGAGGATCACCATCCTCTTCTGTAGGTAGAAGTGTAGCAGGGTTAAGGATGGTACATCTTTTGAGTGTAATGTGTGGAGCAGTGAGTGTTAGTACATATTTTGCCTCTCTGGTCCCTGTCACATGTCTGTGTGCCTCTCTGGTGATTAGGGTGAGTGCATCATGCGGGACCATGACTGTGAGTGGCAAGCCTAGAACAATATCAGCAGAATTGTTAATTGCAAGTGCAGCTGCAGCTACAGCTTTTAGACAAGGTGGAAGTCCTCTCTCTACTGGGTCTAATTTGGAGGAAAAATAAGCAACAGGTCTGTAAGCAGAATTATGGCGCTGAGTAAGAACAGATTGTGCAAATCCACATTTCTCATGCACAAATAGGTTGAAGGATTGATTATAGTCAGGCAGTCCTAGTGCAGGAGCTGACAACAGTCCCTGTTTTAGCTTATTAAAAGATTCCTCGGCTTGTGATGACCAGGTGAGTGGCTGGGAACATGTTGAGGGTTTGGACATATCTTGGAGTGGAGCTGCAAGTGATGCATAATCAATTATCCATTGTCTGCAATATCCTGTCATTCCTAAAATGTTTTCATTTGTGACATAGTAGTGGGTTTGGGCACTTGTAATATGGCTTTTATCCTGGAGTCAGTTAATACTCTTGTTGAACCTGATAGTGTGTGTCCCAGATACTGAACCACATTTTGACACAACTGAGCTTTCTTTTGTGAAGTTTTGTGACCCTTTTCAGCTAAAGCCTTGAGAAGGATGACAGTGTCAATTTCACAAGCAGAAGCAGAAGGAGAGGCCAAAGGTAAATCGTCTACATATTGTATTAGGGTTGAACCTCCTGGAAATGAAAGATCTTTGAGGTCACTGTGTAAAGCCCGAGAAAATATTGTAGGTGACTCAGTGTAACCTTGAGGTAATCTGGTGAAAGTATATTGTTGTCCATCATAGGTGAATGCAAACAAATACTGGCTGTCTGTATGTAAGGGGACAGAAAAGAAGGCACTGCAGAGATCAAGTACCGTATAGTGAGTTAAGTTAGCAGGTAATGAAGACAATACAGTAGTTGGATTTGGAACTAAAGGGAAACGGGGAAGTACTACTGTATTGATAGCTCGTAAATCCTGTACGAATCTATATTCTGGTTTACCTGGTTTCTTCACGGGAAGTATAGGTGTATTACATGGACTGTTGCATGGCACTATTATTCCTTGGTTAAGTAAAGACTGGATGACAGGACGAATGCCTTCTCTCTTTTCCTGTGAAAGAGGATACTGTGGAATCCTTGGCAGAGAGACATTTTGTTTCAGTAATATTTGTACTGGCTCTGCAGTCTTAATCAAACCAACATCATTAGAAGAAGAAGCCCATACTGACGGGGGCACACTGGACACTATTCTATCATAGATTTTCCCTTTCTCTTCACAAATGTGTTGATTTTGATCTATTGGGGCTGCAAGCACAGCTGTTGTGTTATGTTGATTAGTCTCTAAAAAGATGCCATCTGGGGAACAATAGATGGTACAGTTTAGTTTGCATAACAAATCTCTCCCTAGTAGATTTACGGGTGTGGTGTCAGACAGAAGAAAGGAGTGTGAAGTTGTGAAACTTGACATGCCTTCAGTGAAAGGACCTATAGATACCATAGTAGGCTCAGATATAGGTATACACATTGGAATGCCTCCAACCCCCACAGCTCTGACTGTCTCTTTGGATGTTTTCAAATTAATGGATTTCGTTGGTTGTAGAGTTGAAAGAGAAGCTCCTGTGTCGACCAAAAATGAGGTTGATTTTCCATTTACGTCTACCATTAAATGAGGTTCTTCATTTGTTTCTGCCAATTTAATTAGTGGAGCCTGGGTTACAATTTTTTTGTTTCAATTTGGTCAAAGTCCTGACAGCTCTATTGGTTGTGCTGTGGGGTTTGTTGGTCTCCCATGTGTCTATTCAAAGGAGGTGCCGTAGGCAGGGTTGATGTGGATTGGGTTGCTGCAAATGAGCAATTTCTCACCCCAAATGAAGGAATTCTCAATGCCTCTTTTCCAGGAGGTCAACTTTGTCCGAATTGTGAAGTCCTTCAGGGATTCTCTGCCATTTTCTCTGCTTCGCCTGTGTAGTGAGATACTTAGAAAAAAAACTGTTATAATTTGATCTACAAACAATTTTGTTTAGTCTCAGATCACGATATCATTCCTACAACAGTCATTTTCTAAGATTTGGAAAAGGAAAAACATAAAATGCGTTCCTCAACAGTTACAGAAAAAGACACATGTGAAGTGACAAACATCAACAAAAACTTTGCAATATGAGATTTGGAAAAGGAAAAGAAAACATAAAACGCGTTCCTCAACAGTTACAGACAAAGACACACGTGAAGTGACAAACATCAACAAAAACTTTGCAATATGAGATTAAATCTTTTGATTTAATCATTCATATTTGTTTTGGTGCTTCCGGAAGACTTATCCAATTTTTTTTTGCTTGTTTTATGCTTTGAGTTGTATTATTTCTTTCTAGCTGTGGCACTAGTTTCATTAGTTTTAACTCTGCGTTGTGTTATTTCTTTCTAGTCGTTACACTAGTTGCACTAGTTTAAACTCTGCGTTGTGTTATTTCTTTCTAGACTCTTAGTTGCATAGGATTTTACATTTGTGGCTAATTTCTTTCTTTACCACATTTTTCTCTTATTTGTTATAAATGTTGTTCCTTCAACATTTATTTTCTCTTATTTGTTGTAAATGTTGTTCCTTCAACATTTATTTTCTCTTATTTGTTGTAAATGTTTTTCCTTCAACATTTATTTTCCGTACTTCAATTTTTATTTTCTTTATATCACGTTTTCTTATTTTTTTTATTTTTATGTTGCAACAAATTTTAAGCTTTTGGTACCATTTACCATACATGTATTTAACAGGACCAGTCAACACTTTCCCAAACCTTCTGCTAAAATAACTTACATTTTCCTTCTGTAAAATCCCTTCAAAAAACTTTCATATACACCTACTTTTTCCCACAATTCACTTACCAAATCTTTCAAATCAACATTCTACTCAGAAGATACAAATCATTTTTTTGTGTAAGGAGAGCGAGTCAGATTCTTACAAATGAAATATACCTGTTTCTGAGTATTGGGAGAACTAGTCAATCCCTGGGAGAACAAATCACCCTACTTCTTCACTGGAACCTGCGTAGGCCTACTCACTAGTCCCCTTTTGGACTATTTCTCATCCTCGTCAGGATCTAGTACTGTCACTGGATGTTACTGGAGATATAAAACCTTAAGAAGAGCGAGTCAGATTCTAAGGCAAGGAGGAAGCAAGTAACCTCACAACCAAGTCAAGATTCCTAGGTTATGAAACTACAAGCGTTTCCTAAACATCTACAGAAACATCTCCACAGACTATCTCTCAGTGTTTCCCAAACACTGGGACCAACCCTTGGTCCTATCCTCGTCAGGATCTAGTTCATAATGGCCATTTTATCTGTAACTGGATATTACTGGAGATATAAAACCTTGAGAAGAGCGAGTCAGATTCTAAGGCAAGGAAGAAGCAAGTAACCTCAGTTATGAAACTACAAGCGTTCCTAAACGTCTCCAGAAACATCTTACAGAGAACACATCTCATTAACCCCCATACACAACCACACAGCAAACTTACTTAAAATCAGGATGGCGTCACCCTTCTCCGGGATTCCAATTCCACAGACCTCCAACAATACACAGCAACGGTAATTAGGTTTTCAAAAGGACCTTACCTCTGAAATTTGGATTTGGTCACTGGTGTGTTTTTGGTCTGGGAAAGGAGTCTCCGTTGAAGGTCTCTTGCCATCCGGGTCACGGCACCATTTGTTGAAGAAATTTCACTCAAGTCCTTGTTCAAAGTTTGCTGTGGTGGAAGTGGTTTAATAGCATTCCGGAAATGCGGTGAGCATACTGACACAGAGCTGGTCTGATACAGTAGACTGACCCAGAGCAGAAGAAGTGGAGAGACTTTATACAGTAAAGATCAAAGCACCAAATGGTGAACAAAAGCTACAGTATGGATCAAAGTAGTGAGGGCATTTACATACAAGATCATGGTTTGCCAGGGGCACGTCGGGAGGGGTCAGATCAGTAGAGGTCAGGAGGGTGACTAACAAATGGTAAACAAAAGGGGTAGACAGGGAGGGCATTTACATACAAGATCAAGGCAAATCCAGGGGCAATACAGGAGAGGTCACATCAGCAGGGGTCAGGAGGTGGAAAGGACTCAAACTTGGCATATGTTTAATCAAAGAGTTGTCTCAGACGTTATTTGATTATCAGGTCTCCAAACTAAATGTGTTCTCCTTTGATGATTGAGTCTGCTCCCAAAGGGTATTCTTCTTCATATGTTAATGAGATTTTAGCACAGTCCACTACAATGCCTTGCTCCATTTGATAGGATTGAATTTTCCATGCATTACACTTTATGGACCATATGTATATATTGTGAGGGGATACGGGCAATGGGAAATCCTTTGAATGCACGCTTTGATTTGTCTGATGGAGGTGGGTTTTAGACTGCGTCACTGGGACAGGCCCAAAAGGTAGTTGGTTCAGAAAGTTCTGTAGGTCTTTATGATATTCGTGTGATCGTTGAGACTTTGGTTTTCCTCTTCGCTGTCTGCGCTTCATAACTACTTAAACATTGTCTGACTGTCCTGCATCTCATCGTCATACCAGTTGTCTAATCCTGTCTCTAGAGTCACGTGCCCCTGTATTTGTAGGGGGAACTGTCCGGGAAGCATTTTTGTGGCTTTGTTGACCATTGCTGAAATTATGGGTAGTATACAACACATGATGATGGCTACTATTAACAAGAAGCCCCCCATGAGCATTCCCACCACCTGTAGGATCTTTTTCCAGGATAGATTGCCTAGCCAGTCCCAAAACTGGGATAGCGCTTGAGACTTGGTATTCCAATTAGAATTTGTCACATGTTCATCTCTGAGGGTTTTTATTTTATTCAATAATTTTGTTAAATTGCCATCTTTTCCTGTCACTGTCGGTATCACTGTACAACACTCGTCTCCAAAGTAACTACAGACTCCATGTTCTTCAGCCATTATTTTGTCAATTGCAAATCTGTTCTGTAAGGTCATTGTAGTAGTAGCATGTAACTGGAGGTTTACACCTTCCAAAGCTGATAAAGTCCAATTTATGAAGCGCTGTTGATTATACCATAAGTAGTTCACCCATCGACTATTGCGAACGATATATTGCGAATTTATCATTGTTCCCACTATGGGTATCCACCCTGTTCCTTGTCCTGATTTTATCCAGTCCTCCCCTACCGCCTGATGATCTTTTGGTACTCCAATGGGCTCCTGGTTCCATGCTATATATATGTTATCATCCAATTTCCATGGAGTCTGAGCCGTCCGCCTACTTCTTTCGGTTGTTCTATTTTTTATTACCTGCTCACTAATTACAGTAACTTGTCCCGTTACCATAACTGGCGCGCATATCCCTGTCCACTTTTTAGGTAACGTTACTTTTACTTGTTGGTTGTCGTCACACAGCCAAAATATATCTGCTAGTGGTCTTGTGCCGTTGTCTAAGGATGGTAAGATGAACTGACTGTAGTACCTATTATTGTTCATAACAATCAGTGGTAGCCCTTGATCTATTATAACTTGTTCACATTGTATTGCTGCAGTGTTTGTAGTACTATATATAAAGCAAGGCATGCTGCTTGGTAGGTGTTTAAATCTCCCCTGTTCTGGCATACGCAGCCACCTATAATCTAGCCGTAGACCATCTTCTGATTCTACACTTAGCACTATTCCCAAGTCGCTAACATTATTCATCGTTGTCCCCTTTTGTTTCAATGCTACCTTTTCAATTTGTTGCTGCAGCTTACCATTGAGCGCTACCATTTTCTTTTTCATTTCTTGTCCCCTTGTTATACAGAAGGGATGTTTTATCTTTTTAGTTATTTTAGTTAAGGATGGTGTCCAGGTGTTTAGTTCATTATCTACTCGTTGAGGGCATATAGATGTATTTTTAGTCCAATCCATATTTGTTATACTCTCCCAACTTGCCATTACCGTTGCACAGTAAGCAAAGCAAGTGGATTTATTTGAACATGTTTCTTCTTTTATCCCTGGAATTGGTTTTATTTCTGGCAGTCTTTTTGAGTTATAGCATGTAATACAAGCGCGTTGGCTGACCTGTCTAGCAGAATATTTTACCAATTGATAAAACAAATTGCTCTCCCATCCTAATACCTCCTCTTCATCACTTTGGTGCACTGTTTCCTGCAGGCTTCTAACTTTACGATCGTTCACATACACCCGAGTCAATTTGATCGCTTCTTCGGCATTCATTATGCGTTTGGACCTTATGTTCGTACACTGATTGTAAGAGCATTGCACCCGTATTTGTACTATCCTCTCTGCCAGGCATTGTTGGTGGACTGCATATGTGTCTATTTTCACGTCTCCAGGTCCTAATGTTAGGGTTTGATTGTACTGGGCTGATCTTATGTATGTGAGTGCAATTACCTCTTCCTTCCATATCTTTCCCTCTAATGCTGCTACTAGGCCTGTGGCTAGGGCGCACTCTTCCAACTGCTCTTCCTCTGACACTCTTCCTGTGCTACTATACCTAGTGAGCATTAAACCCATCCCCAAAACTACTAGTAGCAACGCTTTCCGTCTGTTACTCCCTGGACTTCTCCCATGCTCTTGTCTTCCAATTATAGTAACTCTGTGGGTTACATTCAATGGGAATGGCTCCGGCTGATACTTCCTCTCCTGATGAGACACCTGAAGTTTCCCTGACTTCTGCTGGATCCTCATGACTCTGTCTGACTGGGGTTGAGCTACTACTCTGTGGCTCACCACTTGTTGACCCTCTAACTGTCTCTCCTCCCACTGCTTACTGACTCTCTACGTCTAGCAGCTAATCTTTGTGATCTTCTTTCTCCTTGAGGCCCGCACTGCTGTCTCTCCTCTTGTCGGGAGGCGTTGCCGTCCCGTTCTGGTTCTTGTCGATGCTGTTGTCTATCTTCCAGTTGGGAGGCGTTGCCGTCCCTTTCTGGTTCCTGTCGGCTTCGTGCTCTGCAGCAATGGTTGAGATGAAACCAAAATCTCTTACTCTCTACTTTTAGTGCAGTTGGTGTGGCTAGGATCACCTTAAACGGTCCTTCTCGCCTTGGCTGATCCCACTTTCGTTTGAATACTTTCACGTAGACCCAATCACCAGGCTCGACTGTCCTCAGTTGTTCTGGGATTTCCACGTCCTTGCTCTCAGCCGCAGTTTTTATCTGTTGAAACATAACCCTGTGTATTTGAGTTAGATGTTGCAGATAACATGTTAGTTCTCTTTCACATTGTTCAAGTGGTGGCCCTTCATATGGCCCCCTACGATAGGGAACCGGCATCGGTCTCCCTGTAAGCGCTTCATGCGGTGTTAGATGCGTTAGTGTGTTAGCTTGTGTTCGCATAGACATTAATGCCAACGGCAAAGCATCCACCCAGTTAACCTTGTACTGGCTATCTGCCATAATTTTCCTAAGCTTCGTCTTTAAGGTACCATTTGCCCTTTCCACAGCCCCCTGAGACTGTGGATGGTACACACACCCAAACTTTTGTTTGATCCCTAACATCTTTAAGGCTATTTTGAGTGTCTCTGCTACAAATGACGGCCCATTATCAGAACTGATAGTGTCTGGTATTCCAAATCTCGGAAAAACCTCTTTGCACAAGAACTTAGCTACAGATCTACAGTCTGGACCTTTCGTCGGGATCGCTTCTATCCATCTGCTGAATCTGTCGATTACCACCAGGATGTATCTGAACCCTTTCACTCGTTCTGTCATATCTATGAAATCTAACATTAAGTGGCGAAACGGTCCTTCTGGTGGCGGGATGTGTGCTATTGGTGCTGAAAATGCTTTCCTTACATTATGCTGTGCACACACCTCACATTCATGCAATGTTCTATCCACCATAGCCGCTAAATATGGCGACCACCATACCTTCTGAAGCCTTCTCAATACCTCTCCCCTTGCACAATGGTCCCGGCCGTGAGCATCACGAATTGCGATTTGTATCAGTGATGTGGGGAGAACAAAGTGGCCTTGTGTACTGCGCCATAGCCCCTGTGAGGGACCCTCATCTGTTGTTTTAACCGCCCCCCTTTGAAGCCATGCAGAGTGTGCATATGGACCTGACTGCTGTTGTGCTGCAATAAGGGATGCTAAGTTTGTTAAGGGTTCACAATCTTCTGCCACTAGCTGTGGTCCCATACATGTGGATGTAGCTATACGTTTTGCAGCCTCGTCTGCCAAGTTGTTACCCTTGGCAATCAATGAGTTTGTTTTTTGGTGTGCTGCACATTTGATGATGGCTAGTGCCTTAGGGTGATGTATAGCTTCCAGCAGAGCAGATATAGCCTCCCCATGGGTTACTGGGGAGCCATCTGTTCTCAAAAAACCTCTTTGTTTCCAAATAACTCCATGAACATGGCATACTGCGTATGCATACTGTGAGTCTGTATAAACATTCAGCGTTTTGTCTGCAGCCAAATGACATGCCGCAGTCAAAGCCTTAATTTCTGCCAATTGTGCTGAACAAGGCTGAGGCAATTTCAATGTTTGTACTTCCGTAAAGGTATCATCGGGATGCAACTGTATTATAGCATATCCAGCGTGGTTTCCTGTAGCATCCCTGAAACAAGAACCATCTACAAAAAGTGTAAGTTCTGCAATTATAGGCTGGTTATGCAGGTCCTGACGAGGACGTAGGAACACATCTGTAGACTGGACGCAATCATGTGGTGTGCCTTCTATAGGCAGCATCATGCGTGTGGCTGGATTAACTATAGTGCATCGTTGAACTGTGAGTTCAGGGGCTGAGAGGATTACCTCATAGCCTGTTCGTCTTGCTTGTGTTAACACAAATCTGGGGCTCGTGATCAAAGCGTGCAGCTGATGAGATGTGTACAAAATGGTTGGATGGCCCATTGTGATAGCTGATGCCTTCTGAAAGGCAAAGGCAGCTGCTGCTAGCCCCTGATAGCAGGGTGGCAGACCTGTTTCAATGTTGTCCAATTTGGTACTATAGTATGCTAGTGGTTGCTTACCTGTTGGCGTATCCTGCATTAGTACCGCACATGCATAGCCTGCTTTTTCTGCAACATATAAATGAAAAACATTAGCATAGTTAGGATTACCTAACACTGGTGCTTGTTGCAGGTCATGTTTTAAAGCCAAAAATGCGCCCTTCAGCAGTCCATTGCAACTCAGCTGAGCCATTTGTTTGTCCTGCAGCACGAATTAGGCCACGTAGTGGGGCTGTTTTTATAGCATAATCGCAGATCCACAGTCGACTAAATCCAGTCATTCCCAGGAATGACAGCATGTGGCCCACTGTCTGAGGTTTTGGAGCTTTTGATACTGCCTCAATTTGTGAGGGAGCGATTGCTCGTTTATTGCCACATAACTGTCTTCCTAAATACTCTACCTGTGTTTGGCAAAACTGCAATTTGTCTTTGCTTACCTTATGTCCCCCTCTTGCTAGAGCCTGTAGAACTGAGAGTGAGTCCTGTACACATTGTTCTTTTGTTAGACTACAAACCAGCAGATCATCTACATACTGTAGCACTGTGCTAGTTACATTTAGATGTTGCAAATCATTGGCTAGAACTCTGTTAAAAATTGATGGGCTGTCCACGTAGCCTTGCGCAAGACGTGTATAAGTGTACTGCTGGTTTTTATATGTAAAGGCAAACAAGTATTGTGAGTCTAGATGCAATGGTACACTAAAGAATGCTGAACATAGATCAATGACTGTGTACCAGCAGGCATCATGAGGAATATTAGATAACAGCGTGTGTGGGTCTGGGACCACTGGCGTTTCTGCATCTACAATAGCGTTAATGGCACGCAAATCATGTACCAATCGATAATCATTTGAGTGTGGTTTCTTGATAGGAAAAATTGGTGTGTTGCACGGACTTTTTGTTGGTTTTAGCACGCCTGCTGCTACCAAGCCCTTGATGGTGGGTTCTATACCTGCTATTTGATGGGGCTTTAACGGGTATTGTTTTTTATACGGCAGTATGATGCCCTGTTTTGTTTTAATTTGGACCGGCTGTGCTGACCTAACCAGCCCTACATCTGTTTTATGTTGTGACCACAGCCCCTGGGGTATCTGTAGTAATAGCACACTGTGTTCTTCTGAGAGTGGCGCTTGAGTAGGAGATCTCTGGCTGAGCAACACTTGGATCCCAGTGCCTTCATCATACGTTCGTAGGGATATTTTCAGATATTGTCCACTGGCAGAGGACTGCACATGGTCTTTTTGAGTTGGTTTCCATGTTGTTATTTGTAAGGCTTTCTTCACCATAGGTCCCATGTCCTTAGCCTTTTTTCCAACTGCAACCATGAGAGTGACATGTGGGGTGGAGTTGGCCACTTGGAACCAATGGCGCAATTCTGGTGGCAGGATGACTGCTGCTGCAGCTCCTTGTGGTCCTACATAGAGGTCCTGACATACCATGGAGAATATTTTTCCCCCCACCAGCTCTTTCCAACATTCTCTGTAATCCGTGTGTTGTTGGGTTTCATCATACAGCATAGTACAGTGCAGTGGTGGTTGTGGTTCAGATGCAGAGGGCAGCTCTCTTTGTACCCACGCTTTCCAGGTGTTCCACTGGTGTATTAGCTCTGAGTTGGGCGGCCATTGTATCCAATATACTGCAGGCTGAACATGAGTAGTTGGTTTTTCAAATTCCTTTAGCCCTTGGACTGTCATCATGCTTGAAACACTGTCTTTTAAGTCCAATTTGAGACCTGTGTGGGTGCAGGTAATAGTTGCCTTTAGTGGGCACAGGATGTCTCGTCCCAATAGGTTGATAGGGGTGTTTTCTGAATAGAGTAGGGGTGCCGTTATTGATTTTCCTGATACTATCATATGCACCGGTCGTGTTAGGGGAATTATTTGGGTTGTCCCAGAGAAGCCTACAGTTTGGATGGATTGTCCTGAGAGGGGAAGTGAGGAACCTTCGCTGCCTATACAGGAGTATGTGGCTCCTGTGTCCACCATAAAGGTGTATTTTCGACTCTGTATTTCAACGGCAATAGTGGGTTCTTCTTGTGGTTGTGTTGAGATGACCGGTGTCATGTGTGTCCCCTCTGGCTTCTCTAGGCGCCCCTATTGCCAATCTTTGGCTGGCCCCACCCATGGATTGGTGGGGCAGTCCCTTTGGCGGTGTCCTTTCTGGTCACACCCCCAACACAACATTTCTTCATCTTGGTTTGAGTTGGACTGGTTTTTGGACTGTGTTTGTCTGTTCATCTGTGGATTTTGTCCTCTTCCTCTCCCAGGGCGATAGTTTCCTCCCCTTGACCTCGGCTGTCCTCTATAGGGGGGCCCTTGATTTACCTGAGGCTGGTTAACATGCACATGAATAGGTGGTAGGGAAGCAGGTGGCGTCACAGGTGTGACTTCAGGCTGTGCTTGGGGCTGTTTGGGTGTCTGGGGTGTTGCAGACTGTGGAGCTAGAGGTTGTTCCACTGCCACTACTGGAGCCTGTATTTTTGTTTTTTCCTTTTTTTGTTTGGAGTGTAGATCATTCAATTGGAGCTGGGTGAGCTTACTAGCCAGGTTTTTATTTACCTCCGCTTCTTTCTGTTTTTCTTTTCTCACATTTTCCACATGATGTACAAGATGTTCAGAAAACAGAGGCCAGTCCATTTTCATCAGCCCTACTACATTATCCAAGCGCTTTTGCACTTCTTGAGGCATGGCTTTCTTTGCCATGACCTTGAACAGGCTTTCAGTTGTGCTGTTCTCGTTCCATGCTCCACCAGTTTCCTCCCTCCATTTATTTTGAAAAGACCTTAGGAATTTTGCAGGACACTCTTCATCCCTTAGTCTTTTTCCCTCCAATTTAGATGGGTCCATCTTTTCAGGGTATTGTTTCCTCAGCTGGGCCCATATTCGGCTCCGATATCCATTAAATCCTAATGGATCGTGGCTGTTTCCTAGCAGCACCGCCGGCATGTGTGCTCCCTTAAAAACTTCTTCTGTAGCAGCAGTTCCTGCCATGTGCATGAGCAATGCTTTGATGTCACCCAAAGCCAAAGTGACTCCTGCTGTGCTTTCTTCTAATGCTGTGATCCACTTATTAGCTCCCTCATTCAAGTCTGGCAGTCTTCCTGCTAGACCAATCATGTCACAGAAGGACCACGGAGTATATTGAGGAATCTGGTTTCGGCCCTTGGTTACTAATGGCATCTGGCGAAGGGGTGTCTGTTGAGCGTTTGGTCCTGTAGTTTTTCCATTTCGGAGTTGCATATCTAGGGGGCTGAAAGAGGCTTCTGGCCTGGTTGTCCATTCTGCCAATTCTATTGATTCCCCTTGTAATACTTTTGAATGTCTTTGCATCTCTTCCAGTTGTTCCATCTCCTCCAGATGTTCCAGCACCAGCCATCTTTTCTCCAAATTTTTTCAGCATTTCTCGTTCTCTCTGCTCTTTCAGCAGACGCTCCTCTAGACGTTCTTTTGCTCTCATAAATTCCTCATGTAGTATTGCTCGGCGTCTTTTTCCCTCCACTTCATCTTCTACTGTGTGAGCTTCTCTTGGTGGTGGGAGCTGAGTCCCCTCACATCTTGGGAGGGAATGAGCGCGGGGTGTCATTATATCGTCAGTTCGGTATCGTCGTTCTGTATACTGTGACCCCTTCTGGCTGCATCCCTCCTTTTTCTGGCTCTGCACAGGTAAGGCATGTCGTCTCTCTGATCCACAGGCTGTCATTTCCTTGTCGTTATATGTTGTTTTGGCTTTGTTTGGATCTAATTTGTCCACCTGGGAGCGTGTCTTCTGTCCATAAGCCTCACAGGCATCGAGATATGCTGTCCTGGCTTTATCTGTATCTAATTCATCCTCCAGGGTGCGTGTAGCTTGCCTGTAAGTCTCATAGGCGTCATCGGACCGCACACCTCCTCTTTCTTCCTCACAGAGAGGGGAGGCAGCTGATACCCTTGATGACTCATTGCGTGCTGGAAGATCTTGTGTGTCCCAGTTCAATGTGAATCGTCCGGTGATTTCTCCCTCTGCTATAGCTTCTCGTCCCACCAGTGGGCACTGTTTTACTCGTACAGCCTCTTGCTGGGGGGAATATGGAGGTGGCTGGCTTGTTTCCATCGGAGCTGAGGGGGTAATTTGCTGCTCTGCCTTCTTTTTCTTGCTCTTTAAAGCGGGCATCTGTTTTATGTCCAATATATGTTGCTTAGCAGTGTCTCTAAACCATCTGAGCACTTCACGTTCCCTGGCGCGCTTTCCTTCCCTGCTATTGCTGGTGTCTTTTGCCTTGTAGTGTTTGATGTTAGCTTCTACTTCTTTACAGCAGGCCACGTCGAAAGTCCCCTTCTCAGGCCACTGAAGGATGCCTGTTGTTCGCTTATGCCACGTCTTCATACAATGTCTTATTTGTTTGACCTGATCTGGGTGCTGTCTTATTACTAACTCGACTGGGGTTAGCAGCCCTTCCTGTTTTGTTATTTTAGCTCCCATCACTCCTTGTTTAGCACTGTCTTCTTTTCTGGTGATTTCTGGCTGTCCGTCTTCCCTTGTTAGTATTAAAACTAATATTTTGCCTACTGTAGTAGCCTGTTTTAACCTTGGTACTAACTCTGGGTTGTACTTTAAGAACTCACTCCCGTCTTCGGCTCGGGTTTTTTCGAGATACCCAAATTTACCTGTCTCCCACTCTACGTTCCTGGGAACAATCCAAATCTGCAGCCGCAGATCTACTGCCCCTCTATGTCTCCCTGCGATTGCTAGATTTTCAGGGATTCCTAAAAAAGGGCACAAAGGAAGAATAGCTACACCTTTAGGGTATAGACAAAGATTTTCCAATATAGCAGCTAGGGTGAATGGCACCCATAAACTGCGTATCACGTCTTCCCAAGGTACTGCTGGGAATTCTTCTTTTGTTTGATTCAAATTTATGATCTTTGTTAGTTGCCACAATTTCTGGTTAATTTCTTGTTCAGTCTGCCAATGTTCTATGCTGTCCTCGTCAAAATATGTGTGTTCCAGCCAAAAATGTGTTTTTATGCCTTTAGTTTCCACATTTCCCTTATTCAAAAAATGACTGGGGGCCTGTATTTCATCATCACTATTACTTTCTTCTCTCTGTTGAGCCATTCACTATTTTTACACTCTATTCTATTTATTTAGTGCTATTCTTGAGTTTGTGTATGTTCATACACTTTTTCTGCACCTGTGTATGTGGGAATGTGTGTATATGTTTGACACGATCATCCACTTTTTCCTGCACCTGTGTATGTGGGAATGTGTGTGTCTGTTTGACACAATCATCCACTTTTTCCTGCACTTGTGTATGTGGGAATATGTGTGCGTGTGCGTGAGTGTGAGTGCGTGTAGGTGTGCGTGTGTATGTGTGTGTATGTGTGTGTGTATGTGTGTAAGCGTGTGTGTGTGTATGTGTGTAAGTGTGTGTGTGTGTGTATGTGTGTAAGAGTGTGTGTGTGTGTGTGTGTGTGTGTATGTGTGTATGTGTGTGTATGTGTGTAAGCGTATGTGTGTGTGTGTATGTATGTATGTGTGTAAGCGTGTGTGTAAGCGTGCGTGTGTATGTGTGTAAGAGTGTGTGTGTGTGTGTGTATGTGTGTGTATGTGTGTAAGCGTATGTGTGTGTGTGTATGTGTGTATGTGTGTAAGCGTGTGTGTGTGTGTATGTGTGCAAGAGTGTGTGTGTGTGTGTGTGTATGTGTGTATGTGTGTGTATGTGTGTAAGCGTATGTGTGTGTGTGTATGTGTGTATGTGTGTAAGCGTGTGTGTGTGTGTGTGCTCTGCACTCCTTATCTACACCTGCTCTGGCTTCGCGCCCAGACTCATGCACAGGCCTGCCTTGGCACAATGCCCAGGCTTATTAGGGCCCGAGCACCGACCGGTGCGAAGCCCTATTGAAACTGAAGGAGTTATTATTATTATTATTATTATTAGGGCCCGAGCACCGACCGGTGCGAAGCCCTATTGAAACTGAAGGAGTTATTATTAGGGCCCGAGCACCGACCGGTGCGAAGCCCTATTGAAACTGAAGGAGTTATTAGGGCCCGAGCACCGACCGGTGCGAAGCCCTATTGAAACTGAAGGAGTTATTATTATTCCTCCGAAACAAACGCATTTTTGAGGGCCTAAACATGCACGAAAACTCATGAAAATTTGCACAGATGTCAGGACTGGCGAAAATTTCGATATTTTATGGGTCTCGAAATAAAGCGGGACAAAATGGCTCGACAGCGCCACCTAGAAAGTCAAGAAAATTGAGCCCCTCGATACAGATTGTCGTAGGAGAACGAAATTCGGTATGCATATGTATCATGACCAGATGCACCAAAAAGTCTCAAGGACACATAGCCTAACTCCAACAGGAAGTCGGCCATTTTGTATCAAAGTTGAAATTTTGCACCGATTTTGTCATTTCCATGTCTAGAGTGATGTCAGCTAAAATCCTATGTGGTCGCTTTGAATGGGCGTGGCAAAATGGCTCAACAGCGCCCCCTTTAAAATTTCAAAATTGCAGCCCCGCCTTCCAGATTAACGTAGAAAGATGAAATTCACAGGGCACATGTATAATGTCAACACGCACAAAAAAGCCTCTTGAAGCCTTATTGTAAGTCGAACAGGAAGTCGGCCATCTTGAAAAAAATGGTACATTTTCGCCTTTTCTTGGCCATTTCGCATACCTTGTATTTTAAAGAACTCCTCCTACAGAATCCATCGTAAGGACTTAAAAATCAGTGTGTGTCATCTAGACTAGTGTATGATCATGATGGTTTGGCCGTGGCGTGGCGTTGAGTTTTGATGTTTCGCCATGACAGAGGAAATTGATATAACTTGAGTGTACACGGTTGGATCTGCCTCAAACTTTACACAACAAGTCACTGACAAAAGCCCTTCGACTGAGCGTCACTTCGACATGCGCTGGGGTGCGAGGGCCCGATCATCGCTGCTTGCAGCTTTAATTATCTGTTGTTTTCTCCTTTTTCTCTGCTTTATACACTAGAAAGGGGCCTTTTTATAATCCTTTTATACATGTATATATATTTATGTACACTACTTCATACTAACTTTAACAGAATTATCACCTCTTCTAGGTGATGTAAAAGATAAGCCTTTATCCTGAGGCTTTAAAAATTAGCTCGTTTCACCCTTAAAACGCTAATTTCTGTTTTCTCGAGATATATTTTGTTCACCCATGCAGACCCCCCACTCTTTGGGAGCGGTATCGTGAACTTTAAGGTACGCCTTTATCCTGAGGCATGACCTTTGACCTTTGACTCTAAGCGCTTACAAAAACTCACACTTATGTTTGTTTTGATTAGGTATGGCAGTCTAATTTAAGAAAACCTCAACCTTTGCTCTGTTGGGCTGCTTGGCATGGAATTTCACTCTACCAGATCCAATTTAATGGATGTTCCAGGATGAAGATAACATGCCGCACAACCCAACGCTCAAAAAAATATTTATTTATTTATTTATTTATTTATCACCCGTCATTTATCACCCGTCATTTATCACCCGTCGGTGGGTCACATCGCACTCCACTCTACCAGATCCAATTTAATGGATGTCCCAGGATGGAAATGCGATGCGACTCCCAACTTGGCGCCAAAAAAAAAAAATGTATTTATTTATTTATTTTTTTACATCGGGTGTCAGGGAAATACTGCTCTGATCTTTCTAGCTATCCTTGGTTTATTGCCAACCTAATCAACCCTCCCGCAAAAACCACAGTTGCTAACATCCAAACAACTATACATACATTAAATATGATCTCATCACATTCATTCTTTTCCGCACCATGGTTTTGCTGAGGCATAGCAAACACAAACATCAAAAGACAGACAAAACACTTAACACATATTACACCAGCTACTTGGCCTCTTATAATTTGCTTAAATTTAGACAGGTTAGGTTCAGAGGAATAGATCATTTACCTGGGCGGATCACATCTCCCACACAGACACCACTATTAATTGGCAGATATAAAAAAGGCTCTGCTTACCTCAAGAATTTGGTGGCCCGTGGGTCTTTAGGGAGGTGAGAGTGCCGCCCCGGTGAAGGATCCAACTTCCTCCTGGCTGGCTCGCCATTTGTTGTGTCAAATTGTTGCAGAAAAAATGTATCAGAGCAAAAAACTCTCTCTTAACAATAAAAAGGGAGTCAGAGGTCCAAACAGCAAAGTGTTCTTTTATTGCCGGCAAAAAAGGAGAACGAGTAGCACTTTTTACAAAGTACCAAATCGCTCCAAAGGTTTTCCTTTGGGGCATCTGTTTTTATGTCCTTGGGTCGGCTTAGGCCACACCTTATCATCCACCCTCCCTAATTTTTGACCAATTATTATGTTACTTTTATCTCTGTCACTTGTTGTTGGTCAAAACTCTTCAAACCAGGTTTTTGAGCTGTTTCAGGATATGTCCTGGCCCACATAATTCTTCCTGATTATATCCAATTTTTATATATAAGTATTGGGAATCACTTTACACCATTATTGCCCAGTTGTCTTCTGGCCTTTTATTTTTATAAGTTATTCTTAGTCATTTTACACCCTTATTTCTTGATCTCTTCCAGAGGGTATTTTTTTCTAAAAGGTGAAGACTTTAATGCAGACCCAAGCAAAGTGACATGTAATACAAACACACTCAAATTTCTCCAGTGTATGATTATGATTCTTCTACTGTGCCTCTATACGTACAGTGTGATTAAATATGGTTTGTGAGATTATAACTACACCAATACAAATTGTATCCCACTAGCCCTTATTGCTTATAAACTTACAAAATCAATCTGCATAGCTTAATATTGTCTTTAAGCACACCAATGACATTTAATGAAAATACACCACAGCATATCAGTGGTACAAATAAAAAGATGAAGATTACATAAATAAAAGATGTTTTGTCAATATAATGCTGTCTGTCAAAAACAGTTGAAATATAAATGAAAATATAATGAACAGCAGCAGACATGTTACATCATGTCCAAATATGAACTGTATGTCAGGCTCTAACAAGGAACACGGTTAAGTGCAGAAGTCCAAGTATTGGACGATGGCAGGGGAGTGAGTTAGTTAATGACTTATGGCCCAGTCAAAGACACCAGTTCTCCCAGTCCAGCCTTGGTATCCCTCTGACTGTGTGTGTGTGTGTGTGTGTGTGTGTGTGTGGAGGAGAGGCTGCAGTTTGAGAATAAATTACACCAAAACATTAAAAAGTGCTGATAAAAGAACCGATAACATCGGAGCTTATCAATACTACAGTCTTTAATCATTTATCCTCGGGGCTCGTTTAATACCGGGTTTCGGTACCCATCCCTACAGAGAAATAAGTGCACATTAAATAAAACTGCCATACCTTTGATTATTTTGGAGAAAACAGACGTATAAATCGATGCATAAACAACCGCAGGAAGCTGGAACAAGCGTTGATGTCTGGAACAACCAACGTCTCTTTCCCTCGCCGTTTAATCGTTTACAAAGTGAAAAAAGCAGAAATGTGGTGGCAGAGTAAAATCTTTTTTGTGTTAGTGGTAAAAATAAACAGACTATGATGGAACAAATAATTCACTGTTGATGGAAATCCGTCTGTAGACGGAGCTCTTGCACCCATGTAATCTGCTTCTTACGTTATATGATTTCTTCTTTATTCAGATTGAAGAACTGCTGGTTGTCAGAGATCAGCTGTGCTTCTCTGCTCTCAGCTCTGAAGTCCAACCCCTCCCATCTGAGAGAGCTGGAGCTGACTGACAACTACAGTTGGGACGGTTCAGAAAGGAATCTGCAGTTTGATTTTCTGGAGAGTCCACACTGTAGACTGGAGACTCTGAGGTCAGACACCATTTCTTACTTGTGTGCTGAGATTAATATGATGTGAAAGTTGTGGTGACACTAAACTGCAGACATAAGGATGATTTTTATGAGGTAAAATCTCCTTCAGATTTACACATTCAGATGTTGTTTTCAAACATTTAAATACTATTTAAAGCCTCCCTTTAGTGTATTTTGGCATTTTTGAGATATTTCATATTTTTCTGAGTCATTTTCTGACCATGTTGATTAGCCACAATGTTCACCAAATATTTGTGGACAAATAACTTCATTTTGTGCTGAAAGATCAAAAATGTCAGCTGTTGTTAAAACTGAACAATGACGTATGACTATAGTAGAACGCTGCAGTCATACGTCATCCTCATAAAATCCCTTTGTTTTTGTGAGCATCACATAGGCTACTGATACAGTATCAGGCGCCTGTGTTTCATACTAAATAGTCTACTGGATGCAGACGTGCTGCAACAACAGATTAATGCTTCAAATATAAATCATTTATTTCAGTTAAACACTCTCCAACCAACATGTGCACAGAAAATAAGGTTTAATGTGGTTAAAGCAGGAAAGTCAGTAAATCAGTGTGCAGTGATGTATAAATGAATGTGGCTGATTGTTACAGTATCTGTTGTCCACAGCTGTTTATACTGTATGAAAAGCTTCTCCTTCACTTCATTAAATCCCTGCAGCATCTGAAGTCAGCAGGACTGATATGTTGATAAATCTGCAGCCTCTGAGAAGTGCTGCGCCAGAGCGCAGTGCCGTTAAACAGAAAGTAACGCTGGCTGGAGTGGAGCTTTAGTTATTTAATTTTAACCCATAGTTAACAATTTTAAAAACATACTTTCAAACATTCAGATCTTTGTTTTAAATCAATTTTGATAACATTAAAACATCTGTGACCACATAGACTTTATACTGATCCACGCTGAGCATCTTTTTGGTCTTCATATTTAATATAAGATGAAAAAGCTGCACTGTCTAATTCACTGTTAAGTCACTGTGTGTTTATTGAAGTAGCAGCATGTTGTCATTAATACTAATGAAGCTCTTTTTCACTGTTTGTATTTGACAGTTTTTAACCTGCATCCTGTTGGGTTCAGGTGTTTGGAGTTTCCATTTTCTAAACTTGTTCATTCTAAACCTTCTTCAGCTCTGAACAGATTATGAAACATTGAATGATTTCAAACACAATAATCTCATGGATGCCGGTGAGAAATTTTTTTTTTTTTGACTGAACTTTTTTCTACTGGTGTCCAACAAAGAGCGCCAAGGCATGAAGTCACCTCGGGGGGTCTGGAGGCATGGCCCCCTGCAAAATCTTTTTTTTAAATGATGCAATTTGGTGCATTCTGGTCATGATTTTTATTCCTGGCAAAGGCACCAATTTATACATGAAAAGCATAAAATAAAATATTTGACCTTCATAAAGTATGCTATTTCTCTCCTTACTGACAAAACACTTGTAGGCCTACTTATTTTAACTATTCAACTATATTTTAGAATAAAAATAACACAAATATCTGAACTTATTATCTTTATCAACTTTAAACTTTTCATGTTAACATATGTGACTGAACACTGATAATCAGTGGTCTTATTGATCCTCCTTATCGGTTTGGTTCCTTATCAATACTGAATAAGTCCTTTTTAAAAGAATAAATTATTTTCAAAAAGAATAAATTCAGAACAAGATTAGAATTAATTTATATTATAAATAAAACTAAATAATGTTTCTAGAGCAGCAACAGTCATGTTTACAACAGCAAAGTCACTTTATAAACTCAATAATATCTCTGGAAACAAATGTAAAATGTCAATAAAATAAATAATATTCCTGACATGAAAATACTGAGTGAAGTTTAGAAAGAAAGAAGAAGACAGACATCAGTCAGTATCAGTCCTTCCTCCTGTCCTCCTCCTCCTCCCTCTGCTGCTGATGTGATTGACTGCTGCAGGTACCGCTGGTAGAGAGGAGAGGCTGCTTTGTCTCAGCCAGCAGCTGAGTTTACAAGAATGAGCCAAATTTGAAGATTGGTGGCAAACTAAGCTAAACAGTTAGACTACATACAGACAGCTTTAGTTTTAGCTTGTTGCTAACAATTAGCTATTAGCCGAGCTAGCGCGCTGTGGTTGTGTAAAACATAGCAGCGGTGGATGAGAGACTGCGGACAGAGCAGTTGAAAATATGACTTTTCTACATGTTCATGCTTGTTGATCAGGTGTATTGATAGAGTATTGGCTTTTTACTCGCTAAGGTGTTATTGCACTTAAGAAGTAACGAGCGTAGTTGTCGTCAACTCGAGTAATCTTCACTTCACATGTGATCTGCTGTTCACTGACTTTGCTGTGTGTGTGTGTGTGTTTGTGTGTCTGTGTGTGTGTGGAGGAGAGGCTGCAGTTTGAGAATAAATTACACCAAAACATTAAAAAGTGCTGATAAAAGAACCAGTAACATCGGAGTTTATCAATACTACAGTCTTTAATCATTTATCCTCGGGGCTCGTTTAATACCGGGTTTCGGTACCCATCCCTACAGAGAAATAAGTGCACATTAAATAAAACTGCCATACCTTTGATTGTTTTGGAGAAAACAGACGTATAAATCGATGCATAAACAACCGCAGGAAGCTGGAACAAGCGTTGATGTCTGGAACAACCAACGTCTCTTTCCCTCGCCGTTTAATCGTTTACAAAGTGAAAAAAGCAGAAATGTGGTGGCAGAGTAAAATCTTTTTTGTGTTAGTGGTAAAAATAAACAGACTATGATGGAACAAATAATTCACTTTTGATGGAAATCCGTCTGTAGACGGAGCTCTTGCACCCATGTAATCTGCTTCTAACGCTACATGATTTCTTCTTTATTCAGATTGAAGAACTGCTGGTTGTCAGAGATCAGCTGTGCTTCTCTGCTCTCAGCTCTGAAGTCCAACCCCTCCCATCTGAGAGAGCTGGATCTGAGTGAAGACTACAGTTGGGACAGTTCAGAAAGGAATCTGCAGTTTGATTTTCTGGAGAGTCCACACTGTAGACTGGAGACTCTGAGGTCAGACACCATTTCTTACTTGTGTGCTGAGATTAATATGATGTGAAAGTTGTGGTGACACTAAACTGCAGACATAAGGATGATTTTTATGAGGTAAAATCTCCTTCAGATTTACACGTTCAAATGTTGTTTTCAAACATTTAAATACTATTTAAAGCCTCCCTCCAGTGTATTTTGGCATTTTTGAGATATTTCATATTTTTCTGAGTCATTTTCTGACCATGTTGACTAGCCACAATGTTCACCAAATATTTGTGGACAAATAACTTCATTTTGTGCTGAAAGATCAAAAATGTCAGCTGTTGTTAAAACTGAACAATGACGTATGACTATAGTAGAACGCTGCAGTCATACGTCATCCTCATAAAATCCCTTTGTTTTTGTGAGCGTCACATAGGCTACTGATACAGTATCAGGCGCCTGTGTTTCATACTAAATAGTCTACTGGATGCAGACGTGCTGCAACAACAGATTAATGCTTCAAATATAAATCATTTATTTCAGTTAAACACTCTCCAACCAACATGTGCACAGAAAATAAGGTTTAATGTGGTTAAAGCAGGAAAGTCAGTAAATCAGTGTGCAGTGATGTATAAATGAATGTGGCTGATTGTTACAGTATCTGTTGTCCACAGCTGTTTCTACTGTATGAAAAGCTTCTCCTTCACTTCATTAAATCCCTGCAGCATCTGAAGTCAGCAGGACTGATATGTTGATAAATCTGCAGCCTCTGAGAAGTGCTGCGCCAGAGCGCAGTGCCGTTACGCACCACCGTTCACTGTGTTTACCTTCATTAAATCTCCTGATGACACCAGGCTGCTACAGTAGAAACACACACACCTCTACACACATCAGACTGGTCGGTTATAACTCGATATTCTGCTTTTTTATGAAGGAGACGTCGGGTTAGCGGGGCTCATCAGCCTCTTCTACGACTTTCTTTTTAGCCAAAGTAGCGTCTCATGTTTTATCTTTGAGACACATTACGATGCAAACGCTGTTGTGTAACATTAATTACTAAACTATGTGACCGTGTACGAGGTGAGATACATTAGGCTATAATTATTGCTGAAATAGCGTCAGTCTGATGGGCTATAATCATATAAACAGCTTCACCAAATACATTTTTTTATTTCTATTGTTATTATATTAAGTGATGAAAAAACTGCTCCATCTGTCTTTGGCTGCAGATTTGTGGTGATGTGTGTTCATGTCGTGACGCTCTGAACCATCCAGACATTTCCTGAAGAAAAGCTTTCTGTTTGTTGAGCTGTCGTTATCACGTTTAACTGTGATTGGCACAAGTGTTTCACAGCTATGAGACCAGTGATGTGACTGGCTGAGAGAGTATTTATTAATCACCACACCAGTTGATCTATATTCACTCAGCCCTTTTACACGTTGCACTGCTGCACATACATGAACCAAAACAGCAGGTGACAGGTGCGCATGCAGGGCTCCACATTAACTTTTTGAGGCACTTGTCCTTCAGACAAGTAAATTTATCTTTCACTTGTCCATGTGTGACAGATGTGGTAAGGACATGTAACGAGACGACTCAAAGGATTGGTTTCCAGCCTTTATTTGCTCCTGCAGAAGACAATGTAACACATATGAATCACCTTCTGGTCTCTCCTGCACATCTGCTCCTAAACATGCAAAATAAGAGAATTTACACCAGGAAATAGATGCTAAAATCTCTGCAGCGCTACGTTGACTACATGACACAGGGCAGCCTGCTGTAATACAAATGGCACCAAGAAAGTTCAACAAAAGCATCTACAAAACTCATATTAACAGTCAAAACAACATGAAACAGCTAGTTAAAGTAATAGTATTAACAGTAAACAATATGCATTCAATGTTACAACATAAACGGTTCAATTTTCATAGAAAACAATAAAATATCGCAGCAGCATTTTTCCACACAACTTACCCTCAGCAATGCAAAACAGCTCTGTGAGGGACAGAAGGGACGATGTGCAGCAAGGTCATTTCCACAGGAAACATTCATGAATAAAAATTCCTCATTGAGATAAAATTCACAAACACAAATTGGAAATAAGAATTATTAGTGTCTTTTTTAACTGTTACACATCCACAAAAGTCACTTGTCAGAGTAAAAATGACAATAATTGACTTTTTCATTTTGTTTGTGAACGTAGAAATCAGACGAACAAACAGTTGAAAGCATCCAAACAGTGTCAACATATAAATGATTCAATTTATGAATTTTATTCAAGCCATTACTTCCCTGTTAATGATCTTTTCATTTGATCCTGAATTGTGAAGCACTTTGTAAAGTCTGTTTCAATATGAGCTCTATAGATTAATTATTGATCATCCTTCCTTAATAATAATGATTGACAGTGTTTCTACTAGGATTGTTTTCAGGGGGGGTGGTAGGCCCCCTGAAACTACTAGTTATGTTACGGAGCAGGCGCGTCACAGATACGGATACGCGGTGTCGACAGTGTCGTCATAGATACGCAGTAAGGCGGTTGTCTGTATCGCTGTATTTCTCTACACTGAGCTGAAATGAAACAAGTGCACAAAAAATAGGTCAATAAATATTAAACAAATATTAACGATATTTATTAACCTAATTTTTAAATATTAACAGTATTTATTTACAACACATAAATAAACGTCGGCCTTATGGATGATAGATGGACCAATCAGTCTCTATCTGAAAAACAAATCTGGATTCTCAGCCTCTATATGGTCCTTAATATAGATCAATGTTTGTAATATAACAACATAACAAAAGTGACTGATGGGGAATTAATTTGTTTCAACTTAAAGCCAAATCAAGACAACAGTTTGACTTATAAATGAATCAGATGAATCAGCATTTTGTTTCCTAATAAGTGAAAGTGTCAGTTTTAGTGCTGTGTTTACAACAGTTACTGAGGTCAACGACCTTCTAACAGCTGAAGAAAACATCATGTTAACAGAGTTGTTGTGTAGTGTTAGTACCTGTGTTAAAACATCTGTAAGTCCTTTTATAGCAGGTTTGAATCTTGTGCTTTGACTTTAGTTTGTTAGGATGTCCTTTAGTTTGGATAACAGATTGTGCCTTTAAACATATTTACAGAACAGTAATTCATCTAGATACAGGTGGAAGTCAGACCTTAACAGTTTTTTCTGCCTCCTGCTTTGAATGTGTTCATGTCTCTCCATCACCTGACGCCTGGGCTGCCTCTGTGTGTTTCTCTTTACTCCTTCAACTGTTTCTTTAAATCTTGAATCAGTTGCACCTTCTTCCTTTTCAATCACTTCTTTACTTTCTCCTTGTTTTTCTTTCAACACCATTAAGTTACATCCTGAAATTCTTCCTCACTTCTGTCTCCTCTCTCCTGATTTCTTCGCTCAGCGTCTTTATTTCAAAGACTGGCAGGAAAAAAACAAAAGCAGGATGAGCTGAGTAGAACAAGATACAAAAAAAAATCGACTGAGCAGGAAACTGAGCAAACACGACAGAACAGAACTGACGAACTGAACAGACGACTCGACAAAGACTGAACTGAAAACTGAACTTAAATACAAACAGAAGTAATCAGACAACAAGGAACAGGTGGCACAATACAAGGGCAGGCTGGCAGCTGATAGGCTGGGGAAGACACTAGGAGCAGGGCAGGACCGACGAGGCTACTGCAGGGCAGGTGAGAGGAGGAGCACATGAAAACAGGAGGAGTGAAGGAACACACAAGAGAAACACAGAGCAAAGTAAAACCCAGAAAACACAACAGCACTCAATAACAAGCCAGCATAAATCAAAGTGTCTCTGAATAAATCAACCTAGGTACACAGCACTACAAGCTAACCAATAATCTAATACAGTCTTTCAAAGATACAACTCAAATAACATGAATGAGCAAAAAGACTGGACAACACAAGTGTAACACAGAAAACCAAAAGAAGAAAAAACACAAAGAGCCCAAACCATGAGTCCATGACACACCCGCTCATTCTACAGTAAAAATATGGACAACAAACATCAGACACCACAATGGTTTCAAGATGAAAATATATATTTTTATAAATTACAATTACTTTTCAAACAAACAAATCACGTTTCAAAGAATGAATCAATTGTCAAATATTACTATTATTAACTACCTTTACCTGTTAGTAACATCCAAGACGCTGGCACTTGGTTATTGATAGATTTATAAAACCATGCGTACACACGAATGCACGTATATTTCCCTTTATAAATCACAGTCCACCTGGAAATGTGCGCTCATGGATCAGCGTCATATCCCGCCCTCTACACGCCCACATTCAACCATAAATGGTCGATGCAAAAGCCGTCATGAATATTAATGTACATGTGTTTCTTTCGCCGCACCAATCACTCTCTCTGTCTTTAGACGCCTGGCCAATCAGTGTTGAGAGTCAGTGTATCGGAGCCTCTCTTGTCACTTGTGCTCAGCAGCAGCAGAGGAAGGACCGCAACAAGCATGAACAGACATTTAACCTTTTATTTCCCCGTTTTCAGACGCAGCGAAATTATGTATGTAACCCAAAACAACCATATACAACCTCAATAAACATTCCTGTGGATTGTTAAGTCAGACATCTCTGGTTAAATGTTTAACACACCCTGCAGTGGGCCAGCTCCCAGTTAACCAGTATAAGTAGTTTTTACACCACTCACTCAATATGTAAAATACAATAAACACTATATTAGTTTATATTTCCTCCAAAATCCAGCATACAGGTATTTCTCTAATTGACACAGTGAGCACAGGTGGTGAAGATGAGCCGGTGAGGTGACTGGAGAAGGCAGAGTGTGTGTGGCAGCCACCGCTGTGTCTCCAGTGTCTCTGTGCTTGACAAAACAGCCGTGTTTACTGTAGCCATTTTACACATATAAACTACATGGGAACTCATACTTGGTGATATATGCACAGTATAACCAAATATTAAAAATCTATTAACGCTCTGTCCTGTAAATATGTTTTAGTTCCGTCTGTTGAAGTTATTTGATGTCATCTTGGATTTCTACAATCAATGATGATCATTTCATCAGTAAGTTAACGTGGCTAAGGTGAAAATCAATCAGTATTTTCATGCTTAGCTAATATTGGAGAAAGGCAACCCAGACTTTGCAGAATCCTGCCACCTGCCATATCCTGACATCATTCATTTCAGCTGCTGCTGCTCCACAACTGACTCTCTCCTTTGTGCTCCGGGTGAGGCAGCACTGATGAAATCTTGGGCAGACTTTAAGATCTGAGTTGCTTTATATCTTTACAAATTGAAAGATGTTTATGGAAGTTATGGCTCACTACAAGCCAAAGTACAGATAACACTGCTGGTTTGAGTGTTTCTGATAATGTGAATCTATAATTGATGTTTGATATTAAGTGAAATGAAATGTGTGAGAGGATTATTATACAATCTGCCTTCAATTCACTTCAATTCTGCGTCGTGGATTTCCCCTGTCTCTAAAATGTTCCTACGCATGGGTAAGAGTTTAGGTGCAGGTGCGCACATTGTCCCATCAAGTTTGTTTTTATAGATCACAACTTTTGCTTGGGAAGTGGCGTACGCCTCTTTCAGGCCCCGTTCCTGCTTACTCAACAAATGAGATCCCTGGACTGTTCTCGTGGGTTTTGAGTATTTCACTGCAATTTTTCCAGTCATTAAATCAATTACTGATTAGTTTGTAGTTTTTTTGTGAGAACAGGTTGCAGCAGAAGCAGTAAAGACTTTTTTAAAAAAATTTCTTGGAATATACCCAACCAACTTCTCTTGATTTTCTCTCCATTCACTTATTTTCTGCAGAAGTGGTGGTGATGGGAACTTCTCCCATCCTCTCATTTTGTAAATGTCGAGTCTTATTTTAGCTGATATGGCCTCTGCTGACTATCTCTGTCCTCACCATATCAGACAGGGCTGCCAGTCAGCAGGATCTATAGCTGCTGCCTTGATGGACTCACATACTTCAGGATCTGTTCCAGTTGATGGTGTCTGCAGGCTGTAGAGCAGTAGAAGTGTCTGTTGTGTCTGTTGTTGCTTCACCTGCAGGTAAATCTAAACATACATGTAAATATAGTTATTAATCCTTTAGTAAGGACACACAATGATTCATAAATGACAACACATCAGACAATAAACACATCTGAAGCATAAATTATAGATAACGGTTGACCAGAACTGTTCAATAACATGAGTCAAAAAAGGTGAAGAATCCAAGTTTAAATTATTTTAGATGGAATAAGTTATTCTAGCTTTAATGTGTCCTGTAGACAACTTGAATAAATATAGATGGTTGCAGTCTAATATTGATTAGTATTTAAGTTAGCTATGTTCCCTTAATAATATAGAAATTATATTTATGATTCAATATATTTTATTGTGCTAGTGTTACCATGATAACACAAGTATGTAAGAAACCATTTAATAATAGATAATATTGATATTTGACTTGAAATTAACAAGGTGTAACTGTGACATTCAAATAACAATAGTACTACTAATAATAAATATATTAATAATAATAACAATAATAAAGACAACATAGCAGTGTATTATCAGTTACACAGAGACCACAAATAAGTGGCTGAACTGACCTGCTTCAGAGAGTGGTGTAGATGGGAGATCAGATGTAACTTCTCCAGCAGCTGGAGGCTTCTGCAGATATTTCCTGAGTGCATCTGGACAGTTATAGAGTAGATATCAGCCTGTTACAAGCAAAAACATGTAGCTGCAGAGTAGACAAACAACTGCTGCAGCCTGTTGCACCAGCTGTGTGTCAGTTCAAACTTAGTTATAACGTAAATTATTATCACTAAGTTGTGATTTATGCATCACTAAAATAAAAGCTTTGACCACGGAGATAAGTTACAACATAACTTTAATTGCTGCCATTTAGCAACACAGTAATCCAGTAGAGACCTAATTTATTGATATGATATTTCACTATTGATCCGGTTTACTACAATGTGCTACGATGCCAAGTGGCTCATGCCAGCTTACACATAGTTGGTGCAACCCAGTGCAGAAATCTATGTTTTTATGGATATAGCGTTAGCCATTATCACTGATATTGGTCAGTGAAATTTCAGCACAAAGCCTTACGTTGTAGGAAGGAGCAGTTATCCAGATAGCTCGCTACTGGCTTGTCATTCAGTCTCATATCCTTCAATCTGTAACGATATGTGAGTCCAGCAGCTATCGTAGCATCATTATCTAGCATTAGCTTTATTGCTACTTAGCTAGCTATGTTAACATTAGACGACATACCTCTATATTAGACTTTCTTTTCCTCCTCCTCTTTTCTCCGTTTTCTTTCTTGTGCATCTGAAGGTTTGGACCTTTTCATTATGTAATAAAATGTGAATATCTGCCTCTTGACATCTCGTCACAGACTTTGTCTGTCTGTGATGCATCATCCCTCTTTTTCAGTGCGCACAGTAGAGGTGCAGAGCAGATGAAACATTGTGAGGATTTTTTTGTGACTTTTAACTTGTGTGGTGGGACAAGTCAATTTCTTTTCCATTTGTCGTATAAAGAAATCGGACAAGCCTTAAAGTCGAGCAGTAAACTCTGTTCTGAATTTATTCTTTTTTTTTTTAAATAAATTCAGATCAGGATCAGAATTTATTTTGATCATAAATATAACTAAACATTGTTTCTATAGCAGCAACAGTAAATGGTAAATGGACTGTACTTGTATAGCGCCTTTCTAGCCTTCCGACCACTCAAAGCGCTTTTACACTACGAATCACATTCACCCATTCACACACATTCATAGGCTGAATGGGTACAGGGGCTACCATGCAAGGTCCCAACCTGCCTATCACAGGAAATCTAATCATTCATACACATTCACACATTGATGGCACAGCCATCAGGAGCAATTTGGGTTTAAGTATCTTGCCCAAGGACACATCGACATGCGGACTGGAGGAGCCGGGAATCGAACCGCCAATCTTCCGATTAGTGGACGACCCGCTCCTGACCCTACCTCCTGAGCCACAGCCGCCCAGCTGCAACAGTCATGTTTACAACAGCAAAGTCACTTTATAAACTCAATAATATCTCTGGAAACAAATGTAAAATGTCAATAAAATAAATAATATTCCTGACATGAAAATTCTGAGTGAAGTTTAGAAAGAAAGAAGAAGACAGACATCAGTCAGTATCAGTCCTTCCTCCTGTCCTCCTCCTCCTCCCTCTGCTGCTGATGTGATTGACTGCTGCAGGTACCGCTGGTAGAGAGGAGAGGCTGCTTTGTCTCAGCCAGCAGCTGAGTTTACAAGAATGAGCCAAATTTGAAGATTGGTGGCAAACTAAGCTAAACAGTTAGACTACATACAGACAGCTTTAGTTTTAGCTTGTTGCTAACAATTAGCGATTAGCCGAGCTAGCGCGCTGTGGTTGTGAAAAAAATAGCAGCAGTGGATGAGAGACTGCGGACAGAGCAGTTGAAAATATGACTTTTCTACATGTTTATGCTTGTTGATCAGGTGTATTGATAGAGTATTGGCTTTTTACTCGCTAAGGTGTTATTGCACTTAAGAAGTAACGAGCGTAGTTGTCGTCAACTCGAGTAATCTTCACTTCACATGTGATCTGCTGTTCACTGACTTTGCTGTGTGTGTGTGTGTGTGTGTGTGTATGTTTGCGTATGTTTGTGTGTGTGTTTGTGTGTGTGTGTGTGTGTGTGTGTGTGTGTGTGTGTGTGTGTGTGTGTGGAGGAGAGGCTGCAGTTTGAGAATAAATTACAACAAAACATTAAAAAGTGCTGATAAAAGAACCGGTAACATCGGAGCTTATCAATACTACAGTCTTTAATCATTTATCCTCGGGGCTCGTTTAATACCGGGTTTCGGTACCCATCCCTACAGAGAAATAAGTGCACATTAAATAAAACTGCCATACCTTTGATTATTTTGGAGAAAACAGACGTATAAATCGATGCATAAACAACCGCAGGAAGCTGGAACAAGCGTTGATGTCTGGAACAACCAACGTCTCTTTCCCTCGCCGTTTAATCGTTTACAAAGTGAAAAAAGCAGAAATGTGGTGGCAGAGTAAAATCTTTTTTGTGTTAGTGGTAAAAATAAACAGACTATGATGGAACAAATAATTCACTTTTGATGGAAATCCGTCTGTAGACGGAGCTCTTGCACCCATGTAATCTGCTTCTAACGCTACATGATTTCTTCTTTATTCAGATTGAAGAGCTGCAGTTTGTCAGAGATCAGCTGTGCTTCTCTGCTCTCAGCTCTGAAGTCCAACCCCTCCCATCTGAGAGAGCTGGAGCTGAGTGGAAACTCCAGTTGGGACAGTTCAGAAAGGAATCTGCAGTTTGATTTTCTGGAGAGTCCAGACTGTAGACTGGAGACTCTGAGGTCAGACACCATTTCTTACTTGTGTGCTGAGATTAATATGATGTGAAAGTTGTGGTGACACTAAACTGCAGACATGAGGATGATTTTTGTGAGGTAAAATCTCCTTCAGATTTACACATTCAAATGTTGTTTTCAAACATTTAAATACTATTTAAAGCCTCCCTCCAGTGTATTTTGGCATTTTTGAGATATTTCATATTTTTCTGAGTCATTTTCTGACCATGTTGATTAGCCACAATGTTCACCAAATATTTGTGGACAAATAACTTCATTTTGTGCTGAAAGATCAAAAATGTCAGCTGTTGTTAAAACTGAACAATGACGTATGACTATAGTAGAACGCTGCAGTCATACGTCATCCTCATAAAATCCCTTTGTTTTTGTGAGCGTCACATAGGCTACTGATACAGTATCAGGCGCCTGTGTTTCATACTAAATAGTCTACTGGATGCAGACGTGCTGCAACAACAGATTAATGCTTCAAATATAAATCATTTATTTCAGTTAGACACTCTCCAACCAACATGTGCACAGAAAATAAGGTTTAATGTGGTTAAAGCAGGAAAGTCAGTAAATCAGTGTGCAGTGATGTATAAATGAATGTGGCTGATTGTTACAGTATCTGTTGTCCACAGCTGTTTATACTGTATGAAAAGCTTCTCCTTCACTTCATTAAATCCCTGCAGCATCTGAAGTCAGCAGGACTGATATGTTGATAAATCTGCAGCCTCTGAGAAGTGCTGCGCCAGAGCGCAGTGCCGTTAAACAGAAAGTAACGCTGGCTGGAGTGGAGCTTTAGTTATTTAATTTTAACCCATAGTTAACAATTTAAAAACATACTTTCAAACATTCAGATCTTTGTTTTAAATCAATTTTGATAACATTAAAACATCTGTGACCACATAGACTTTATACTGATCCACACTGAGCATCTTTTTGGTCTTCATATTTAATATAAGATGAAAAAGCTGCACTGTCTAATTCACTGTTAAGTCACTGTGTGTTTATTGAAGTAGCAGCATGTTGTCATTAATATTAATGAAGCTCTTTTTCACTGTTTGTATTTGACAGTTTTTAACCTGCATCCTGTTGGGTTCAGGTGTTTGGAGTTTCCATTTTCTAAACTTGTTCATTCTAAACCTTCTTCAGCTCTGAACAGATTATGAAACATTGAATGATTTCAAACACAATAATCTCATGGATGCCGGTGAGAATTTTTTTTTTGACTGAACTTTTTTCTACTGGTGTCCAATGACGAGCACCAAAGTGTGAAGTCACCTCGGGGGTCTGGAGGCATGGCCCCCCTGGAAAATATTTTGTTTTAAATGATGCAATTTGGTGCATTCTGGTCATGATTTTTATTTCTGGCAAAGGCACCAATTTATACATGAAAAGGATAAAATAAAATATTTGACCTTCATAAAGTATGCTATTTCTCTCCTTACTGACAAAACACTTGTAGGCCTACTTATTTTAACTATTCAACTATATTTTAGAATAAAAATAACACAAATATCTGAACTTATTATCTTTATCAACTTTAAAGGCAACCAGAATCTACATCAGTCAGTAAAAGAAAAAAGTTAAAATTCTTGTTACTTTTATGTTAACATGACAATCAGTAGTCTTATTGATCCTCCTTATTGGTTTGGTTCTTTATCAATACTAAATAATTGCTTTTTTTTAAAAATAATTGTTTTATAAAAGAATAAATTCAGAACAGGATTAGAATTTATTTATATTATAAATATAAGTAAACATTGTTTCTAGAGCAGCAACAGTCATGTTTACAACAGCAAAGTCACTTTATAAACTCAATAATATCTCTGGAAACAAATGTAAAATGTCAATAAAATAAATAATATTCCTGACATGAAAATACTGAGTGAAGTTTAGAAAGAAAGAAGAAGACAGACATCAGTCAGTATCAGTCCTTCCTCCTGTCCTCCTCCTCCTCCCTCTGCTGCTGATGTGATTGACTGCTGCAGGTACCGCTGGTAGAGAGGAGAGGCTGCTTTGTCTCAGCCAGCAGCTGAGTTTACAAGAATGAGCCACATTTGAAGATTGGTGGCAAACTAAGCTAAACAGTTAGACTACATACAGACAGCTTTAGTTTTAGCTTGTTGCTAACAATTAGCGATTAGCCGAGCTAGCGCGCTGTGGTTGTGTAAAACATAGCAGCGGTGGATGAGAGACTGCGGACAGAGCAGTTGAAAATATGACTTTTCTACATGTTTATGCTTGTTGATCAGGTGTATTGATAGAGTATTGGCTTTTTACTCGCTAAGGTGTTATTGCACTTAAGAAGTAACGAGCGTAGTTGTCGTCAACTCGAGTAATCTTCACTTCACATGTGATCTGCTGTTCACTGACTTTGCTGTGTGTGTGTTTGTGTGTGTGTGTGTGTGTGTGTCTGTTTGTGTTTGTGTGTGCGTGTGTTTGTGTGTGTCTATGTGTTTGTGTGTTGGTGTGTGTTTGTGTGTGTGTGTTTGTGTCTGTGTGTGTGTGTGTGTTTTTGTGTGTGTTTGTGTTTGTGTGTGTCTGTGTGTGTGTGTGTCTGTGTCTTTGTGTCTGTGAGTTTGTGCGTGTGTGTCTGTGTGTGTGTTTGCGTGTGTCTGTGTCTGTTTGTGTGTGTGTGCGTGTGTGTGTGTGTGTGTGTGTGTGTGTGTGTGTGTCTTTGTGTTTGTGTGTGTGTGCATGTGTGTGTGTGTGTGTGTGTCTTTGTGTTTGTGTGTGTGTGTGTGTGTGTGTGTGTGTGTGTGTGTGTGTGTGTGTGGAGGAGAGGCTGCAGTTTGAGAATAAATTACAACAAAATATTAAAAAGTGCTGATAAAAGAACCGGTAACATCGGAGCTTATCAATACTACAGTCTTTAATCATTTATCCTCGGGGCTCGTTTAATACCGGGTTTCGGTACCCATCCGTACAGAGAAATAAGTGCACATTAAATAAAACTGCCATACCTTTGATTATTTTGGAGAAAACAGACGTATAAATCGATGCATAAACAACCGCAGGAAGCTGGAACAAGCGTTGATGTCTGGAACAACCAACATCTCTTTCCCTCGCCGTTTAATCGTTTACAAAGTGAAAAAAGCAGAAATGTGGTGGCAGAGTAAAATCTTTTTTGTGTTAGTGGTAAAAATAAACAGACTATGATGGAACAAATAATTCACTTTTGATGGAAATCCGTCTGTAGACGGAGCTCTTGCACCCATGTAATCTGCTTCTAACGCTACATGATTTCTTCTTTATTCAGATTGAAGAGCTGCAGTTTGTCAGAGATCAGCTGTGCTTCTCTGCTCTCAGCTCTGAAGTCCAACCCCTCCCATCTGAGAGAGCTGGAGCTGAGTGGAAACTCCAGTTGGGACAGTTCAGAAAGGAATCTGCAGTTTGATTTTCTGGAGAGTCCAGACTGTAGACTGGAGACTCTGAGGTCAGACACCATTTCTTACTTGTGTGCTGAGATTAATATGATGTGAAAGTTGTGGTGACACTAAACTGCAGACATGAGGATGATTTTTGTGAGGTAAAATCTCCTTCAGATTTACACATTCAAATGTTGTTTTCAAACATTTAAATACTATTTAAAGCCTCCCTCCAGTGTATTTTGGCATTTTTGAGATATTTCATATTTTTCTGAGTCATTTTCTGACCATGTTGATTAGCCACAATGTTCACCAAATATTTGTGGACAAATAACTTCATTTTGTGCTGAAAGATCAAAAATGTCAGCTGTTGTTAAAACTGAACAATGACGTATGACTATAGTAGAACGCTGCAGTCATACGTCATCCTCATAAAATCCCTTTGTTTTTGTGAGCGTCACATAGGCTACTGATACAGTATCAGGCGCCTGTGTTTCATACTAAATAGTCTACTGGATGCAGACGTGCTGCAACAACAGATTAATGCTTCAAATATAAATCATTTATTTCAGTTAGACACTCTCCAACCAACATGTGCACAGAAAATAAGGTTTAATGTGGTTAAAGCAGGAAAGTCAGTAAATCAGTGTGCAGTGATGTATAAATGAATGTGGCTGATTGTTACAGTATCTGTTGTCCACAGCTGTTTCTACTGTATGAAAAGCTTCTCCTTCACTTCATTAAATCCCTGCAGCATCTGAAGTCAGCAGGACTGATATGTTGATAAATCTGCAGCCTCTGAGAAGTGCTGCGCCAGAGCGCAGTGCCGTTAAACAGAAAGTAACACTGGCTGGAGTGGAGCTTTAGTTATTTAATTTTAACCCATAGTTAACAATTTAAAAACATACTTTCAAACATTCAGATCTTTGTTTTAAATCAATTTTGATAACATTAAAACATCTGTGACCACATAGACTTTATACTGATCCACACTGAGCATCTTTTTGGTCTTCATATTTAATATAAGATGAAAAAGCTGCACTGTCTAATTCACTGTTAAGTCACTGTGTGTTTATTGAAGTAGCAGCATGTTGTCATTAATATTAATGAAGCTCTTTTTCACTGTTTGTATTTGACAGTTTTTAACCTGCATCCTGTTGGGTTCAGGTGTTTGGAGTTTCCATTTTCTAAACTTGTTCATTCTAAACCTTCTTCAGCTCTGAACAGATTATGAAACATTGAATGATTTCAAACACAATAATCTCATGGATGCCGGTGAGAAATTTTTTTTTGACTGAACTTTTTTCTACTGGTGTCCAATGACGAGCACCAAAGTGTGAAGTCACCTCGGGGGTCTGGAGGCATGGCCCCCCTGGAAAATATTTTGTTTTAAATGATGCAATTTGGTGCATTCTGGTCATGATTTTTATTCCTGGCAAAGGCACCAATTTATACATGAAAAGGATAAAATAAAATATTTGACCTTCATAAAGTATGCTATTTCTCTCCTTACTGACAAAACACTTGTAGGCCTACTTATTTTAACTATTCAACTATATTTTAGAATAAAAATAACACAAATATCTGAACTTATTATCTTTATCAACTTTAAAGGCAACCAGAATCTACATCAGTCAGTAAAAGAAAAAAGTTAAAATTCTTGTTACTTTCATGTTAACATGACAATCAGTAGTCTTATTGATCCTCCTTATTGGTTTGGTTCTTTATCAATACTAAATAATTGCTTTTTTAAAAAAATAATTGTTTTATAAAAGAATAAATTCAGAACAGGATTAGAATTTATTTATATTATAAATATAAGTAAACATTGTTTCTAGAGCAGCAACAGTCATGTTTACAACAGCAAAGTCACTTTATAAACTCAATAATATCTCTGGAAACAAATGTAAAATGTCAATAAAATAAATAATATTCCTGACATGAAAATACTGAGTGAAGTTTAGAAAGAAAGAAGAAGACAGACATCAGTCAGTATCAGTCCTTCCTCCTGTCCTCCTCCTCCTCCCTCTGCTGCTGATGTGATTGACTGCTGCAGGTACCGCTGGTAGAGAGGAGAGGCTGCTTTGTCTCAGCCAGCAGCTGAGTTTACAAGAATGAGCCAAATTTGAAGATTGGTGGCAAACTAAGTTCAACAGTTAGACCACATACAGACAGCTTTAGTTTTAGCTTGTTGCTAACAATTAGCGATTAGCCGAGCTAGCGCGCTGTGGTTGTGTAAAACATAGCAGCGGTGGATGAGAGACTGCGGACAGAGCAGTTGAAAATATGACTTTTCTACATGTTTATGCTTGTTGATCAGGTGTATTGATAGAGTATTGGCTTTTTACTCGCTAAGGTGTTATTGCACTTAAGAAGTAACGAGCGTAGTTGTCGTCAACTCGAGTAATCTTCACTTCACATGTGATCTGCTGTTCACTGACTTTGCTCTGTGTGTGTGTTTCTGTGTGTGTGTGTGTGTGTCTGTTTGTGTGTGTGTGTCTGTGTGTTGGTGTGTGTGTTTGTGTGTGTGTATGTCTCTGTGTCTGTGTGTGTGTGTTTGTGTGTGTGCGTGTGTGTGTCTTTGTGTGTTTGTGTGTGTGTTTGTGTGTGTGTGTGTGTTTGTGTGTCTGTGTGTTGTGTGTCTGTGAGTTTGTGTGTGTGTGTTTTTGTGTGTGTGTGTGTGTGTGTGTGTGTGTGTGTGTGTGTGTGTGTGTGGAGGAGAGGCTGCAGTTTGAGAATAAATTACAACAAAACATTAAAAAGTGCTGATAAAAGAACCGGTAACATCGGAGCTTATCAATACTACAGTCTTTAATCATTTATCCTCGGGGCTCGTTTAATACCGGGTTTCGGTACCCATCCCTACAGAGAAATAAGTGCACATTAAATAAAACTGCCATACCTTTGATTATTTTGGAGAAAACAGACGTATAAATCGATGCATAAACAACCGCAGGAAGCTGGAACAAGCGTTGATGTCTGGAACAACCAACGTCTCTTTCCCTCGCCGTTTAATCGTTTACAAAGTGAAAAAAGCAGAAATGTGGTGGCAGAGTAAAATCTTTTTTGTGTTAGTGGTAAAAATAAACAGACTATGATGGAACAAATAATTCACTTTTGATGGAAATCCGTCTGTAGACGGAGCTCTTGCACCCATGTAATCTGCTTCTAACGCTACATGATTTCTTCTTTATTCAGATTGAAGAACTGCTGGTTGTCAGAGATCAGCTGTGCTTCTCTGCTCTCAGCTCTGAAGTCCAACCCCTCCCATCTGAGAGAGCTGGATCTGACTGACAACTACAGTTGGGACGGTTCAGAAAGGAATCTGCAGTTTGATTTTCTGGAGAGTCCACACTGTAGACTGGAGACTCTGAGGTCAGACACCATTTCTTACTTGTGTGCTGAGATTAATATGATGTGAAAGTTGTGGTGACACTAAACTGCAGACATAAGGATGATTTTTATGAGGTAAAATCTCCTTCAGATTTACACATTCAAATGTTGTTTTCAAACATTTAAATACTATTTAAAGCCTCCCTCCAGTGTATTTTGGCATTTTTGAGATATTTCATATTTTTCTGAGTCATTTTCTGACCATGTTGATTAGCCACAATGTTCACCAAATATTTGTGGACAAATAACTTCATTTTGTGCTGAAATATCAAAAATGTCAGCTTTTGTTAAAACTGAACAATGACGTATGACTATAGTAGAACGCTGCAGTCATACGTCATCCTCATAAAATCCCTTTGTTTTTGTGAGCGTCACATAGGCTACTGATACAGTATCAGGCGCCTGTGTTTCATACTAAATAGTCTACTGGATGCAGACGTGCTGCAACAACAGATTAATGCTTCAAATATAAATCATTTATTTCAGTTAGACACTCTCCAACCAACATGTGCACAGAAAATAAGGTTTAATGTGGTTAAAGCAGGAAAGTCAGTAAATCAGTGTGCAGTGATGTATAAATGAATGTGGCTGATTGTTACAGTATCTGTTGTCCACAGCTGTTTCTACTGTATGAAAAGCTTCTCCTTCACTTCATTAAATCCCTGCAGCATCTGAAGTCAGCAGGACTGATATGTTGATAAATCTGCAGCCTCTGAGAAGTGCTGCGCCAGAGCGCAGTGCCGTTAAACAGAAAGTAACACTGGCTGGAGTGGAGCTTTAGTTATTTAATTTTAACCCATAGTTAACAATTTAAAAACATACTTTCAAACATTCAGATCTTTGTTTTAAATCAATTTTGATAACATTAAAACATCTGTGACCACATAGACTTTATACTGATCCACACTGAGCATCTTTTTGGTCTTCATATTTAATATAAGATGAAAAAGCTGCACTGTCTAATTCACTGTTAAGTCACTGTGTGTTTATTGAAGTAGCAGCATGTTGTCATTAATATTAATGAAGCTCTTTTTCACTGTTTGTATTTGACAGTTTTTAACCTGCATCCTGTTGGGTTCAGGTGTTTGGAGTTTCCATTTTCTAAACTTGTTCATTCTAAACCTTCTTCAGCTCTGAACAGATTATGAAACATTGAATGATTTCAAACACAATAATCTCATGGATGCCGGTGAGAATTTTTTTTTTGACTGAACTTTTTTCTACTGGTGTCCAATGACGAGCACCAAAGTGTGAAGTCACCTCGGGGGTCTGGAGGCATGGCCCCCCTGGAAAATATTTTGTTTTAAATGATGCAATTTGGTGCATTCTGGTCATGATTTTTATTTCTGGCAAAGGCACCAATTTATACATGAAAAGGATAAAATAAAATATTTGACCTTCATAAAGTATGCTATTTCTCTCCTTACTGACAAAACACTTGTAGGCCTACTTATTTTAACTATTCAACTATATTTTAGAATAAAAATAACACAAATATCTGAACTTATTATCTTTATCAACTTTAAAGGCAACCAGAATCTACATCAGTCAGTAAAAGAAAAAAGTTAAAATTCTTGTTACTTTCATGTTAACATGACAATCAGTAGTCTTATTGATCCTCCTTATTGGTTTGGTTCTTTATCAATACTAAATAATTGCTTTTTTTTTTTTAAATAATTGTTTTATAAAAGAATAAATTCAGAACAGGATTAGAATTTATTTATATTATAAATATAAGTAAACATTGTTTCTAGAGCAGCAACAGTCATGTTTACAACAGCAAAGTCACTTTATAAACTCAATAATATCTCTGGAAACAAATGTAAAATGTCAATAAAATAAATAATATTCCTGACATGAAAATACTGAGTGAAGTTTAGAAAGAAAGAAGAAGACAGACATCAGTCAGTATCAGTCCTTCCTCCTGTCCTCCTCCTCCTCCCTCTGCTGCTGATGTGATTGACTGCTGCAGGTACCGCTGGTAGAGAGGAGAGGCTGCTTTGTCTCAGCCAGCAGCTGAGTTTACAAGAATGAGCCAAATTTGAAGATTGGTGGCAAACTAAGCTAAACAGTTAGACTACATACAGACAGCTTTAGTTTTAGCTTGTTGCTAACAATTAGCTATTAGCCGAGCTAGCGCGCTGTGGTTGTGTAAAACATAGCAGCGGTGGATGAGAGACTGCGGACAGAGCAGTTGAAAATATGACTTTTCTACATGTTTATGCTTGTTGATCAGGTGTATTGATAGAGTATTGGCTTTTTACTCGCTAAGGTGTTATTGCACTTAAGAAGTAACGAGCGTAGTTGTCGTCAACTCGAGTAATCTTCACTTCACATGTGATCTGCTGTTCACTGACTTTGCTGTGTGTGTGTGTCTGTTTGTGTTTGTGTGTGCGTGTGTTTGTGTGTGTCTTTGTGTTTGTGTGTTGGTGTGTGTTTGTGTGTGTGTGTTTGTGTCTGTGTGTGTGTGTGTGTTTTTGTGTGTGTGTGTGTGTGTGTGTGTGTGTGGAGGAGAGGCTGCAGTTTGAGAATAAATTACAACAAAATATTAAAAAGTGCTGATAAAAGAACCGGTAACATCGGAGCTTATCAATACTACAGTCTTTAATCATTTATCCTCGGGGCTCGTTTAATACCGGGTTTCGGTACCCATCCGTACAGAGAAATAAGTGCACATTAAATAAAACTGCCATACCTTTGATTATTTTGGAGAAAACAGACGTATAAATCGATGCATAAACAACCGCAGGAAGCTGGAACAAGCGTTGATGTCTGGAACAACCAACATCTCTTTCCCTCGCCGTTTAATCGTTTACAAAGTGAAAAAAGCAGAAATGTGGTGGCAGAGTAAAATCTTTTTTGTGTTAGTGGTAAAAATAAACAGACTATGATGGAACAAATAATTCACTTTTGATGGAAATCCGTCTGTAGACGGAGCTCTTGCACCCATGTAATCTGCTTCTAACGCTACATGATTTCTTCTTTATTCAGATTGAAGAGCTGCAGTTTGTCAGAGATCAGCTGTGCTTCTCTGCTCTCAGCTCTGAAGTCCAACCCCTCCCATCTGAGAGAGCTGGAGCTGAGTGGAAACTCCAGTTGGGACAGTTCAGAAAGGAATCTGCAGTTTGATTTTCTGGAGAGTCCAGACTGTAGACTGGAGACTCTGAGGTCAGACACCATTTCTTACTTGTGTGCTGAGATTAATATGATGTGAAAGTTGTGGTGACACTAAACTGCAGACATGAGGATGATTTTTGTGAGGTAAAATCTCCTTCAGATTTACACATTCAAATGTTGTTTTCAAACATTTAAATACTATTTAAAGCCTCCCTCCAGTGTATTTTGGCATTTTTGAGATATTTCATATTTTTCTGAGTCATTTTCTGACCATGTTGATTAGCCACAATGTTCACCAAATATTTGTGGACAAATAACTTCATTTTGTGCTGAAAGATCAAAAATGTCAGCTGTTGTTAAAACTGAACAATGACGTATGACTATAGTAGAACGCTGCAGTCATACGTCATCCTCATAAAATCCCTTTGTTTTTGTGAGCGTCACATAGGCTACTGATACAGTATCAGGCGCCTGTGTTTCATACTAAATAGTCTACTGGATGCAGACGTGCTGCAACAACAGATTAATGCTTCAAATATAAATCATTTATTTCAGTTAGACACTCTCCAACCAACATGTGCACAGAAAATAAGGTTTAATGTGGTTAAAGCAGGAAAGTCAGTAAATCAGTGTGCAGTGATGTATAAATGAATGTGGCTGATTGTTACAGTATCTGTTGTCCACAGCTGTTTCTACTGTATGGAAAGCTTCTCCTTCACTTCATTAAATCCCTGCAGCATCTGAAGTCAGCAGGACTGATATGTTGATAAATCTGCAGCCTCTGAGAAGTGCTGCGCCAGAGCGCAGTGCCGTTAAACAGAAAGTAACACTGGCTGGAGTGGAGCTTTAGTTATTTAATTTTAACCCATAGTTAACAATTTAAAAACATACTTTCAAACATTCAGATCTTTGTTTTAAATCAATTTTGATAACATTAAAACATCTGTGACCACATAGACTTTATACTGATCCACACTGAGCATCTTTTTGGTCTTCATATTTAATATAAGATGAAAAAGCTGCACTGTCTAATTCACTGTTAAGTCACTGTGTGTTTATTGAAGTAGCAGCATGTTGTCATTAATATTAATGAAGCTCTTTTTCACTGTTTGTATTTGACAGTTTTTAACCTGCATCCTGTTGGGTTCAGGTGTTTGGAGTTTCCATTTTCTAAACTTGTTCATTCTAAACCTTCTTCAGCTCTGAACAGATTATGAAACATTGAATGATTTCAAACACAATAATCTCATGGATGCCGGTGAGAAATTTTTTTTTGACTGAACTTTTTTCTACTGGTGTCCAATGACGAGCACCAAAGTGTGAAGTCACCTCGGGGGTCTGGAGGCATGGCCCCCCTGGAAAATATTTTGTTTTAAATGATGCAATTTGGTGCATTCTGGTCATGATTTTTATTCCTGGCAAAGGCACCAATTTATACATGAAAAGGATAAAATAAAATATTTGACCTTCATAAAGTATGCTATTTCTCTCCTTACTGACAAAACACTTGTAGGCCTACTTATTTTAACTATTCAACTATATTTTAGAATAAAAATAACACAAATATCTGAACTTATTATCTTTATCAACTTTAAAGGCAACCAGAATCTACATCAGTCAGTAAAAGAAAAAAGTTAAAATTCTTGTTACTTTCATGTTAACATGACAATCAGTAGTCTTATTGATCCTCCTTATTGGTTTGGTTCTTTATCAATACTAAATAATTGCTTTTTTAAAAAAATAATTGTTTTATAAAAGAATAAATTCAGAACAGGATTAGAATTTATTTATATTATAAATATAAGTAAACATTGTTTCTAGAGCAGCAACAGTCATGTTTACAACAGCAAAGTCACTTTATAAACTCAATAATATCTCTGGAAACAAATGTAAAATGTCAATAAAATAAATAATATTCCTGACATGAAAATACTGAGTGAAGTTTAGAAAGAAAGAAGAAGACAGACATCAGTCAGTATCAGTCCTTCCTCCTGTCCTCCTCCTCCTCCCTCTGCTGCTGATGTGATTGACTGCTGCAGGTACCGCTGGTAGAGAGGAGAGGCTGCTTTGTCTCAGCCAGCAGCTGAGTTTACAAGAATGAGCCAAATTTGAAGATTGGTGGCAAACTAAGCTAAACAGTCAGACTACATACAGACAGCTTTAGTTTTAGCTTGTTGCTAACAATTAGCGATTAGCCGAGCTAGCGCGCTGTGGTTGTGTAAAACATAGCAGCGGTGGATGAGAGACTGCGGACAGAGCAGTTGAAAATATGACTTTTCTACATGTTTATGCTTGTTGATCAGGTGTATTGATAGAGTATTGGCTTTTTACTCGCTAAGGTGTTATTGCACTTAAGAAGTAACGAGCGTAGTTGTCGTCAACTCGAGTAATCTTCACTTCACATGTGATCTGCTGTTCACTGACTTTGCTCTGTGTGTGTGTTTCTGTGTGTGTGTGTGTGTGTCTGTTTGTGTGTGTGTGTCTGTGTGTTGGTGTGTGTGTTTGTGTGTGTGTATGTCTCTGTGTCTGTGTGTGTGTTTGTGTGTGTGCGTGTGTGTGTCTTTGTGTGTTTGTGTGTGTGTTTGTGTGTGTGTGTGTGTTTGTGTGTCTGTGTGTTGTGTGTCTGTGAGTTTGTGTGTGTGTGTTTTTGTGTGTGTGTGTGTGTGTGTGTGTGTGTGTGTGTGTGTGTGTGTGGAGGAGAGGCTGCAGTTTGAGAATAAATTACAACAAAACATTAAAAAGTGCTGATAAAAGAACCGGTAACATCGGAGCTTATCAATACTACAGTCTTTAATCATTTATCCTCGGGGCTCGTTTAATACCGGGTTTCGGTACCCATCCCTACAGAGAAATAAGTGCACATTAAATAAAACTGCCATACCTTTGATTATTTTGGAGAAAACAGACGTATAAATCGATGCATAAACAACCGCAGGAAGCTGGAACAAGCGTTGATGTCTGGAACAACCAACGTCTCTTTCCCTCGCCGTTTAATCGTTTACAAAGTGAAAAAAGCAGAAATGTGGTGGCAGAGTAAAATCTTTTTTGTGTTAGTGGTAAAAATAAACAGACTATGATGGAACAAATAATTCACTTTTGATGGAAATCCGTCTGTAGACGGAGCTCTTGCACCCATGTAATCTGCTTCTAACGCTACATGATTTCTTCTTTATTCAGATTGAAGAACTGCTGGTTGTCAGAGATCAGCTGTGCTTCTCTGCTCTCAGCTCTGAAGTCCAACCCCTCCCATCTGAGAGAGCTGGATCTGACTGACAACTACAGTTGGGACGGTTCAGAAAGGAATCTGCAGTTTGATTTTCTGGAGAGTCCAGACTGTAGACTGGAGACTCTGAGGTCAGACACCATTTCTTACTTGTGTGCTGAGATTAATATGATGTGAAAGTTGTGGTGACACTAAACTGCAGACATAAGGATGATTTTTATGAGGTAAAATCTCCTTCAGATTTACACATTCAAATGTTGTTTTCAAACATTTAAATACTATTTAAAGCCTCCCTCCAGTGTATTTTGGCATTTTTGAGATATTTCATATTTTTCTGAGTCATTTTCTGACCATGTTGATTAGCCACAATGTTCACCAAATATTTGTGGACAAATAACTTCATTTTGTGCTGAAATATCAAAAATGTCAGCTGTTGTTAAAACTGAACAATGACGTATGACTATAGTAGAACGCTGCAGTCATACGTCATCCTCATAAAATCCCTTTGTTTTTGTGAGCGTCACATAGGCTACTGATACAGTATCAGGCGCCTGTGTTTCATACTAAATAGTCTACTGGATGCAGACGTGCTGCAACAACAGATTAATGCTTCAAATATAAATCATTTATTTCAGTTAGACACTCTCCAACCAACATGTGCACAGAAAATAAGGTTTAATGTGGTTAAAGCAGGAAAGTCAGTAAATCAGTGTGCAGTGATGTATAAATGAATGTGGCTGATTGTTACAGTATCTGTTGTCCACAGCTGTTTATACTGTATGAAAAGCTTCTCCTTCACTTCATTAAATCCCTGCAGCATCTGAAGTCAGCAGGACTGATATGTTGATAAATCTGCAGCCTCTGAGAAGTGCTGCGCCAGAGCGCAGTGCCGTTAAACAGAAAGTAACGCTGGCTGGAGTGGAGCTTTAGTTATTTAATTTTAACCCATAGTTAACAATTTAAAAACATACTTTCAAACATTCAGATCTTTGTTTTAAATCAATTTTGATAACATTAAAACATCTGTGACCACATAGACTTTATACTGATCCACACTGAGCATCTTTTTGGTCTTCATATTTAATATAAGATGAAAAAGCTGCACTGTCTAATTCACTGTTAAGTCACTGTGTGTTTATTGAAGTAGCAGCATGTTGTCATTAATATTAATGAAGCTCTTTTTCACTGTTTGTATTTGACAGTTTTTAACCTGCATCCTGTTGGGTTCAGGTGTTTGGAGTTTCCATTTTCTAAACTTGTTCATTCTAAACCTTCTTCAGCTCTGAACAGATTATGAAACATTGAATGATTTCAAACACAATAATCTCATGGATGCCGGTGAGAATTTTTTTTTTGACTGAACTTTTTTCTACTGGTGTCCAATGACGAGCACCAAAGTGTGAAGTCACCTCGGGGGTCTGGAGGCATGGCCCCCCTGGAAAATATTTTGTTTTAAATGATGCAATTTGGTGCATTCTGGTCATGATTTTTATTCCTGACAAAGGCACCAATTTATACATGAAAAGGATAAAATAAAATATTTGACCTTCATAAAGTATGCTATTTCTCTCCTTACTGACAAAACACTTGTAGGCCTACTTATTTTAACTATTCAACTATATTTTAGAATAAAAATAACACAAATATCTGAACTTATTATCTTTATCAACTTTAAAGGCAACCAGAATCTACATCAGTCAGTAAAAGAAAAAAGTTAAAATTCTTGTTACTTTCATGTTAACATGACAATCAGTAGTCTTATTGATCCTCCTTATTGGTTTGGTTCTTTATCAATACTAAATAATTGCTTTTTTTAAAAAAATAATTGTTTTATAAAAGAATAAATTCAGAACAGGATTAGAATTTATTTATATTATAAATATAAGTAAACATTGTTTCTAGAGCAGCAACAGTCATGTTTACAACAGCAAAGTCACTTTATAAACTCAATAATATCTCTGGAAACAAATGTAAAATGTCAATAAAATAAATAATATTCCTGACATGAAAATACTGAGTGAAGTTTAGAAAGAAAGAAGAAGACAGACATCAGTCAGTATCAGTCCTTCCTCCTGTCCTCCTCCTCCTCCCTCTGCTGCTGATGTGATTGACTGCTGCAGGTACCGCTGGTAGAGAGGAGAGGCTGCATTGTCTCAGCCAGCAGCTGAGTTTACAAGAATGAGCCAAATTTGAAGATTGGTGGCAAACTAAGCTAAACAGTTAGACTACATACAGACAGCTTTAGTTTTAGCTTGCTGCTAACAATTAGCGATTAGCCGAGCTAGCGCGCTGTGGTTGTGTAAAACATAGCAGCGGTGGATGAGAGACTGCGGACAGAGCAGTTGAAAATATGACTTTTCTACATGTTTATGCTTGTTGATCAGGTGTATTGATAGAGTATTGGCTTTTTACTCGCTAAGGTGTTATTGCACTTAAGAAGTAACGAGCGTAGTTGTCGTCAACTCGAGTAATCTTCACTTCACATGTGATCTGCTGTTCACTGACTTTGCTGTGTGTGTGTCTGTTTGTGTTTGTGTGTGCGTGTGTTTGTGTGTGTCTTTGTGTTTGTGTTTGTGTGTTGGTGTGTGTGTTTGTGTGTGTTTTTGTGTGTGTGTGTTTGTGTGTGTGCGTGTCTGTGTGTTTGTGTGTGTGTGTGTGTGTGTGTCTGTTTGTGTTTGTTTGTGTGTGTGTGTCTTTGTGTGTGTTTTTGTGTGTGTGTGTTTGTGTGTGTGCGTGTCTGTGTGTTTGTGTGTGTGTGTGTGTGTGTCTGTTTGTGTTTGTTTGTGTGTGTGTGTCTTTGTGTTTGTGTGTGTCTGAGTGTGTTTGTGTGTGTGTGTGTCTGTTTGTGTGTGTGTGTGTGTGCATGCGTGTGTGTGTCTGTGTGTGTGTGTGTGTGTGTGTGTGTGTGCGCGTGTGTCTGTGTGTTTGTGTGTGAGTGTCTGTTTGTGTGCGTGTCTGTGTGTTTGTGTGTGAGTGTCTGTGTGTGTGCGTGTGGGTATGTGTGTGTGTGTGTGTGTGTGTGTGTGTGTGTGTGTCTGTGTGTGTGTGTGTGTGTCTGTGTGTCTGTGTGTGTGTGTGGAGGAGAGGCTGCAGTTTGAGAATAAATTACACCAAAACATTAAAAAGTGCTGATAAAAGAACCGGTAACATCGGAGCTTATCAATACTACAGTCTTTAATCATTTATCCTCGGGGCTCGTTTAATACCGGGTTTCGGTACCCATCCCTACAGAGAAATAAGTGCACATTAAATAAAACTGCCATACCTTTGATTATTTTGGAGAAAACAGACGTATAAATCGATGCATAAACAACCGCAGGAAGCTGGAACAAGCGTTGATGTCTGGAACAACCAACGTCTCTTTCCCTCGCCGTTTAATCGTTTACAAAGTGAAAAAAGCAGAAATGTGGTGGCAGAGTAAAATCTTTTTTGTGTTAGCGGTAAAAATAAACAGACTATGATGGAACAAATAATTCACTTTTGATGGAAATCCGTCTGTTGACGGAGCTCTTGCACCCATGTAATCTGCTTCTAACGCTACATGATTTCTTCTTTATTCAGATTGAAGAGCTGCAGGTTGTCAGAGATCAGCTGTGCTTCTCTGGTCTCAGCTCTGAAGTCCAACCCCTCCCATCTGAGAGAGCTGGAGCTGAGTGACAACTACAGTCGGGACGGTTCAGAAAGGAATCTGCAGTTTGATTTTCTGGAGAGTCCAGACTGTAGACTGGAGACTCTGAGGTCAGACACCATTTCTTACTTGTGTGCTGAGATTAATATGATGTGAAAGTTGTGGTGACACTAAACTGCAGACATAAGGATGATTTTTATCAGGTAAAATCTCCTTCAGATTTACACATTCAAATGTTGTTTTCAAACATTTAAATACTATTTAAAGCCTCCCTCCAGTGTATTTTGGCATTTTTGAGATATTTCATATTTTTCTGAGTCATTTTCTGACCATGTTGATTAGCCACAATGTTCACCAAATATTTGTGGACAAATAACTTCATTTTGTGCTGAAAGATCAAAAATGTCAGCTGTTGTTAAAACTGAACAATGACGTATGACTATAGTAGAACGCTGCAGTCATACGTCATCCTCATAAAATCCCTTTGTTTTTGTGAGCGTCACATAGGCTACTGATACAGTATCAGGCGCCTGTGTTTCATACTAAATAGTCTACTGGATGCAGACGTGCTGCAACAACAGATTAATGCTTCAAGTATAAATCATTTATTTCAGTTAAACACTCTCCAACCAACATGTGCACAGAAAATAAGGTTTAATGTGGTTAAAGCAGGAAAGTCAGTAAATCAGTGTGCAGTGATGTATAAATGAATGTGGCTGATTGTTACAGTATCTGTTGTCCACAGCTGTTTATACTGTATGAAAAGCTTCTCCTTCACTTCATTAAATCCCTGCAGCATCTGAAGTCAGCAGGACTGATATGTTGATAAATCTGCAGCCTCTGAGAAGTGCTGCGCCAGAGCGCAGTGCCGTTACGCACCACCGTTCACTGTGTTTACCTTCATTAAATCTCCTGATGACACCAGGCTGCTACAGTAGAAACACACACACCTCTACACACACACTGTTAAAACTTCCTGTAAAAACATTCAACAACTGGCAGCAGGGTTGCCATTAAGTTACTGTAAAATTAATATTTTTTTACTGTTACTAAAGTTTACGGTTTCGTGCTGTTAATGAAAAATACAGTATGATCTGGTTTTTCATTGCTTTATTAATATAACTGTTTTTTTTTTCTTTTACAGTATCTTACAGTTGACAGATTTGTTTGATTGAACTATTTAGTTTGTATCTTTTTTACAAACATTTTAATAAACCTTTTTTTAACCTAAATGAATACTGACTTAGCAGGTTAAACACATAGGAATAGTCATAATACATACAATTAAAGACACTTTTGTTAAGAAAAAGGTTTTAATAGACCTGGTTGTCATTCTTCATAAAATCTGTGTCCAAAGCTGGCTACAAGCACATAATGCAAACCAGAACAAAATGTTCTTTAGGAATGAAGAACAGAGCTAAATCACTGATATTTCAATCATGTAATTACAATGTAAGAGAAAAAAACACAGCTTCTTATTGCACTTGACTTTTTATTTGAATATAAAGTTGGAAAGTTCACATGCAGAACAATTGCATGTTAAACAAAAAGCTGAAACAGAGCGTTCTCTCTCAAACTGTCTTTGGCTTTTTGATGGAAATAGTAGTACAAGGCACTTAGGCTCAGAAATATTGACATGATCAACTATATAGTATCACCTTTTTGACTAAGAATATATTTCAAAATATGAAAGAGTGTTTAGAAAACCAAAGCAGGTGACCAGAACAGAAGAGTTCAGTTGAATAAAACTACATCATTTGCTGTTAAGCAGCTTTTAACCAGAGGACTGTTCCACAAAGCAGGATTAGAAAGTTAGGCAGATAAGTGTGAAAAGATGACATCATTATGATAGTGTTTTGAATCTGTAAAGCAACATTTGAATGAGCTATTTGGATATGATTCAATTATGATTGACAATTCAAGTTCATGATAACAAAGCAAATTTCAGCAGTTTTAGCATTTTTAAAGTCATGTGGTAAACTTACTAACCTTGCTTTGTGGAGCAGCAACAGTTACAGACAACTGAGCTACATCACAGAATTACAAGCAAACTCTCAGATAATATCTGGCTCTATATCATGTAACATCTGAATATACTGGAGATATTGTCCAGCCTTAAGGCACATCAGTGGTACAAATAAAAAGATGAACCTTACATAAATAAAAGATGTTTTGTCAATATAATGCTGTCTGTCAAAAACAGTTGAAATATAAATGAAAATATAATGAACAGCAGCAGACATGTTCCATCATGTCCAAATATGAACTGTATGTCAGGCTCTAACAAGGAACACGGTTAAGTGCAGAAGTCCAAGTATTGGGCGATGGCAGGGGAGTGAGTTAGTTAATGACTTATGGCCCAGTCAAAGACACCAGTTCTCCCAGTCCAGCCTTGGTATCCCTCTGACTGTGTGTGTGTGTGTGTGTGTGTGTGTGTGTGTGTGTGTGTGTGTGTGTGCATGTCTGTGTGTTTGTCTGTGTGTGTGTGTGTGTGTGTGTGTGTGTGTGTGTTTGTGTGTGTGTGTGTGTGTGTGTGGAGGAGAGGCTGCAGTTTGAGAATAAATTACAACAAAACATTAAAAAGTGCTGATAAAAGAACCGGTAACATCGGAGCTTATCAATACTACAGTCTTTAATCATTTATCCTCGGGGCTCGTTTAATACCGGGTTTCGGTACCCATCCCTACAGAGAAATAAGTGCACATTAAATAAAACTGCCATACCTTTGATTATTTTGGAGAAAACAGACGTATAAATCGATGCATAAACAACCGCAGGAAGCTGGAACAAGCGTTGATGTCTGGAACAACCAACGTCTCTTTCCCTCGCCGTTTAATCGTTTACAAAGTGAAAAAAGCAGAAATGTGGTGGCAGAGTAAAATCTTTTTTGTGTTAGTGGTAAAAATAAACAGACTATGATGGAACAAATAATTCACTTTTGATGGAAATCCGTCTGTAGACGGAGCTCTTGCACCCATGTAATCTGCTTCTAACGCTACATGATTTCTTCTTTATTCAGATTGAAGAACTGCTGGTTGTCAGAGATCAGCTGTGCTTCTCTGCTCTCAGCTCTGAAGTCCAACCCCTCCCATCTGAGAGAGCTGGAGCTGAGTGAAGACTACAGTTGGTACCATTCAGAAAGGAATCTGCAGTTTGATTTTCTGGAGAGTCCACACTGTAGACTGGAGACTCTGAGGTCAGACACCATTTCTTACTTGTGTGCTGAGATTAATATGATGTGAAAGTTGTGGTGACACTAAACTGCAGACATAAGGATGATTTTTATGAGGTAAAATCTCCTTCAGATTTACACATTCAAATGTTGTTTTCAAACATTTAAATACTATTTAAAGCCTCCCTCCAGTGTATTTTGGCATTTTTGAGATATTTCATATTTTTCTGAGTCATTTTCTGACAATGTTGATTAGCCACAATGTTCACCAAATATTTGTGGACAAATAACTTCATTTTGTGCTGAAAGATCAAAAATGTCAGCTGTTGTTAAAACTGAACAATGACGTATGACTATAGTAGAACGCTGCAGTCATACGTCATCCTCATAAAATCCCTTTGTTTTTGTGAGCATCACATAGGCTACTGATACAGTATCAGGCGCCTGTGTTTCATACTAAATAGTCTACTGGATGCAGACGTGCTGCAACAACAGATTAATGCTTCAAATATAAATCTTTTATTTCAGTTAAACACTCTCCAACCAACATGTGCACAGATAATAAGGTTTAATGTGGTTAAAGCAGGAAAGTCAGTAAATCAGTGTGCAGTGATGTATAAATGAATGTGGCTGATTGTTACAGTATCTGTTGTCCACAGCTGTTTATACTGTATGAAAAGCTTCTCCTTCACTTCATTAAATCTCTGCAGCATCTGAAGTCAGCAGGACTGATATGTTGATAAATCTGCAGCCTCTGAGAAGTGCTGCGCCAGAGCGCAGTGCCGTTAAACAGAAAGTAACACTGGCTGGAGTGGAGCTTTAGTTATTTAATTTTAACCCATAGTTAACAATTTAAAAACATACTTTCAAACATTCAGATCTTTGTTTTAAATCAATTTTGATAACATTAAAACATCTGTGACCACATAGACTTTATACTGATCCACACTGAGCATCTTTTTGGTCTTCATATTTCATATAAGATGAAAAAGCTGCACTGTCTAATTCACTGTTAAGTCACTGTGTGTTTATTGAAGTAGCAGCATGTTGTCATTAATATTAATGAAGCTCTTTTTCACTGTTTGTATTTGACAGTTTTTAACCTGCATCCTGTTGGGTTCAGGTGTTTGGAGTTTCCATTTTCTAAACTTGTTCATTCTAAACCTTCTTCAGCTCTGAACAGATTATGAAACATTGAATGATTTCAAACACAATAATCTCATGGATGCTGGTGAGAAATATTTTTTTTGTTTGACTTAACTTTTTTCTACTGGTGTCCAACGACGAGCGCCAAGGCATGAAGTCACCTCGGGGGGTCTGGAGGCATGGCCCCCTGCAAAATCTTTTTTTTAAATGATGCAATTTGGTGCATTCTGGTCATGATTTTTATTCCTGGCAAAGGCACCAATTTATACATGAAAAGGATAAAATAAAATATTTGACCTTCATAAAGTATGCTATTTCTCTCCTTACTGACAAAACACTTGTAGGCCTACTTATTTTAACTATTCAACTATATTTTAGAATAAAAATAACACAAATATCTGAACTTATTATCTTTATCAACTTTAAACTTTTCATGTTAACATATGTGACTGAACACTGATAATCAATAGTCTTATTGATCCTCCTTATCGGTTTGGTTCCTTATCAATACTAAATAAGTCCATTTTAAAAGAATAAATTATTTTCAAAAAGAATAAATTCAGAACAAGATTAGAATTCATTTATATTATAAATAAAACTAAACATTGTTTCTAGAGCAGCAACAGTCATGTTTACAACAGCAAAGTCACTTTATAAACTCAATAATATCTCTGGAAACAAATGTAAAATGTCAATAAAATAAATAATATTCCTGACATGAAAATACTGAGTGAAGTTTAGAAAGAAAGAAGAAGACAGACATCAGTCAGTATCAGTCCTTCCTCCTGTCCTCCTCCTCCTCCCTCTGCTGCTGATGTGATTGACTGCTGCAGGTACCGCTGGTAGAGAGGAGAGGCTGCTTTGTCTCAGCCAGCAGCTGAGTTTACAAGAATGAGCCAAATTTGAAGATTGGTGGCAAACTAAGCTAAACAGTTAGACTACATACAGACAGCTTTAGTTTTAGCTTGTTGCTAACAATTAGCTATTAGCCGAGCTAGCGCGCTGTGGTTGTGTAAAACATAGCAGCGGTGGATGAGAGACTGCGGACAGAGCAGTTGAAAATATCACTTTTCTACATGTTTATGCTTGTTGATCAGGTGTATTGATAGAGTATTGGCTTTTTACTCGCTAAGGTGTTATTGCACTTAAGAAGTAACAAGCGTAGTTGTCGTCAACTCGAGTAATCTTCACTTCACATGTGATCTGCTGTTCACTGACTTTGCTGTGTCTGTGTGTGTGTGTTTGTGTGTGTGTGTGTGTTTGTGTGTGTGTGTGTGTCGGTGTTTGTGTGTGTGTGTGTGTGTGTGTGTGTGTGTGTGTGTGTGTGTGGAGGAGAGGCTGCAGTTTGAGAATAAATTACACCAAAACATTAAAAAGTGCTGATAAAAGAACCGGTAACACCGGAGCTTATCAATACTACAGTCTTTAATCATTTATCCTCGGGGCTCGTTTAATACCGGGTTTCGGTACCCATCCCTACAGAGAAATAAGTGCACATTAAATAAAACTGCCATACCTTTGATTATTTTGGAGAAAACAGACGTATAAATCGATGCATAAACAACCGCAGGAAGCTGGAACAACCAACGTCTCTTTCCCTCGCCGTTTAATCGTTTACAAAGTGAAAAAAGCAGAAATGTGGTGGCAGAGTAAAATCTTTTTTGTGTTAGTGGTAAAAATAAACAGACTATGATGGAACGAATAATTCACTTTTGATGGAAATCCGTCTGTAGACGGAGCTCTTGCACCCATGTAATCTGCTTCTAACGCTACATGATTTCTTCTTTATTCAGATTGAGGAGCTGCTGGTTGTCAGAGATCAGCTGTGCTTCTCTGCTCTCAGCTCTGAAGTCCAACCCCTCCCATCTGAGAGAGCTGAATCTGAGTGACAACTACAGTCTCAACGGTTCAACAACAAATCTGCAGTTTGATTTTCTGGAGAGTCCATACTGTAGACTGGAGACTCTGAGGTCAGACACCATTTCTTACTTGTGTGCTGAGATTAATATGATGTGAAAGTTGTGGTGACACTAAACTGCAGACATAAGGATGATTTTTATCAGGTAAAATCTCCTTCAGATTTACACATTCAAATGTTGTTTTCAAACATTTAAATACTATTTAAAGCCTCCCTCCAGTGTATTTTGGCATTTTTGAGATATTTCATATTTTTCTGAGTCATTTTCTGACCATGTTGATTAGCCACAATGTTCACCAAATATTTGTGGACAAATAACTTCATTTTGTGCTGAAAGATCAAAAATGTCAGCTGTTGTTAAAACTGAACAATGACGTATGACTATAGTAGAACGCTGCAGTCATACGTCATCCTCATAAAATCCCTTTGTTTTTGTGAGTGTCACATAGGCTACTGATACAGTATCAGGCGCCTGTGTTTCATACTAAATAGTTTACTGGATGCAGACGTGCTGCAACAACAGATTAATGCTTCAAATATAAATCATTTATTTCAGTTAAACACTCTCCAACCAACATGTGCACAGAAAATAAGGTTTAATGTGGTTAAAGCAGGAAAGTCAGTAAATGAGTGTGCAGTGATGTATAAATGAATGTGGCTGATTGTTACAGTATCTGTTGTCCACAGCTGTTTATACTGTATGAAAAGCTTCTCCTTCACTTCATTAAATCTCTGCAGCATCTGAAGTCAGCAGGACTGATATGTTGATAAATCTGCAGCCTCTGAGAAGTGCTGCGCCAGAGCGCAGTGCCGTTAAACAGAAAGTAACGCTGGCTGGAGTGGAGCTTTAGTTATTTAATTTTAACCCATAGTTAACAATTTAAAAACATACTTTCAAACTTTCAGATCTTTTTAAATCAATTTTGATAACATTAAAACATCTGTGACCACATAGACTTTATACTGATCCACACTGAGCATCTTTTTGGTCTTCATATTTAATATAAGATGAAAAAGCTGCACTGTCTAATTCACTGTTAAGTCACTGTGTGTTTATTGAAGTAGCAGCATGTTGTCATTAATATTAATGAAGCTCTTTTTCACTGTTTGTATTTGACAGTTTTTAACCTGCATCCTGTTGGGTTCAGGTGTTTGGAGTTTCCATTTTCTAAACTTGTTCATTCTAAACCTTCTTCAGCTCTGAACAGATTATGAAACATTGAATGATTTCAAACACAATAATCTCATGGATGCCGGTGAGAAATTTTTTTTTTTTTGACTGAACTTTTTTCTACTGGTGTCCAACGACGAGCGCCAAGGCATGAAGTCACCTCGGGGGGTCTGGAGGCATGGCCCCCCTGGAAAATCTTTTTTTAAAATGATGCAATTTGGTGCATTCTGGTCATGATTTTTATTCCTGGCAAAGGTACCAATTTATACATGAAAAGCATAAAATAAAATATTTGACCTTCATAAAGTATGCTATTTCTCTCCTTACTGACAAAACACTTGTAGGCCTACTTATTTTAACTATTCAACTATATTTTAGAATAAAAATAACACAAATATCTGAACTTATTATCTTTATCAACTTTAAACTTTTCATGTTAACATATGTGACTGAACACTGATAATCAATAGTCTTATTGATCCTCCTTATCGGTTTGGTTCCTTATCAATACTAAATAAGTCCATTTTAAAAGAATAAATTATTTTCAAAAAGAATAAATTCAGAACAAGATTAGAATTCATTTATATTATAAATAAAACTAAACATTGTTTCTAGAGCAGCAACAGTCATGTTTACAACAGCAAAGTCACTTTATAAACTCAATAATATCTCTGGAAACAAATGTAAAATGTCAATAAAATAAATAATATTCCTGACATGAAAATACTGAGTGAAGTTTAGAAAGAAAGAAGAAGACAGACATCAGTCAGTATCAGTCCTTCCTCCTGTCCTCCTCCTCCTCCCTCTGCTGCTGATGTGATTGACTGCTGCAGGTACCGCTGGTAGAGAGGAGAGGCTGCTTTGTCTCAGCCAGCAGCTGAGTTTACAAGAATGAGCCAAATTTGAAGATTGGTGGCAAACTAAGCTAAACAGTTAGACTACATACAGACAGCTTTAGTTTTAGCTTGTTGCTAACAATTAGCTATTAGCCGAGCTAGCGCGCTGTGGTTGTGTAAAACATAGCAGCGGTGGATGAGAGACTGCGGACAGAGCAGTTGAAAATATGACTTTTCTACATGTTTATGCTTGTTGATCAGGTGTATTGATAGAGTATTGGCTTTTTACTCGCTAAGGTGTTATTGCACTTAAGAAGTAACGAGCGTAGTTGTCGTCAACTCGAGTAATCTTCACTTCACATGTGATCTGCTGTTCACTGACTTTGCTGTGTGTGTGTGTTTCTGTGTGTGTGTGTGTGTGTGTGTTTGTGTGTGTGTGTCTGTGTGTTGTTGTGTGTGTTTGTGTGTGTGTGTGTGTGTGTGTGTGTGTGTGTGTGTGTGTGTGTGTGTGTGTGTGTGTGTGTGTGTGTCTGTGTGTGTGTATGTTTGTGTGTCTCTGTGTGTTTGTGTGTGTGTGTCTTTGTGTTTGTGTGTGTGTGTGTGTGTGTGTGTGTGTGTGTGTGTGTGTGTGTGTGTGTGGAGGAGAGGCTGCAGTTTGAGAATAAATTACACCAAAACATTAAAAAGTGCTGATAAAAGAACCGGTAACATCGGAGCTTATCAATACTACAGTCTTTAATCATTTATCCTCGGGGCTCGTTTAATACCGGGTTTCGGTACCCATCCCTAGAGAGAAATAAGTGCACATTAAATAAAACTGCCATACCTTTGATTATTTTGGAGAAAACAGACGTATAAATCGATGCATAAACAACCGCAGGAAGCTGGAACAAGCGTTGATGTCTGGAACAACCAACGTCTCTTTCCCTCGCCGTTTAATCGTTTACAAAGTGAAAAAAGCAGAAATGTGGTGGCAGAGTAAAATCTTTTTTGTGTTAGTGGTAAAAATAAACAGACTATGATGGAACAAATAATTCACTTTTGATGGAAATCCATCTGTAGACGGAGCTCTTGCACCCATGTAATCTGCTTCTAACGCTACATGATTTCTTCTTTATTCAGATTGAAGAGCTGCAGGTTGTCAGAGATCAGCTGTGCTTCTCTGCTCTCAGCTCTGAAGTCCAACCCCTCCCATCTGAGAGAGCTGGAGCTGAGTGACAACTACAGTCGGGACGGTTCAGAAAGGAATCTGCAGTTTGATTTTCTGGAGAGTCCACACTGTAGACTGGAGACTCTGAGGTCAGACACCATTTCTTACTTGTGTGCTGAGATTAATATGATGTGAAAGTTGTGGTGACACTAAACTGCAGACATAAGGATGATTTTTATGAGGTAAAATCTCCTTCAGATTTACACATTCAAATGTTGTTTTCAAACATTTAAATACTATTTAAAGCCTCCCTCCAGTGTATTTTGGCATTTTTGAGATATTTCATATTTTTCTGAGTCATTTTCTGACCATGTTGATTAGCCACAATGTTCACCAAATATTTGTGGACAAATAACTTCATTTTGTGCTGAAAGATCAAAAATGTCAGCTGTTGTTAAAACTGAACAATGATGTATGACTATAGTAGAACGCTGCAGTCATACGTCATCCTCATAAAATCCCTTTGTTTTTGTGAGCGTCACATAGGCTACTGATACAGTATCAGGCGCCTGTGTTTCATACTAAATAGTCTACTGGATGCAGACGTGCTGCAACAACAGATTAATGCTTCAAATATAAATCATTTATTTCAGTTAGACACTCTCCAACCAACATGTGCACAGAAAATAAGGTTTAATGTGGTTAAAGCAGGAAAGTCAGTAAATCAGTGTGCAGTGATGTATAAATGAATGTGGGTGATTGTTACAGTATCTGTTGTCCACAGCTGTTTATACTGTATGAAAAGCTTCTCCTTCACTTCATTAAATCCCTGCAGCATCTGAAGTCAGCAGGACTGATATGTTGATAAATCTGCAGCCTCTGAGAAGTGCTGCGCCAGAGCGCAGTGCCGTTACGCACCACCGTTCACTGTGTTTACCTTCATTAAATCTCCTGATGACACCAGGCTGCTACAGTAGAAACACACACAACTCTACACACACACTGTTAAAACTTCCTGTAAAAACATTCAACAACTGGCAGCAGGGTTGCCATTAAGTTACTGTAAAATTAACATTTTTTTACTGTTACTAAAGTTTACGGTTTCGTGCTGTTAATGAAAAATACAGTATGATCTGGTTTTTCATTGCTTTATTAATATAACTGTTTTTTTTTTCTTTTACAGTATCTTACAGTTGACAGATTTGTTTGATTGAACTATTTAGTTTGTATTTTTTTACAAACATTTTGATAAACATATTTTTTAACCTAAATCAATACTGACTTAGCAGGTTAAACACATAGAAATAGTCACAATACATACAATTAAAGGCACTTTTGTTAAGAAAAAGGTTTTAATAGACCTGGTTGTCATTCTTCATAAAATCTCTGTCCAAAGCTGGCTACAAGCACATAATGCAAACCAGAACAAAATGTTCTTTAGGAATGAAGAACAGAGCTAAATCACTGATATTTCAATCATGTAATTACAATGTAAGAGAAAAAAACACAGATTCTTATTGCACTTGACTTTTTATTTGAATATAAAGTTGGAAAGTTCACATGCAGAACAATTGCATGTTAAACAAAAAGCTGAAACAGAGCGTTCTCTCTCAAACTGTCTTTGGCTTTTTGATGGAAATAGTAGTACAAGGCACTTAGGCTCAGAAATATTGACATGATCAACTATACAGTATCACCTTTTTTGACTAACAATATATTTCAAAATATGAAAGAGTGTTTAGAAAACCAAAGCAGGTGACCAGAACAGAAGAGTTCAGTTGAATAAAACTGCATCATTTGCTGTTAAGCAGCTTTTAACCAGAGGACTGTTCCACAAAGCAGGATTAGAAAGTTAGGCAGATAAGTGTGAAAAGATGACATCATCATGATAGTGTTTTGAATCTGTAAAGCAACATTTGAATGAGCTATTTGGATATGATTCAATTATGATTGACAATTCAAGTTCATGATAACAAAGCAAATTTCAGCAGTTTTAGCATTTTTAAAGTCATGTGGTAAACTTACTAACCTTGCTTTGTGGAGCAGCAACAGTTACAGACAACTGAGCTACATCACAGAATTACAAGCAAACTCTCAGATAATATCTGGCTCTATATCATGTAACATCTGAATATACTGGAGATATTGTCCAGCCTTAAGGCATATCAGTGGTACAAATAAAAAGATGAACATTACATAAATAAAAGATGTTTTGTCAATATAATGCTGTCTGTCAAAAACAGTTGAAATATAAATGAAAATATAATGAACAGCAGCAGACATGTTACATCATGTCCAAATATGAACTGTATGTCAGGCTCTAACAAGGAACACGGTTAAGTGCAGAAGTCCAAGTATTGGGCGATGGCAGGGGAGTGAGTTAGTTAATGACTTATGGCCCAGTCAAAGACACCAGTTCTCCCAGTCCAGCCTTGGTATCCCTCTGACTGTGTGTGTGTGTGTGTGTGTGTGTGTGTGTGTGTGTGGAAGAGAGGCTGCAGTTTGAGAATAAATTACACCAAAACATTAAAAAGTGCTGATAAAAGAACCGGTAACATCGGAGCTTATCAATACTACAGTCTTTAATCATTTATCCTCGGGGCTCGTTTAATACCGGGTTTCGGTACCCATCCCTACAGAGAAATAAGTGCACATTAAATAAAACTGCCATACCTTTGATTATTTTGGAGAAAACAGACGTATAAATCGATGCATAAACAACCGCAGGAAGCTGGAATAAGCGTTGATGTCTGGAACAACCAACGTCTCTTTCCCTCGCCGTTTAATCGTTTACAAAGTGAAAAAAACAGAAATGTGGTGGCAGAGTAAAATCTTTTTTGTATTAGTGGTAAAAATAAACAGACTATGACGGAACAAATAATTCACTTTTGATGGAAATCCGTCTGTAGACGGAGCTCTTGCACCCATGTAATCTGCTTCTAACGCTACATGATTTCTTCTTTATTCAGATTGAAGAACTGCTGGTTGTCAGAGATCAGCTGTGCTTCTCTGCTCTCAGCTCTGAAGTCCAACCCCTCCCATCTGAGAGAGCTGGAGCTGAGTGACAACTACAGTCGGGACGGTTCAGAAAGGAATCTGTGGTTTGATTTTCTGGAGAGTCCACACTGTAGACTGGAGACTCTGAGGTCAGACACCATTTCTTACTTGTGTGCTGAGATTAATATGATGTGAAAGTTGTGGTGACACTAAACTGCAGACATAAGGATGATTTTTATCAGGTAAAATCTCCTTCAGATTTACACATTCAAATGTTGTTTTCAAACATTTAAATACTATTTAAAGCCTCCCTCCAGTGTATTTTGGCATTTTTGAAATATTTCATATTTTTCTGAGTCATTTTCTGACCATGTTGATTAGCCACAATGTTCACCAAATATTTGTGGACAAATAACTTCATTTTGTGCTGAAAGATCAAAAATGTCAGCTGTTGTTAAAACTGAACAATGACGTATGACTATAGTAGAACGCTGCAGTCATACGTCATCCTCATAAAATCCCTTTGTTTTTGTGAGCGTCACATAGGCTACTGATACAGTATCAGGCGCCTGTGTTTCATACTAAATAGTCTACTGGATGCAGACGTGCTGCAACAACAGATTAATGCTTCAAATATAAATCGTTTATTTCAGTTAAACACTCTCCAACCAACATGTGCACAGAAAATAAGGTTTAATGTGGTTAAAGCAGGAAAGTCAGTAAATCAGTGCAGTGATGTATAAATGAATGTGGCTGATTGTTACAGTATCTGTTGTCCACAGCTGTTTATACTGTATGAAAAGCTTCTCCTTCACTTCATTAAATCTCTGCAACATCTGAAGTCAGCAGGACTGATATGTTGATAAATCTGTAGCCTCTGAGAAGTGCTGCGCCAGAGCGCAGTGCCGTTACGCACCACCGTTCACTGTGTTTACCTTCATTAAATCTCCTGATGACACCAGGCTGCTACAGTAGAAACACACACACCTCTACACACACACTGTTAAAACTTCCTGTAAAAACATTCAACAACTGGCAGCAGGGTTGCCATTAAGTTACTGTAAAAACAACTGTAACATTTTTTTACTGTTACTAAAGTTTACGGTTTCGTGATGTTAATGAAAAATACAGTATGATCTGGTTTTTCATTGCTTTATTAATATAACTGTTTTTTTCTTTTACAGTATCTTACAGTTGACAGATTTGTTTGATTGAACTATTTAGTTTGTATTTTTTTTACAAACATTTTAATAAACCTATTTTTTAACCTAAATTAATACTGACTTAGCAGGTTAAACACATAGGAATAGTCACAATACATACAATTAAAGACACTTTTGTTAAGAAAAAGGTTTTAATAGACCTGGTTATCATTCTTCATAAAATCTGTGTCCAAAGCTGGCTACAAGCACATAATGCAAACCAGAACAAAATGTTCTTTAGGAATGAAGAACAGAGCTAAATCACTGATATTTCAATCATGTAATTACAATGTAAGAGAAAAAAACACAGCTTCTTATTGCACTTGACTTTTTATTTGAATATAAAGTTGGAAAGTTCACATGCAGAACAATTGCATGTTAAACAAAAAGCTGAAACAGAGCGTTCTCTCTCAAATTGTCTTTGGCTTTTTGATGGAAATAGTAGTACAAGGCACTTAGGCTCAGAAATATTGACATGATCAACTATACAGTATCACCTTTTTTGACTAAGAATATATTTCAAAATATGAAACAGTGTTTAGAAAACCAAAGCAGGTGACCAGAACAGAAGAGTTCAGTTGAATAAAACTGCATCATTTGCTGTTAAGCAGCTTTTAACCAGAGGACTGTTCCACAAAGCAGGATTAGAAAGTTAGGCAGATAAGTGTGAAAAGATGACATCATCATGATAGTGTTTTGAATCTGTAAAGCAACATTTGAATGAGCTATTTGGATATGATTCAATTATGATTGACAATTCAAGTTCATGATAACAAAGCAAATTTCAGCAGTTTTACCATTTTTAAAGTCATGTGGTAAACTTACTAACCTTGTGTAATGGCAATTTCTGTTTTTCCAGTTTGCCATTAATACACAGGTAGGTTAGGTTAGGAGTGATCTTACGCAGATTCAAAAACAGATTTTCCAGTCCGTTGGCTGCCGTTTAGTTTGTTGTTTTATTGAAGTCTTTGTACATGTCATGAACATATCGGGTTTCTGTCCTGCCAGTTGTAGTGTGCGTCTGTTCCCGATCTGGTAAGAACTGTATGTGCTCCACCTGCCTGTGCCTCCCGTTTCCTGTCACCTATGCCCCTAGATATACAACCCTTTGCATCTAATGACCGCCACCCAGTGTCCAAAATAATACTGCAAGTTATAACTAAACAAATGACATGCCAACAATCAACATAAATGGCTCCTACATACCGGCCCCTAATTGTTTTAAGTATATAACAAAACAATTACCAATAAATAATAAAAAAGGTGCCATATCCATTATACATTATATATACAATTTTCAAAAAATGCATGTACTATGTGTTGGCATTTCTTCTTTACTGATTCTTCAATCTTCCCTTTTTTTTTCTTTTTTTTCTTGCCGTTTAGGTCTCGGCTTCTTGGAGCAGACATATCTTTGTTATTGGTCTTTCCAAGATGCTGCTCTTCGTCTGAAGTCGAACTGTGCGCACAAGTCCTTGTGTATCTGGTTTAGTTTCCAGTATTCTGCCCATTAGCCATGAGCCTCGTGGTGCAGTAGAATCAACCACCACAACAATGTCACCTGGAGCAAAGCTTCTTTTCACCTTTGACCATAAAGACATAACTTGACCTCGTCGACAGATGAATCTCTGTAATGCATGGATGCAGGAGTCTGTGTCAAGTGTATATGCAACTTCAAGATGTACTGCCCTGCTTGCCATGCAGGTGAAGATTACACCATACCTTTTCACAAGACTTCATCCTCTCTTGATCTCTATAGGCTTGTCTGCTAGAATCCTCTCCAGGGGCAAGTCTGCCATTTTTTGTTCTCCAACTCTGCCCTGCTGTCATTTACACACAACACAGTCTGTAATGACCTTTCTTGCGGCAGAGTTAGCTTTGATAATCCAGTATTTTTTACGGAGGCGAGACAGCATATAATTTCTTCCTCCATGTCCAAGTTGTTCATGAATATGTCGTAACAATAGTTTGGATATGTGTAAGTCCTTTGAGAGAATAATTGGATGCTTGGCCTCTTCTGGCATCGCTAGTCTATTCAGGCGACCACCTACTCTCAGAGGTCCATCATCCAACACTGGATCCAGTTTGTACAAATGACTGCTTCTTCTTACGCCATGTTTACCAGCTTCTAGTACAAGAAGCTCTTCTTTGAATCTTTGTCTTTGGCTGAAAGAGATGATGGCGCTTTCTGCTTGGATAAGATCTTCAGGACATAAACACTGTCCACAGAGTGTTGTTTTATAGACTTGCATCTCTTTTTCAACCTTTTCTTTTAGCTTGCCAGGATCTTTTTCAAAGCTACTCCCAGCAGCCTGGCTCTCTTTTCTCATTCGAGCCAGCTGCAGGAGTGTTGTCTTTACTTTAAGAAGCCAAGCTACAGCAATCTTCAGATTCCTCCATGATGAGAAATAGTTGATCAGAGAGTTTGTGGGGTTCGATGGACTCTGGACAATAACATTTATTGTGATGTCTTGTTTGATTTCTGGATCATTAGCAGAGATTGCAGATTCCAAGTGAGGCTTTGGCCATTCTCTGTCTGGCTTACAGAGAAAATCTGGTCCCTGGATCCATCTTTTGCAGCTCAAGAAGCGGTCTGCTGTTAGTCCCCTAGAGGCTTCATCTGCAGGATTTTCCTTTGTGTTAACATATCTCCATTGTGATACATCAGTAGCATCCCTTATAAAAGAGGTCCTGTTTGCTACAAATGTTTGGAAGCGTTTGGTTTCGTTGTTGATGTATTTAAGCACCGTTGTGCTATCGGTCCAGAAGATGGATTTGTCCAGTTGAAGCTGTAATTCCTTTCGCAGCATTGTGTCAACTTTGACAGCTAGGACTGCAGCTGTGAGCTCCATTCGGGGAATCGTTATTTGTTTCAATGGTGCCACTCTGGATTTTCCTATTATGAATGCAACATGCGCTTCTCTGTTATAGTTTTCCAGTCTTATATATGAGGCAGTACCATAGCCACTTTCACTGGCGTCTGAAAAGTGGTGTAGCTGTGCAAATCTGATTTGACCAAAGCTTGTGGGCTTCATGCACCAGTCTACTTTAAACTCTGCCATCTTGTTAAGGTCTGCTAGCCATCCTGTCCACCGATGCAAGAAGGTTTGGGGTATGTTTTCATCCCATCCAAGTTTTTTCTTACAGAGCTCCTGCATAATCAGTTTGGCTGGCAGAGTAAATGGTGCTACAAATCCTAAGGGGTCGTATATAGAGCTGACTACGGACAAGATGCCACGTCTGGTGTATGGTCGTTCCTGTGCAGCAATTTTGAACTTGAAGACATCTGTTTCAACACACCAGTGCAATCCCAGGGCTCTTTCCATTGGCAGATTGTCTTTGTCCAAGTCCAACTCCTTATTCTCTTTGGTTCGGTTTTCTTGGGGAATGGATGCCAACACAGCACGGCTGTTGCTGATCCACTTTGACAGCATGAATCCTCCCATTTTGCAGAGAGCAGTCAGGTCTCTTACCATTTGAACTGCTTCCTGTTCCGAAGGCAGGGATTTCAAACAATCATCTACATAGAAGTTGTTCTTTACTGTGTTTGTTACCTCTGATGGAAAGTGACCTTTGTTGTCATCAGCAGTCTTCCTTAATGCAAAGTTTGCACAACTTGGTGACGACACGGCTCCAAAGAGATGTACTTTCATCCGGTATTCAACAAGATCTTGCTGCACATCACCATCGGGCCACCACAGGAATCGCAGATAGTCAACATGCTTTTCTGATACTCTGACTTGATGAAACATTGCTTTGATGTCAGCCATCAAAGCAACCGGCTCTTGTCTGAATCTGATGAGAACTCCAATGAGTGAGTTGGTAAGGTCTGGACCCTGCAGCAATTGGCAGTTAAGAGATGTTCCTTTAAAGACTGCACCACAGTCAAACACTACCCTTAAGGTTCCTTTCTTTGAGTGATGCACTCCGTGATGTGGGATGTACCAGAGTTCTCCATCGCTTCGATTCAGCTGGTCAACTGGTACCACCTCAGCATAACCATTGACAATCATTTCTGTGAGGAAAGATGTATATTCATCATGAAATTTCTTATTCTTGGCAAACTTGCGTTTCAGGCTCTGGATGTGCTGCACTGCAATGCAACGGTTATTTGGCATGCTGGGCTTTTCTTGTGTGAAAGGTAAGTCTAGGCAGTAGTGTCCATCTGTCACTTTTGCTGAGCGATTCACAATGTCCAAGAATTTTACATCTTCCCTAGACATTTCCTCTGTTTCCTTGCTGGTTCCTTCACTGAAGTCACGATTGTACTGTTTGACCAGTAGCTCCTCCAAGTTTACAATGGATATTTGATTGACAGCAGCAGCAGGGCAGCCATTTTCATCCCTTATGCTTTTGTCTCCTCTCAGGGGATCATAGATGACCCACCCCAGTAGGGTCCTCACAGCATATGGTCCATCCCCTTGGCTGTTGACCAGCTCCCAAGGTTCTAATACCTTTGAAGCATTTGTCCTGATGAGTGGGTCAATGCCAGAGTCTATTTCATGAATCCTGATATCCTTCAAGTAAGGCCATTGTGTCAGATCTTCTTGTCTGGGAATGTCGAGCTGGGAAACAGGCATGGTTTTATGTGTGAACACATCAGATATTTGAATGAAATAGTCTTTGTCCAGACTAGATATTTCCAAACCTGAGATATGATGATTGGTCACAGGCTTCACTTGGTTCATGGTACGTAAAAGAATATTGGTCCTTTGCCCTGTTATGTTCAGCCTTCTCATCAAGCTTTCTGTGCAAAAGGTAGATGTACTTCCATGATCCAAAAAGATCTGTGGACACCGCCCCAGTGTGTGACCACTCTTGTTGCAGAACAAACAAGAACTTTGAGAATTGGTAGTAGGTACATTTCCTTTCATTCCATTTGTTGTCACATTTTCTTGTACTGATGTTTTTACAGGTGTTACAGCTGTTGCAAAACTGCTTCCTCTAGGTCTTGACTTTTCTCTTGTTTTAGTAGAGCTTTTGACAGTTGCAGCTGGCTTAGCATCCTGAATGTTTCCAAAAAGTGGATCTGATAGTATCTTCACTTGTCTCTCTATGAAGTCTACCAGGTCAGAAAATCTAGCTCGATGTCCACGCTGCTCCTGTAACTGACATGCTCTACTTCTCCACTTGTCTCTGAGCCTGTAAGGCAGTTTCAGAAGGATGGTCTTCATACTGGAAGCAACATTAATTTCCTCCATATAGGTGAGATGTTCCATTGCAGTGCAACAACCTCTAAGGAACAGTGAGAATGCTTGCAATGCTTCCACATCCTCTGATTTGATCACTGACCAGGCAAATGCTTTGTCCATATATGCAGTGGCAATCTTATGTTCATTACCAAAATGTTCTTTGAGCAGATCTTTTGCTCTTTGATAGCCCTGGGCTGGGGGCAGATGTTGACAGCTGCGGACTAAGTCTTTTGGATGCCCTCTTGTATATTGCTCTAGGAAATGCAAGCAGTCACTGTAGTCATCACACTTTTTTTCCACTCCTCTCTCAAATGCCCTGCGGAAAACTTCGTACTGTAAAGGATCACCATCATAAACAGGAATGACTCTTGGTGGTAAAGTAGAAGAGAGACTTTGTTGAGCCAGGAGAGCAGTGATGTCATTTTGCCTCTGTATTAGGTTACACATATCACCTTGATTGCCATCATTCAATACAGGGGGTGTAGTGCGAACATACCCCTGCATACGACTCTGTACATTTTGCCTTTGAGGAGAATATTGTATTAGATGGGTTGTATCATGAGGTCAAACAGATGGTCCGTGAGCTGTTTCTTTTGGTCTAACAACCTGTTGCTGGGAAGAAGAGTTAGTTTCAATCAACACATTCTGTCTTTGCTGCACTTGATCTGGTAAATATTCATTTGCGTGTGGATTTAATTTAGCTGATGTTTCATTTTGAGCAGTTCCTTTTCTCAAATAAGAGTTCATCCCATCAGAAACTCTAGAGCTGCTTCTTGATCCCAGGGCCTCAAGTATGTTGATTTTTGCATTGGTTGCTGCCAGTTCAGTTTCTAGTTCCAGTTGCTCTTTCTTTCTTTTCAATTGTTCTTCTTGTGCCTCAAGCTCATGTTTTTTCTTCAGGGCAGCAACACGTTCCATGAGAGCAGCCTTTTCTGCTTGAGCTTTGATGCGAGTAGAGGATGTTGAAGATGCACGTGATGAAGAACTGGATTTGTGCTTTGATTTAGGTTTTGAGGCATTTGAAACGCTGTCATCAGGTCCAATGTCATCTGAATTTACTACACTTTGTAAAGTTCATGGTTTTCCTTGGCTTCATCACAGAGCTTGATTAATTGAAACAAATTAGATTGTACTTCTCTTGCATTTTCCTTTGATTTCATGAGCTCTTTCAGCATTTCCATCAACTTGTTAGCTTGTTTACATTTCCTGTTTCTTGTCTTCTGACAATTTGCAATGAACAATTCCAAGCCTTTGGCAGTGTGTTTGATAACTCTTTTTTCCTTTTCAACATCGTCATCTTGTGACTGAGCATCAGACTTAACAACAGACATATTTGTTCACTGTCCCTTTAAGACTTGTTGACGAAAGCCGAATGCTGCCGGCACAATGTTTCAAACAGCTGATCGATGTGCGATCATAGCTTTCAGTCTTCAGTCAACCAACTCCATTATAATAGCCGTCTTCCAAAACAGCTTTGCATATAGCTTCTCCAATAAAGCTTAATGCTTGCATGTACTCACTCAGTTTGCGGTTTTCAATCACCGTCAGGTAAGCGCAGGTGACGAAGATGTCCACCTGGTTTGGTAATGGCGGCGTCCTCTTTGTTGTTCCGCGAGACAATGCTCAGTCCGTCTGAATGAATCACAAGCTCCAATTTCACTCGGAGAGACAGTTCTTACTTAGGTGTAATGGCAATTTTCATTTTTCGATGTCCTTTCTTTTCCTGTTTTTCCAGTTTGCCATTAATACACAGGTAGGTTAGGTTAGGAGTGATCTTACGCAGATTCAAAAACAGATTTTCCAGTCCGTTGGCTGCCGTTTAGTTTGTTGTTTTATTGAAGTCTTTGTACATGTCATGAACATACCGGGTTTCTGTCCTGCCAGCTGTAGTGTGCGTCTGTTCCCGATCTGGTAAGAACTGTATGTGCTCCACCTGCCTGTGCCTCCCGTTTCCTGTCACCTATGCCCCTAGATATACAACCCTTTGCATCTAATGACAGCCACCCAGTGTCCAAAATAATACTGCAAGTTATAACTAAACAAATGACATGCCAACAATCAACATAAATGGCTCCTACACCTTGCTTTGTGGAGCAGCAACAGTTACAGACAACTGAGCTACATCACAGAATTACAAGCAAACTCTCAGATAATATCTGGCTCTATATCATGTAACATCTGAATATACTGGAGATATTGTCCAGCCTTAAGGCATATCAGTGGTACAAATAAAAAGATGAACATTACATAAATAAAAGATGTTTTGTCAATATAATGCTGTCTGTCAAAAACAGTTGAAATATAAATGAAAATATAATGAACAGCAGCAGACATGTTACATCATGTCCAAATATGAACTGTATGTCAGGCTCTAACAAGGAACACGGTTAAGTGCAGAAGTCCAAGTATTGGGCGATGGCAGGGGAGTGAGTTAGTTAATGACTTACAGCCCAGTCAAAAACACCAGTTCTCCCAATCCAGCCTTGGTAGCCCTCTGACTGTGTGTGTGTGTGTGTGTGTGTGTGTGTGTGTGTGTGTGTGTGTGTGTGTGTGTGAGAGAGATTGAGAGGGAGAAAGAATTAGACGAATGAGACCAGCTGGTGTTTTGATAAATAGAAGCGAGTAATGGGATTGAGTAATCTCACCATCTTAAATGAAGTCCCACTTGAAGTCCATGAGTTTCCTCAGCAGAGTGGATACAAACTTTCAAACATTCAGATCTTTATTTTAAATCAATTTTGATAACATTAAAACATCTGTGACCACATAGACTTTATACTGATCCACACTGAGCATCTTTTTGGTCTTCATATTTAATATAAGATGAAAAAGCTGCACTGGCTAATTCACTGTTAAGTCACTGTGTGTTTATTGAAGTAGCAGCATGTTGTCATTAATATTAATGAAGCTCTTTTTCACTGTTTGTATTTGACAGTTTTTAACCTGCATCCTGTTGGGTTCAGGTGTTTGGAGTTTCCATTTTCTAAACTTGTTCATTCTAAACCTTCTTCAGCTCTGAACAGATTATGAAACATTGAGTGATTTCAAACACAATAATCTGCTTCTAACGCTACATGATTTCTTCTTTATTCAGATTGTGGTGGTGCAGGTTGTCAGAGATCAGCTGTGCTTCTCTGGTCTCAGCTCTGAAGTCCAACCCCTCCCATCTGAGAGAGCTGGATCTGAGAGGAAACTCCTTGAGTTCTTCAGACCAGAAGCTGCTGTCTGATCTTAAGAAGAGTCCAGACTGTAGACTGGAGACTCTGAGGTCAGTAGAGAGTTGGAGTCAGTCCGTGCTGGTTTCAGCAGTTTTGTATTAAACACAGTTAGTATCAAAGCAAAGATCCAGTATTTCCTGGTGAACCTCCAACCTTCTCAGTGGCTTGAAACTGTGAGAGGAGAACGGTGACAGGCTTCAGGATCGGACACAACGACAGAGAGAGAGAGAACAGTCAGCCAATCAGATCAGCCAGAAGCTTGTTGTGATCACGTGTTTGAGTCGATGTGAAGACGACTGTTGTTGTTGTTGTTCATGTCTGCAGGAAATAAAGCTGGATTACAGCTGACAGCCTTACAAGATGTATAGAGACAGTGGTCCTCATTCATCCAACTGTCGTACCATCAAATCTGATCTGAAAGTGTTTGTTCTCTCATTTCAACACTAAAGAATTGATCAGTTCATCTTTGTCAGAGCTCTAAGATCAGTCTGACTGAAGCCTGCAAATCACTGGCTCTGATTTCACAGAACCATCATTACGTTTAGTAACCATGTAGTCTTTATACAGACCAGAACCTCTGCTGAAGTCCAGGAATCACATCTTTATATCTGTACATCACTTATTTTGTTTCCTCCAAATATTTTCAATGACAGCCTCCATTTTTATTTGTCAAATGATATTTCAAAAGCAGATAAGATGTTGATCAACACACAGTATCTGACTGAAATATATTAGTGTATGTTTGTGTCTAGGTTCTCCGATTCTAAAGGTCATACTGTCACATTGACTGGAATCCAGAAGATGAGAGGTTGTGTGGAGGAAGAAGACAAATCAGAGTCTCCAACATCCATCTGTGTGTCCAAACATTTTCCTACAGACTTCAGTGATGAAGCTGGACCTTCAGACTTAAAGTAAGAGACTGTTTCTACTGAAAGCAGAAATGCAGTTTTGTAATTTACCTTAATGTGAACAGGAACATTTGCATCTCTCAATCATATATTTACCTGAAAAGGGAACTTGATTTTCCCTTCCAAGAAATTTTCTGGGTAATATATATTTGCCAAAAACTTGGGGTGTAAATATTAATATTGCTCAGCAATGTTTGTGCTTTGGGATGCACCACAAGTGCCCACTTCATGTAAATTAACTCATAGCTGGATTGGAAAGTCCAGCAGATGATTAAGAGCTTGGTGGTTGTGTTGAGTTATCTTCAGTGAAGAGATAGTCTGATTATTTGAACCCTCTTCATGAGACCAGAATAGTCCAGATAACTGCTGTGTTTGTATTTATTCCTACAGGGTGGAGGACAGACGAAGCAGCGCTACACCTGACAGACATGAAGGATGTGAGTGTTCGGACTGTGACCAGTTCAAAGTGCGATTATGACGTGACAAAATTCACATCTAAAGACTAGTTTAGATTGTGTCTGTGGATCCCTGTGAAGTCTGTTTCTGACTAAGTTCTGCCCATCGGTTTTTATTCCACTTTGAATGCACCATGGTGCGTTCACTCACTTATCAGGGATTCAGAGTGAAAATAGCCCTAAGTTAAAACAACACGGGAGGCTGTGTTGGTGGTGTGATGTTAAGGTACAGGTGAGACAGGAAAGACCTTCCCAAAAGTCCAATCACATGTTTGAAGGTTTATCAGACATCAAAATGCTACACCGCGGTTTGTAATACTCAGACAGGATTTTACATCCCTGGAAAGTTATCATGGTGGAAGCTTTTTATCTTTTGTGTGTTTCCATGTATGTGATTTGTCAACACAGCTTCTTGCTGGATGACATAATGTTTCGGTGCAGCGATAGTCGAGCCAGGTTCAACTTTTTTGCTGGACGAGCCTGCATTGTGTTTCTGGAGCTCACTGTATTGCCGGACTGGCTTCATTCAGATGAATTAGAGGGCTGCATTTTTCCACACGGAGCTAATGTCTGAAGGTCTGAACATAGCCTTAAAAAGTGCCGGATCCATCTTTGTCAGAGCCCTAATATCAGTCTCAAGCTAGTCTTGGAAATTTCCAACATTCAGTTGCACTGTGCCTCAGGAACCATTGTGATAACACAGTCTTTAAAGCAGGGTTTGACGTTTTTTAAAAATATGACAGAGTTAGATGTTCAGATATATATGTCTCTCATGTCTGTACAGTACACACAAAGCTAAAGCCAACAGTCAGTTAGCTTAGCTTATCTTAACATAAAATCTGAAAACTCCCCATACAGTGGGAGATTTTTGTACAGATTAAACAAATGAGATATAATGTGTTAATCAGTGAGCATTAGAGGTGCTAGTAGGCGGATTTTATTAATTTTGGACTGAGCCATTTTCTCTGTTTTATATCATTGTGAATGCAATATTTTGGGGTTTTGGTCTGTTGGTCTGACAAAACAAAACAAGACATCACCTTGCACTCTGGGGAACTATAATAGACATTCATTTCTGATCTATTTTGACTGTTGGGGAAGATGATGTGTTGCCTCACTGGAAGAAGGTCTTCAGTTTGAATTTCAGTAATTTCTTTGTTGGTTTGGATTTTCTCTTTATGTTCAAATGTCCAAAGACATGAAGTGATAATTTAAATTGTTTTGTTGATGGTTTGTGCAAAACAAAACAGTTTTTCCCACTGCAATGATCGAAATAATAGAATAAAAACATACTTAATGGAGACTTTGTACATTTAAATTTGGTTTTTGGGTAAAGTTTTTGTTTGACTTTGGTCTTGACTAAAACATGACTGTGCTTGGTCTGAAACTTTTTACAGTATTTCTTTGCCATTTCCACTTTATTGGAGGGTTTTCCAGTAGACACTAACAGGAGACATGTGGAGAAAGTCTCTATCCAGCCTTAAACTGAGACTTTGTGTTACAGCTTTCTGTATGTGTCCTAGCCCACTGGGCCACAAGGGTATCCAGAAGTGAGTTTAACATCTGCTGTGTGTCTCTTTTTCCACATCCGATGGCTCTAATCTCCCACCAGATTCATCCACATCCAACACAACCCTTGATGTGTCCGAGGACAACAGAGAAGATCCGCTGAATCCTGATGATCCAGAGAGGTTGAAGCAGCAGCAGCAGCAGCTTGCTGGAGAGAATCTGACTGGGACAAATCACTGGAAGGTAGAGTCAATACAAATGACCATTTTTCACTTTAACATGTTTATTTATTTGTTATTGATCAGACTCAGGTTGCTCCATAGGTTAATACTCCTTATGTCTAAACTCCAAACATGATTTCCTGCGACCTGTATTACCTTCAAGCCCTCTTTTCCTCTCCAATCACTCTTCACTCCTTCCTCCTCCATCAGAAACTCCTTCTAATTCATTTCTACCTCCTCATCTGTGAAACCAACAGCTGCTGTCCAGTGTATTCCTGCAGGATCATTTCACTGGAGAATGTAAAGTCACTGAGCAACTGATCATTTATGCATGTGGACTAGTGATAATAAAATGATGAAAAAACAGTAAAGAGTGCAAGTGGAGTAGAAACTGAAGGAGTGAGGATCCTGTCAGCTGTATGACTGTGAGAGCGAGGTCAGTTTCTGTAACTTATGTTGTCACTTTCTCCATTTTAGGACTTCACACCCAAAGTGCTGACTGAGTCTGCAAACATTTCATACAGGTAACCAAAACATGAGATGCAGAATATTTCAACCTTCAACCTCGTCACCTCTTTCAGACAGTTCAGACTCAACTGTTGTTTCAACTCCTTTTAGTGATTACACATCACTTTTAAGACTTTTCATACTCTTCATACTCCTGCAGCTGCTGCTTCACTCACATCTTGTCCAGCAGTTCAGTTTGGTTTACACCTTTTTAAGCACTGCAGCAGTATCAGCACGTTTTCTTCAAGCAAATTCATTCTTTCGTTTTTATTCATTCAAACCAGGAAAAAAGCTGGATGAGTTTGTGTTTGTGTAATCAGCTCCTCTGTGTCCTACAGGTTCAAGTGTCCTGGTCCAGGTGTGTTCAGGTGTTCTTTGACTAGACTGGTGTTTGATATGGCTCAGAAGGCGGAGCTGCTGTACAGGACTGTCCAATGGGATGACAGTCGCCTACAACCAGCTGGCAAGATGGCTGCAGGGCCGCTGTTCAACATCCAGAGTCCTGACGGTGCTGTCAGTCAGCTCCATCTGCCACACTGTGAAACCATGGATGGTGAGCTGATTATTGTGCTTTGTGAGTTTTATTAAAATAACAATAAAACAACAAGAAGCCTGTTAGTGCACCGGCACAAACAGGCTTCCAACCCACCAACACTGACAGCTGTGTTGGATAAATTGCCCGACCGGGGAAACTGTTTAATTCTTGTTACTAAAATAAATCTGTGTTTTCACAGCTCCACTCCCTGAAGGTGTGCTGTCTGTCGTCCACATCACTGATGATGGAATGAGCATCTTGCAACCGTTGGAGATTACAGACACTCATGTGGTTGTGAACGTCCCTCACTTCTCTGCCTTTGGCCTGGTCTGGGATGTTGTTAAGAGGTTTCTGAACATCACGCTACCAATCAGTGGCCAGGTTCTGCTGTTCCTCCGACCTATGGACGAATGTCTTCAAAAACTCAATGTATTTCTGCTGCAGGACAACATTCCTTTGACAGAGGTAAAACTATCTTTCATACATTATGTGCTTACCATCAGCCTGAATTATGTTTTAAACCTCCACAACAGACTCAACAGTCAGCCACGCCTCACTCCTCTATACCTGTTATCAAACCTTCTTGAGCCATGGTAAGAAAGTATGATTGCCCAATATGAACTGGAAATCTTCAGGTTGCTCTTTCGTGTAGAGTTATCTCTAGAGTGCGTTCTTGTCTGCCATAGTGTCACTTCAGATACCACCACCGTGTGGTAGCGTGTTGCTGCCACCATGACAAATTTATTTGCTCAGTTTCTTGTTGTAAACTTTTCTTTTTTAACAAGATATTTTTCATGTTATTCTGAGATATTTTCTCAGAATTACATTTTTACAAGAAACTTCTTGTTCTAATTATATAACTTTATCTATGTTTTCAACGTAGAACTGCTTCTTCAGGATCTCCTGGACAGATAAAAAGGGAAAACCTTTATAAACATTACAGTGTTATACGCTGCCACCACAGTGATGGAGACTTGTTTACTTCCACACACAACTCATTAAGATTTGTCTATAAATGTCCAGTATGTACAATAACAGAATATGAATAGTGCAGAGAAGTCATTGTCTACCTATCTGAGAATAAACGCCATAATAAAAATGCCCTGTCACCGAAGGTTGAAGGCCAACAAGGAGAAGCTCAGTACATCGAGATCTCTTCCAAATGTAAGCTCAGAAGTGGTCAAAGTTACAGTGTTCACTGTGAACCTGAGGCATCCACAATACAGCCTGAGGTGAGTCAGTTCTGATACACTTCTTATGATTACAAAGTTAATTATTATATGTACAATTTTGGAAAATAGATTCAGGATCAGAGTACTATATAAAATTTTTTACAACAGGTATGAAAATGATGCTTTGCTACTGGTTTTCAGCATGAGGAATTTTGCCCAACGTATGGATCAAATTTCCACCCAACATTTGAGGTTTTCCTCTCTACAAACCCAGAGAAAGTGACTTTGATGGTCCAAGACCAGGAGAGGTCACAAGTGTGGAAACGTGTTGTGTATCTGAGAGGTAAAGCTTTCACTCTGCTGCAGCAGCACTTCACCTCCACCAGACATTATTGCTCTAATAATGAATCAAAGATCCACTTTTTAAGAAAGCAAAAAGATGTATTTAGGTACATCTATCTGGATGAAAAAATATTTGGTCCGCTGAATGATGGAAAAGATTTTTAACCCATTTCCTTTCTAAATCAAAACAAAGATGGCTACCTGGATAGGAGGCTTAGTTGAAATTTGGGAAAATGGTTGAAAGTCTTTTTTATCATTCAGTGGATTAAATGTTTTCATCCAGATGGTTAGAAGAGTGTTCGAGGATTCTTGAAATACATCATCGTTATAAACGACGACAGTTTCTCAAACATCACAGATCAATTATCTTTATGCTTTATGCTTTATGGATTGATTTTTTTGCAGACTCTTACATCTAATGTCTTAAATGAGGATTTTTCTTTGACATTTTTTTTTTGTAAAGAAGTTGTTTCTGAATTGCCGGCTACCTGGATAGCCACTCCCCGTCTCCTGCCTTGTGGAGATCTTGTTTAAATGTTCATCATTTCCAAACGGTCTCAGTTTAAAAGTGACTGTTGGGTGATTAAACAACAGTCTTTTCTCTGGTTATCTTCCAGGTCCAAGAAGGGAAAATCTACAGAGGACTCTCCCAGCAGGGGACATCGTCTCAGCACAGGTAAACACTCTTGGAAGTTGACATTAAAAAGCAGCATCCAGCCTGCATGTATAAACCTACCTCTCTAAAGTTCTTTTTATTACCAACAAAAAGAAAGTGGGAGTTTGTTAATCCTGAGATGAGGGAAACTCTGGGTTTTCAGTTCCAGAAAGAGAGCTAGCTTAAACTCGGAGTAGTTACCACGGTAACTGACTCTGTGAAGCTAACCTGCTTGCTGGCAGGTTTTCTTCAACAAACACTGAGTTTCTCTCTGTCTCCTCCCTCTTAGAGTTTCATTTCCTCATTCATTCAGTCTGTATCAAAGCGTGTATCGAAGTGCGTTAATTAGTGCAGGTTTATTGTCTGTCAGAATCTAAATCCTGGTTGGATATTAGTTTAGTTACTCTGGACTTTCTAAAATTACTGCTTTTATGCACATCAGTCATTTATTTGAACAGCGGGTTTTGCTGTCACGTTCAAATATACCACAGTGTGAATTCAGCCTCAGCTCAGAATCAAACCTCTGCATGTCCTTCTGTTATAACACTGTGACACAAGACAGCTGTCAGTTTATCAGAGCAGCTCCTGCACTGAAATGTTTACTGCACATAATGTGTAATCTCAGTTTAAATCTAAAAAAATCGGTGTGAAGCTTTGGACACGTAGGATCAATGGATATTTATCTCTATCACTCATGATGTGATTGGTTGCACTGATGGAACATTATTCCTATAATATTGGAGATTATATGTTAATATTTCTGATTGAACAGGATCAAACAGCATCAAGAAAGCTGTTGAGACAAGATACAAATAGACGTCTAAAAGTCTTACTACTTTACTATTACTACTGTACTTTAACCTTGACGCCTTTTCAAGTGCAAATCAAACACATTGTTACTGGATCAGACTGTGAGTTTACAGTCATGTCTCTATGTCTTTGATCTATATATTCTTTAAATCTTGAACTATATTTTTCATCTTCAGTTGCTGCCTCCTGTGTTTTATCCCCGTCAGATTAAAGCTGAACTAATATATTTAAAATGTAATGTAGCTGCAGCCTGATACACAGTCAGATTCCACTTTATCATCATTAAGGAAATGCAAGTCTGGTAAATGATGAATTAATGGACGACACTGAATAAAACTGTTAACTTATTGACACTTTTTAGCACTCTGACTCAGGCTCTTTTTTTGAAGATAAATGTGCACTGTCTGCATACACATGCATTAATATCTCTACGTCCACTTGATTAAAATGGAGGCTCTGCCTTTATTTACCTGTTGCCATGGTGAATTGTAGTATCGGAGCTCCATTGATGATGATGTCTTTTTTCATTCATCATGTACGCGCTTAACTCAGAATGAACATACTCAGACCAAAAAAAACTGACTCTAATCAGCTGTTCTGAAATCAAAAACTCTTGAGTTCCCTATCTCGGGCTTAATCAACTCAGATTTCAGAGTTAGACTCAGAGTTTGTTAAGCCTGCTTTCTGAAACAGGCCCCAGAGTTCACTGAACCACAACTAACAGGTTAGTGGTGAAAGCAGAAGACTAAGGCTGCATCCACACTAATACGTTTTCGTTTTAAAGCGCATAACTTTTGCTATATTTACACCTTGAATCCACACTACTCGGTGTTTTCAAACCCCTAAAACATAAACTTTTGAAAATTGCTGCTGACTCTGTTTTAGTTTGAAAACTAGAGGATTGCATTTTAGTCTGGATGGGTGGAAATGGAGACTTTTGACAATGATGATGTAGGGCCGGTTTTTACAAGGGTGTAAAGCATGCATTGCACCCTCAGTTTAATATTTTGCACCCTCGAATTTGAACAATAAATGCCAACTGCAGCATGGTAGGTCTCTATGCGCACATTTAGTTCATGTGTGTGCAGCAGTGCAATGTGCCAATCACAGTTAAAAGTTAAAAAGCTAAAGTAAAGTTATCAGTCCTGCTGACTTCAGATGCTGCAGGGATTTAATGAAGTGAAGGAGAAGCTTTTCATACAGTAGAAACAGCTGTGGACAACAGATACTGTAACAATCACCCACATTCATTTATACATCACTGCACACTGATTTACTGACTTTCCTACTTTTTTATCAATGTTTACACTGGCCCAGTGTATGTTAATGGTCATGTGATATGTGTTTTCAGGTGTGTTGATATGGACAGAGATTATTTCTGAAATGGTGCTGAAACACTCATGTGGACAGCGATCATTTTCGTTTTAAAAGGAAAACATTCTACAGGCAGACAGACAGAAACACAGCTGTTCTCTTATCAATGTTCTCTGATTTTACCAGACAGCCGAGATGAAGAAGATGGACCTCCTCAACATTCTGGAGCATTTAAAAGATGATGAATTCAAGACCTTCAAGTGGCACCTGAAGGAGGAAAAGGTGGATGACATTGAACCCATCAACGTGAGCCAGCTGGAGGAGGCAGCGATGCGGGACGTGGTGGATCTGATGGTGCAGAAATATGGATTTGCTGGAGCTGTGACGGTGATGAAGAGTACTTTAAAGAAAATCAGCAGGAATGATCTGGTGATGAAGTTGTGAAACATCGGCTCAGCAGCAGAAGGTCAGTCACAGTTAGAGACAAACATGACATCACAGCCAGACAGAGAAATGTTTTTATATCACATCATATCAATTTGACATGTTTCAGCTTGTCTGCATACAGACAGCAGATCTGTCTGACAGAGGACTCGATAATGACAGACATCACTGAGATATTCTTGAGATATTATTCTTGATCAACTGTCTTGCAGACAAAGTCCTAAAAATATAACATTTCAATCTTGTTCCAGTCTTGCATCATTTTGAAGAAAAGTCATTTTAATTTTTCCAGAAAAAAATAATTAAAATTGTGGATTATCCCCAAGCTTCAAAAAATATTTTTATAGCACATTGTTCGGCCCCAGTCTGAACCACAGACCTGATGGTGGCACTAGAGGAAAGGTTTGATAATCACTAAAGTCAGTAGGAGTTATCTTCTAACCCATCTAATGGTTGTTGAGATATACTGACATTGTCATCCATAAAGCGGCTTACTTGACAAAAAACAACATTTTGACTTTTCCCTCTGAGGTCAGAGAACCTGATGTGACTGAATCACAAAGTAATATACAGATTCCTGATGTTCTTCAGAGCTGAGAGCTGCTCTGAACATCTGAGACACATTGACATGAATTTATTCTGAACTTATAGAAACATAAGATGTGGTCTGATGTCAAAAAAAGCCAAATATTACCTTGTTGCTGCCTCTCTAATGTCTCAGATTTTCTTCTTCTTTGCTTTTTTCTATCATTGTAAACTGAATATCTTTGAGTTTTGGACAAAACTAGACATTTTAAGATGTCAACAGCATTCAAACAATTAGCTCTAAATCAGAGCTCCTGCTGCTGCTCTGTGGGTGCAGTTTAAATCTTGCAGCATTTATATTTTGGTCCTGTTCTTGTCACCTCTATAAGCTCTTAGCTGGTTATTGAACACAAGTACTTCATCTTCCAGGTCCTGGTCCTGGTCCTGGTCCTGTACTTTGACTGTCCCTGCAGGAATGAAGCTGATGTCTGTTCAGAGAAACCATCAGGTCATAACTGATGATGAAATGGAGTTTGCCGGCAGAGAGACTCTGACTGGGCCATGTTACTGGGAGGTAGAGTGGAGAGGAGAGCTTCATCCAGCAGTGACTGACAGAGGAATCAGAAGAAGTGCAGATGAGTCTCAGTGCTGCAGTCTGAACTGGTCTGAGAACAGCTCCACTGTCACACACAAAGTCAAGTCCACCATCATCCCTGTGTTTTCCTCTGGATCTGACAGAGTATCATCAGTGTATCTGGACTGCTCTGCTGCTGCTCTGTCCTTCTACACAGTCTCTGCAGACACACCCAGACTCCTCCACTCAACCACCTCCTCCACCCTCCTCCTGGACCTGAGTCTCAGTCTGGATTTTGGTCCATGTGGATCATCTCCAGCAGAGGCTTGTTTAGAAAGACTTTCCTGCCTTTGTATATAAGTTGTATATATGTTTTAAATGTGTATAAGTTTTAAATGTCTCTTTACTGTCAGACATGTGACCATCTGTATCTGTTGAAACCAGAGTGACACTGCAGATTATTGCAGAATCACTTGACACTATAACCGTTAATTTACAGGATTGTACATATCAGAGAATATTGACGTATATTATATATCAATATATAATATTGAGTAGGCTAGTAGTGTGATGCGTGAAACAAACATCCCTCAGGATTATGTGAGATCTGTCAAATAGAGGAATCAGTGCAGCATGTAATTTTTCACCGTCATAAATACTCTTGAGAAGGTGAAACATTAAAGAGGGAAATCAGGAAGCTTGAAGTGGAAGAAATGAGTCTAAAAATGTATTTGCCATCAGGTTAGTGAGTCTATTTCATTATATGAAAGAAACTGGGCTGATCAAAAGAAATTAGTGTTCAGTGAAATATAGGAGATGAGTCATAACATTTCTGATATGCAAGAATGTTTGTTGCTTCACATCTATGAGACTCTGTGTGTTTGTTCTGTTTCATTTAATTAAATAAAGATTAAACATGACAATTAACTTCAGTCTTTGTTGTTATTTAATAACCGCTAATAAATAAATCAATTAGAACAAAAGATTAACATTGAACCCTGTTAACAGTTAGCTAGTTTAGTCCAGTGGTTCCCAACCTAGGGGTCGGGCCCCTCCAAAGGGTCACCAGATAGATCTGAGGGGTCGTGAGATGATTAATGGGAGAGGAAAGAAGAAAAAACAAAGTTCTGATACACAAATCTGTTTTCAGGTTTTGGACTTTTTCTCTAATCTTTGATTTTTAGTGAAATATTGGATCATTTGAACATTTATTGAAATGAAACCATGTGAGAAGTTTAGAGGTAAAAATCACTATTTGGTGGAGCTGTTAACAACTCATCTGACATCTGAAAAAGAAAGTTGTATGAGAGAGAGTAGCTGCACCAAAATGAGCTCCTGAATACATCTCAAACTTGGACCTAAAAAGTGGAACATTTTGAAAAATAACCTTCAAATAATCTTCAGAAAGGACTTTAAAGGAGAGGTAACAGCATTAATCAGCAAGAATAGAAGAGGAAATATCATCTTTGGATATAACAACTAGCTAGCTGTCAACTGCTAACTTTTTGTTGTTTAGTTGAATATTTTGAATAAAGTTTGTGTGTTGATAGTAGCGAATAATAAAAAGTCAGACTCAGACCACGTCGTGTCTTCTGCAGATGAGAGACGAGCCCCCACCACTGCCAAGAGGTTCTCGTCTTGTATGTTTGTATTGTCGTTGATTCCACCCCCTGAGTACCCCCTTAATCGGGCCCCTGCCACTCTATTTGGCTGCCGGGAGTTTTAAAAGCCAGCAGCCTGTGTGTCCGTGAATGCGTCATGTTGTCGCACACTGTCAAGTTAACGATCAAGGTGATGTTTGTGTGTGTTTTTTTAATCTAGGTAGGAGGTAAAGTACAAATCGGCTGCATTAAAACGCAAAGAGCGCAAAGAGAGTAAGAAAAGCGGATCATCAAGCTAACGTTATTGCTAGCACTACTAGCCTGACAGCGGCTAACGGCCAGACTATCCAACCTCACTTTGCTGTGTGTTGAGCGGGACATAAACATCGACAAAGACAAAGTGGCACCATGAAGGAGAGGAGGATGAAGTTTTAAAAAGGGACCGTGATATGTACAAAGTTGGTTAACCTGTTGGGATTATTTTGTTCTATGGAGGATGGTGGAAAACACAAATGGACTAATTTACACTAAACTACAGCAGGCTGAGCAGCGACAACACTTGGTGAGTGAAACATGTCACTTCCATAACTTATGGTTAAGTTATATAATGAACTGGATCTTGTACTGGGACTGACAAGCCCGCCGAGGCTTTGAATAAGGTGGATTTCCCCAGTTTAGCATTTCTAAGTGGTTCAGTCACCTGTTGACTGTGTGGTTTGAGAATGAGCCTGTGCAGAAGCTGCTTGTTGCTTGTGAGAATTCATTCCTGCAGAAAACAAGAGTGAGTAAGTCGTGTATTTGATACATGCAGTGATACTTTATGACATGAACAAAAACTCATAAAGAATATACATAAAGAAATATGTGTGAGTCATGTATCTACAGTATGATATGTGCATTGTTTCTTTTTGATGAGAACATAAATATGCTGTCTAGATGCCATCTTAGAGTTTTCTAATTGAATGTAATGTGGTTTGTTGTATTACACCACTATGAAACACTCTGTTTTGATAAAATGACATGTTATCCTCCAGTATACCTTATTTCTTTATAATGACCTGTCTGACTTGTCCTCTGACCACACCACTGCTAGTATTAGTGCTTAGTTTCACACTTAATTTAGTTAACCTTGATAAATGTTTGAGGTCACAAGATGATAAAAAAGTATCATACAAAAAAAGAGCAATTTCTGTTCATTTATTCAGATTTTTCTCTAATTGCGCTGCTCTTTTCTTGGGAAATACTGAACGTTTTCACCTTTTCAGACCTCAACAAAGATACAAACATCCATAATTAGTCTCTTTCTTAACTTAAATGTTGGTTATGAAGAAATCAGTCATAATGTGAGATTAATGTGTTGTTTGACTCCATGTTTTCCGCATCTCGGCACCTGTCTGTGTCACTGCCTGTGGTGTTGTAGACTGTCTGCTTTGTGTTTGATTAGACAAACCGCTGTGTCTATTTTATATTTGAATAGGCCTTGTAGTGTTGTAGACCGCTGTGTCTATTTTATGTTGATGTTATTCCCGTGTAAGAAAGACATGGTACTGAGTCAGTGCATATTTCTTTATATCTTTCAGCAAATAATGCAGCAATCAGCCTGCAGGTGAGGTCAAGTGTCATTCATATTAGTGCAAAGTTTCACTACATCTTTGTTGTTTTTTTGATGAATTGTGTAATCGATTGTATTATTGCTGTTATTAACACACACCTCCTGACATCCACAGCCTGTCTCACCTGTTTCCAAGTTGTCAGATATAAAGACTGATATAATTCAGGCCTGCTGGTGGTAAATAAAGCTTATTTGTTCTCCACTTCTGGATTTTCAGTGTATTTCTTTTGACTATTCAGGTGTTTTGAATGTCCACCAGCTGCTGGATGCACCCAGGACTAAACTTTCTCTCCACAGCTTGTTCAATCTCAGCTCTTGGTGTAAACATTTGCATTATTACAGTAAGTGCATTAATGAGTCTGCTGTCTTTTGAGTTTTTCATCTTGTATTATTGCAGAAGAGATTACAGCCCCTGAACATGTTCCTGTTCATATCGACTGTCAGTGTTTCAACCAGCATCATTGTTTCATCATTGCATAAGTTGTTTCAGGTTTTTTTTGTGTAAAAATGCAAAACATTTAGCAGTAGTAGTGCTGATAATATAAAACTTATAAGACTGCTCTGTGATAGCTGATGTTTTTTTCTGTGGTGCTTTCAGGTGTTGTAGTAACTTGTGTCTTCTGAGTTTTGACACTCGGCTGAAGAACAGCAGCCTTTTTATTTGATGAAGCGACCAAATTTGTATTTTCCTTTTTAACTTTTAAACTCTAAAGGTAGTTAAAGGTCACTTTAACTTTTGACTGTTCTGAAAAGATGCAATCCTGAACGCCCTAATGTCGATTTTATCACACTAGCACGTGAATGCACCACAGAAATGACTCTCTTGTACACACTTTTAGTTCAGTCTTTCTTCAGCTGTACACAGTGTCATTGAAAGGGCACCTTCATAATGTAAAGACACTTTTTATTTTCATTTTCAGCATCTTTTAACAGCATTAAAACATATTAAAACATCTTTACTTCCTACAGTTCAGTGCTATTTGACTTTTAAAGCAAAGATTTAACATTGGTGAGTGTTAGTTATTGAAGAATTCATTCTTTATCGTACAAAATAAACACATTAGATTTATTGTCCACCTCATTCATTTCATATGTACAGAGTCTTCATACAGGCATACTGTTGAGACTTGTTGACTGTTGAGTCACCTGTGCAGGTACATCTCTGACTACATGTACACAAGGAAGCAGAAGGAGTTTACATGCAGCAGGTCAGTCAATCACAGCAATAGAATAACGCTGCCATCTGCTGGTGAAAGCAGGCTACTACTGAACAGTTTATCTGCTATTGGCTGCTCTTTGCTGTCAAGTTATTCTGAGAGATACCAGTCGGTACCAAACACCAGCCAATAGCTCTAATTCACAACAGACAGACTTACACATCACTGATTTGAAGGATAATCATGCTCTCAGTTGTGGAACAACATTTCCCATAATGCTTTAGGGGGATATAAACAGGAAGTAAAGCGTTGCCATGGATTCAGCGAGTTAGCTGTGAGCTACAAGTTGAACCCCGTTTTTTTTAGCCTATATTTGTTTACATGTTGACAAAATGGCGCCATCAAAAGTATCCCGATTTAGTTATTATCATTTCCTTTTTATTATCAGTTTGCATTGTAGCCATGAATCTACAGACATCACTGGATTACTTGATACTGAAGAAAACTTATGGGGAGCGACTTTTTTTAATTTCTAAGCAGATTTACGGACATTTATTCGCGATGCACATCACATATGATGATATCATCGGGGAGTGTAAGTCACGCTGAATCTAAAAATGTGTGTATTATGTCTGTGTGTTCAGATTTTACTGAGTCCTCTGGATTATTTAGTTTTTTCAATCAGTTAAAACTAATGAAAAATGCTGTTACAAGTTTCTAGAGGTCAGAGTAAAATTATATGTGACGGAGGAAAAGCAGCTTTACGCATTTGGGAAGCTGGAAGGAGGTGAAACTTCAGCTGTGCTGCTGCTGCCTCACTGTCACCACCAACAGCTGCAAGTGATCAATTAATTAAGCTGTAAAGAGGAAAATAAATATCTCTCCAGTTTTTGTTCAGTTTTCAGTAAAACTGTGCTGATGAACAAACAGTCCATTTGACTCTGTATCTCTGGTGTCTCATAAGCTTCACTGATCACATAAATACAGAAATGTGTAAACTATCTGGCAGTGATATTGTGCGACTGTTTCCTCAGATCAGGCCCTTCGTCTATGAACAAACAGACAGACACATTAGTGGAGATATTTGGAGGCGTTGAAGGTCATCAAGATGAAGTCCTGAGTGCTGTGAGTAACATCTAATCACAGCTGCCATCTGAAGAATAATCCACTAACACAGAAAAACTAGATGGCATTTAAGATGTGTTGTTGTTGTTTTTTTCATCCAACTGCAGGATTTTGATCTCTTGGGTGAATAAATGATGTCATGTGTGATGGACCACTCCCTAAAACTTTGGCGGATTAATTCAGAGAGAATGCAGAAAGCCGTTGGCGGATCTTACGAGTACAACCCCTCCAAGACCAACAGGTACAATCACACACAGAAGTGGGATTTTCATTGTAATGTTTTTTATAGTCCATTAATAACTCCTGGATTAAATCAATCTAATCAAATCTACATACTACCAATATTGGGATCTGTACATTCCTGTCTACAGATTGCAGGAAGTTTGCTGGCAACTGGACCATCTTACTGTTAGAACAGATGGAAAGAAAATTCATACTATCAACCTAAACAGAGACTTTAAAAAGCTGAAACACCACCCTCAAGGTCAGAATAGTTCATTCTCCTTCTCTGGTGAGATATGTGTTAAGTTAGCGTTAAGGATACATACAGTATAATAATATTTTGTAGGATTTTGTGTGTTATTTGAAAAGGGCCAGTTTGTCATATTCTTGTTGGTTCTGTGTCAATTCACCCTGAATTCAAGAAATGATGAAGAGGGATGTCTATGTTCCTATTATATGAACTGCAGTTTTGATTCACTCTAACCAAGTTGACAGAAATATTGATGTTTCGTGTGTGTGTGTCACAGGCCAGAGATTCAAAAAGTGTGTATTTGTGTGTTTGTGTGAGGAGATAAAAGATAGAATGTGAAAAAGAAAAAGTGCAAATCAGAGCTTTTTAAATGATGAAGGTTAACGAGCTGCATGTTTTTAGTTGTTCTGTTAATTCACTATAGTACAGTACAGAGTATTAACTCTTGAAACACAAAGCAGTTCTTTCTGTGTGTGTGTGTGTGTGTGTTATTCTACAGGGTTTTCTATGGGGTTGTTCTGTATTATTTTTATCAAATCAGACTCTCACTAACTAGTCTCACGTGCTTTTACCTACAAACTTCATTCAAATGTAAGAATGTGCAGCATCTTTATGAAATGTGCAGCATCTATTCAATTTAGCTGTTTTTAGTAATTAAAATATCAAAGTATCTTTCTTTTTTCTGTATGATGTCGCTCCCTCACACAGGTATACGGCTAATCTGACTCTCCACAGGAAAGCGTGTGATCACCAGGGCGGTGATGTGGGTCAGTGGTCTGTTGTGTCACAATAAAAAGTTCCCCAGCTCAATTAGCTCAGTGATTAACTTTCCCGCTGGCTGATTAAAAATGCTCCTGCCGTCACCCTTTACCGAGGCGCTGTCCTGACTATTGAAGCTGGTTCATTGGAAGAGTTTGGGGCTCTTGGTAATGAACTGAAACACCATCTGTCAGCTAAAGCAAGCACACTCACATTTCTCACAGAAAGTTACACCTTTTCTAGTTTATTGTTATTTTATATTATAATGTATTCATTCATGTATTTTTCCTGTGAAAATGTAAATGATAATTGAGTTTAATAATATGTCATTTATCTTTATCAATAATGTGACCTCATGAAGTTTATTTGGTTGGAGAAACAGTCTTAAGTTTATTGGAGGGAATGTCTTCTCACTCGCTGCAACCCAGAGAGGTCAGAGGTCAGGCTAACATCTAGATCAGCACAGCTACAGCAAGTAGGATTCAATATATTTATAGATTATTTATATATTTATAGAAACTTTATTGACAACTTTATGTTGTTTTGATCAGATGAGGTCAGACTGCTTAAAAGATTGGATTAAAATGTTATTAGTAAAACATCTTGTATTGGATTCACTTTGACGTCAGATTTCTTGCAGCACAAACATCGTCTGTATCACATTCATGACCCGAAAAAACCAAAACAAGCAGCTGCAGCACATTCAGTGTCTCCTAAAAGACCCAGTTGAGCTTTAGAGCTTGAAAATAAAGACATTTTTGGAAAGTGAGGATATTTTGTCTGCCCTTCCCTTCTTAAAGGGGCTCTTTAAGATCTGGTTTAGTGTGAAGGTTAGAATTGGGTAAGGGTCAGGTTAAGGGTCTGGGGTAGGCAATGAGTTGGGACAAGGTTAAGATAAGAAGCTATAGGGAATGTTTCAGGTTACTGCGAGTCCTCACAAGTATGGAAGTACAAGTGTGTGAGTGTGAATGTGCACCTCTGTGTGTGTTAGGACAACTCATTAAGTGTGTCGTCCTTCTGTAGAAGAATAAGGAGAGCAGGACACTATGCTGCAGTCTGCACTCAGCATGTCAGTCACACACAGCAGTCAGTAAACCATTTCCTGTTATGGGTGAGTGTATTCAGGTTTGTGTGTGTGAGAGAGAGAGATGCTACTATGCACTGTCTCCTTAGTGGAATAATTGAGTCTAGGACTTCTATTGACATATGTGTGGCACATAGGATATTAACATGCAATTGCCAACTTACTTGTGTTATTTTGTTTTATATATTTGCACTTTATTTTACACGTTAACAGACCCTCCATTCAATTTCATATATTTCTATTTATCTGGATGGACAATGTTAGGTTCAGTGAAGCCAGATAACTAAAAGATATCCTAGGTATGTTGAACTTGCTATTTTACACGTTAACAGACCCTCCATTCAATTTCATATATTTCTATTTGGAGTGTAAAAGGCAGGAGATCAGCTGGGGGTTTATAAGCTGTGAGCCTGCGCTGCATTCTTCAGTTGGCAGTTAACGTATAATCAGTAAAGCCACGGAGGATCAGCAGACTCACACTCTTTTTTCCATCTGTTCTTTCAGGTGTGTAAATGTCATGTAAACATTTATACAGTTTATCAGTTTTTCTATTTAATGTACTGTTATGTATTGTAGCGTGTAGTTTGTAGTTTGTCAGCGGTCTTTGCGCTAGCTTGGTGTCCTAAACTGGGACGAGTTGGCGCTAGCTTGGTGTCCTAAACTGGGACGAGTTGGCGCTAGCTTGCCGTTTACGATGATGGTTATCATCAAATTACACCTGTCAAAACGTCAAAGGGAGTCAGATGTAACGTTTGCTTGACTCCACTGATATATATGTATTTATAAGATTTAATGTTAGAGTGTTTTATAGTTTATATTTCTTTGTTTTATTAATTTTCTTCTAACGGTTAATAACGTTTATTTTCAGTTTGTTTCTAACGGTTAATAGAATGTAGACGGTTAGAGCCCGAACAGCTGATTAGCAGCGCTGTAGTTTACCGTTGCCAAGGCAACCACTCTATGGGCGTAACGTATGCATGCATGTAAAAAGAAACACACACACACACACTCATCCTCACACTGATAAATGGATGAAGGAATCTGTGGGCTACATTCACTGCGATCATTAATAAGACTCTCTTGGATTTGTGTTATTTGAATGGAAATGAATCATAGGATGACGTTTGGTTTCTGTCTCGGGGTGAAATGTGTGTGTTTCCATGAAGTGGAATTTGTTGGAGTGAGTTGTGGGACGACTGGAGACGACGAGGTTTTAATGAGCGCTTGTTTGATTTGTGAATTGGAAACTGGAAAGTCTTTTCTTCCTGCTGATTTGCTCTGTTTAGTAGTAAAGTAAATACTGCTTATGTGCATATGAGTGTGCTTTTCCTTTCTTCTATCCATTTTTTCTTTCCTTTCATCCTCCCTTGTTGTTTTCTTTTGTCTCATCTTCATTCTTAATTCAATATTTCTAAACACAAGGAGGAAAATGAGATCCGAACAAAACAGACAGAAAAAAGAGAGAGAGGGTAAGCGAAGGAGGAATGACATGAATCTTTCGTGCAGTGCTCTCTCTCCACCAACCTCTCTGTAGAATAATACAGTCACAGTCTACAGCACACAAGAAGCTATTTCTCTCCAAATAAAATGATTAGATCTGATTTTTAAATAAACAAACAGCTATATTATAATTTTATCTTCATCTTTTCCACAAACAATTTATTTGTCCCGTTTTGCACACATCACAGAGATACAACAGACTGCATTAATGCCATCTGAGCACTTTTTATTTCCTTGTTGGAATAAAAGACACACATCAGACTTTATGATCCAACTGATAAAGATTTATAAAGTCTGTTAATATTTGATTTTGATCCAGTTTTTTCAGTCCAAAGTTCAGAGCTGCTGTTCTGTGATCAGATTTCCTTAAAGAACACTTCAGGTTAAAGATGAATACAGAGAGTTGAGTAGTATTGATTTAACGTGGTAAATATATTTTTTTTGTGGAAAAACCATATCTGACACACATTATTGTTCCAAGTAGAGTATTTTTATATGTCTTAGTACATGTCTGGAGAGGATTTTTAACTTTTTTTAATACTCATTCACAAGAACTTATCAGAAATGAAGGACATAAAACCATAAAAATGCACTTTGTCTTCAACCTCATGTTACAAACAAAGCCGTTTCTCTTGAGGAAAACTATAACATCTCTCCATCATTAAATCTGCCTGTTTCTAAAGCTAATAAAGGTGTAACTTTGCACACAGAAATCTTTGACTCTTACAGTATTGTGTTTTTCAGGAGACAACTTGTCCATAATTTACATTTGTACCAAACATCAACATTTGTCTTATATATCAGGAACAATTTGCTCCGAGCGTCATGAATATTACACTGTATCCTGTTTTGGAAAATGAAAAATAACTGAATCATTATGCAGCTCATGTGATTCATGTGATGACGAGTGTTTACAGTGCAGCAGTAAAGTTGAACTGTGAGGGAAGAACTTTAGAGGAATAAGTTTCTATTAGTTCAGACTTATTTAAACTTTATGAACCAGAATCTTCTGAAAATAAGCCTGATTTACTGAAATAAACCTGGTTTAACCAATAATTCTTCAGGATCAGTCTACTAGAATGTTTTTATACATAAAACAAATGTACATTTTGTCATTTGGCAGTCGCTTCAATCCAAAGAGATTTACAAGTGTGGCGAGACGGTCGAGCGTGAGAGGACAGTAACTCTGAAAGAGCCGTGATACAAATTCTCAAGTAGCTGTGCAGTGAGAAAGAGTACTAGATAGAAGGCTTTTTGTTTGTTTGTTTGTGTTTTAAATAGTTATTTAAGTGAGACACAACTGGAACACAAGTGCACAAGAAATACCATAAACGACAAGAAAGTAGATTTACAGTCAACAAAGTAGGGGTGGGTGAAAAAATCAATTCATAGAAGAATTTCAATTCTTATTTTCTACGATTCTGAATCGATTCACAAAAGTTATCGCTTTTATGCACATCAGTCTTTCCTTGAGCAGCGTTTTTTTCTCTTATATTCAAATATTACACAGCGTGAATTCAGCCTCAGCTCAGAATCAAACCTCTGCATGTCCTTCTGTTATAACACTGTGACACAAGACAGCTGTCAGTTTATCAGAGCAGCTCCTGCACTGAAATGTTTACTGCACATAATGTGTAATCTCAGTTTAATTTTTTTTAAATGAGTATGAAGCTTTATAATGATCTCTATCACTCATGATGTGATTGGTTGCACTGATGGAACATCATTCTTATAATATTGGAGATTATATATTAAAATGTTAAAGTGAGCAGGATCGTGGTGCAGCTGCAGAATGTAGTTTGAAAGTGAGTTTTTTTTAAATCGGGAGCATAGTCTGAACGTGTTTTAACAGCATTTCAGTGACAATGTTTAAATTTACTACATTTGTTGAAGTAGCTGAAATAAAGTCACTGAATGCTGTTGAGACAAGATACAAATAGACGTCTAAACATTTAAAATCTGCTGTATTTTAACCTCGACGCCTTTTCAAGTGCAAATCACCAAACACATTATTACTGGATCAGACTGTGAGTTTACAGTCGTGTCTCTATGTCTTTGATCTATATATTCTTTAAATCTTGAACTATATTTTTCATCTTCAGTTGCTGCCTCCTGTGTTTTATCCCCGTCAGATTAAAGCTGAACTAATATATTTAAAATGTAATGTAGCTGCAGCCTGATACACAGTCAGATTCCACTTTATCATCATTAAGGAAATGTTAGTCTGGTAAATGATGAATTAATGGACGACACTGAATAAAACTTCATTGTTTTAACTTATTGACACTTTTCTTTGACTCTGGTTCTTTTTCTTAAAGATAAATGTGCAGCGTCCACATTCACATGAATGAATATCTCTACCTGAACTGAATTAAAATGGAGGCTCTGCCTTTTATTTACCTGTTGTTTCCTCACTTTGGTCTTGGTTACAACATAGCTGAACATGTTACTATACTGCTTTGACATACAGCATGTTGGTGTTCAAGTTTGCTTTCTGTTGAAGTGTAAAATGTTCTAAAACTGGTGTAAAATATTGTTGGCCGTTCAAGTTTATACAGAAGTCATGAATGTTAAACAGCATTTCTGATCTGATAACAGTAGAGATGGTTGTTAAAGTGATGAGTTATGTTGCTTTGTTGACTGCACTGGTGGAATGAAATAAGAGTATTTATCAATACTCTTATCAGTTCTTTTTCATTACCAAAGAATTGGGGATTTTTGAATTATTAAAGAAAGAATAAATCCAGAACAGTCAGCAAAGTCACTATATAATTTCAACAATATTTCACTTGAAAGAAATAAAAAAATGTCAGTAAAATAAATAATATTCCTGACATGAAAATACTGCGTGAAGTTTAAAAAGAATGAAGAACACAGACATCAGTCAGTATCTTCATCCTGTCCTCCTCCTCCTCCTTCTGCTGCTCTTTTATTACAGAGTTTCCAGAGGACCAGAGTAAAGAGCTTGTGAGACACCAGAGAAGACAGCTGTGGATGTGTCGCCCACCTCGAATACTTTTGCTGGGGTTTCACATGTCTGCTTTCGGAGTCTCTAACTGTACTTACCAAGACTGGCTTTCACACTGAAACATAGTTTTTTCCGTACAAAGGACACACATGGTGCTGGGTCTTTCCATTTATTGAAAATTTAATAAATTAATTTAGAATTTGTATTAATCAGTGATCACATACACAGCCTGGCCTAATAAAATGTTATCACTTAACATTACATCACATAACAAAGTTTAAAGCTGATGTTGATGTAAATTGTTCATTTTGTAAAGCTCTGCCTGAAACACTGCTTCATTTTTTTTGGATTTGTTCTCACACTAGAATATTTTGGAAAGATCTTACTGGTTTTATTATTGCTAATAAATCTAATGATGAATGAATGAGAATAAAAAGTGTTTAATTCAGATCCTAAAGAGAAGCTGATAATTCATCTGGAAGCTTCATACAATATATTCATCTGCAATCAAGTGTCTTTTGTGATATGTAGGCAGAAACATCTGTGCAGAATACTAATAAATATCCAAGGACATTTGTTCTTTTAGTATTTTACTGATCTACTCCAACTTGAATATGTCTTGTTGATCATATTTAATAATTTTAAACACAAATATCTTTGCACTTCTTGTTTCCTTTCATGTTACAATAGTAGAGATGATTTTTCATACAGTTCATACTTACCTTAACTGTAATAAATCATCCATATACACATAAAAAATAATGTATTGTATGACTAATTATAATGTAAGGATAAAAAACTACAGACATATGACTTAATCAGTTATTTATTGATAATATTTACATTTGTGCATTTCACAATATTTCAGGATAGTCATTTTATTTGAAGGTAAAAAACAAAAAAGAGTATTATTTTCTTTTTGCATTGTTGCATCAAGAGTCGTCTCACTACATCTGTTTCTGGCACAAAGTCACTGAGCTGCAAACAGTTTAAAACATATTTTCACCTATTTTATACAATCAAAATTCTCTGAAAAAAAGACAAAAGAATAGGCATAAAAAATAAACATTATCTCTTGCTATAGCTAATTTAAAATATCAAGTAAAAAATATATTTACATTTTTAAGATCACATTCTTGAGATAATTTACCGTTATCTTGATGAAACTGAACCATTTTTAATGCAATTGTTTCATATTGATCCAGTACTTCAGAAAGCTTCGTTCCTCTCATCAATAACAAGATAACTAGATCACAGTGTCACAGATTGCTTCCCACAATGCACCTGTTCACGCTGTCAGTCTCACGATCCATCCATGATCTCACATTAGAGCCATATTTTCACCTATTTTATACAATCAAAAGTCTCTGTGTCTGCTTTTGCAATTTACACTGAGTCTGGTATTTTAAAGAGGAAAAGTAAAAAAAAAAAGATAAAAGAATAGGCATAAAAAATAAACATTATCTCTTGCAATAGCTAATTCAAAATATCAAGTAAAAATTATATTTACATTTTTAAGATCACATTATTGAGATAATTTACCGTTATCTCGATATATCTCCTGATCGTACCTTTATTGCATCAATACTTCAAGATATCATCAGAGTCATTCGTCTCCGCCTGGAGCAAAAACGAGCATCCCAGGAGACAGTTATCACAAAAATACATAAAGATAAATAGTTTATGGCCTCTATTTGTTTTGCCACAATAAAAAAAAATATTTAATCATGATCGCAACACAATAATCTGATATGTAAACATGAAGAGGATCATCACAGGGCGACGCATAAATATCAGTTCCATAAAGATTAATCTTAAGTACCTCAAGAACAAGAGATGAGTCATAATCTCCAGACAAATTTGATCAAGTATTGCTGGCTGCTCCTGGCCTCCATATAAACTGTCTTCTTAATCATTAGATTTAGAAAACAGTTTCAGGCAGACATCGTCATGTCAAACCTAAAGTCACTATATTGTAAAACTACTGAAGACAGTATTTGTACTTGGACTGCAGTAATATAGGAATTTAGTCAGATTCCTGATGTCAACTGATAATACATGATTATCATACTGTATCAGCATTTTGCATGTTTTCATCCAATGATCACCATGTTACCACCACACTGATGACTGGTTCACCATATTTCAAACTGCTTGTCTTTCTTAAAGGGAGTTCTGTCCACAATGTTGTTGTTGAAGAGTCTAGAAAAATACCAAAGCAGAGAGCAAATGTCACTCATACAGCCAACAATAATATGAATGATTGAATGATTATGAATTATTTCTCTGTAATCTTACGACTACAACATAATTAATGAATAATGGTGCACTAATTAATGTTTGCTCACCGCACGGCTTCAATGGAAGGATTGGTGGAGACCAGCTGGAGTAACCTGTGTGTCGCAGCATCTGTGATCTTATTGTGACTCAGACTGTAACATGCACACAAACAAAAAAGAAAAAGTGAGGACAAAAGGTACATTATTATATAATATGGAGCCAGTGGCTGATGTAGGCAGTACAGGTAAATGTCAGGGCGTCACTGCAGAAGCACTAAAGTTCTCTTTGTCAATGGATTATGTTGACTTGCTTTTCTGTCTGCTCAGACCAACACAAAGAGACACACCTCTAAAACTGTGATCATAAAAACAAAAATCCACCTGATTATGTCTTTTGTTCAGTCAGTGAAAAACCTCTCGTCTTCATACAGTAGCAGGTATGTGCACGCTGTCAGTCATTTGTCAGTCATGATCGCACAGCTGAGTATCTTCATTAATTATTGAAGTTTTCTGACACTACTGCATGATCTAACACTGTAATTCACAGCGCTGAGCTGTATAGTGATCATCCTCAGGATGCATCATGAACTCCATCAAAGATCTCAGGATATTTTTTACTTCAAGTAAATCATCACACGTAATTTCTGTAAAATATGTACAATGAGTATAATGAGTAGCTACTATAATTAAATCTGTCAGCACCTTCAGTCAGTAATGTAAACGGGGTTCAGCAGTCTTTGTTGTCATGATTTGTGTCAGCAGGACCACTATGGAAATGACTTTTGGTGTTTTTATCCTCTGTCATCACTCTTCATTTTTATGTTTAAAACTTTAATAGTTTTATATACTGTTTATAGTTTGATTTATTTTGTTGGTTTTGTGTTTCTGTGTGTTGGGCTTTTATTTGATTGTTTTCTTTGTGAATATGTGGAAAGGTGTGTTATGTGTCGGTTGCTTTATGATAGAACTAAACCAAACCTCTAACTGTACAGATATAATTGTCTTCTCATATACACACAGACAGCAACTTCAGTCTCTCCTGAAATCTAAATTCAACATAATCTCCCCTTGAAAGTGTATTTGGGGAACTCTATAATAAACTTGGGGTGCTGTAAGCTGTCAGCAGGGTTACTGTCTCTTTTTGCCTCCCTAAGAAGGAACATTTTTCTTCAGAAAAGCCGTCTTGCAATCCTCTCAGCTCATTAAACTTCTTGTCTGTTTTGAATCTCACACCAACTCCACCTGCCTGTTGTGGTCAGCAATGTTTTTGTGAGTTACTACCTCCGCCACTGACTAGACTAGAGCTGACACAGCATTATATATATTTTTGTGACATGAACACATGTATCTGTACAGTCTGACACTCACTCCAGGACTTGGACTTTGTGCAGATGTGTGATGAGTGTGAGCAGCAGCTGGTCAGTGAGCTGACAGTGACTGAGGTCCAGCTCTGTCAGCCCGTCAGAGAAGTCCAGCATCCGGGCCAAACCTTCACAGGCACTCTGATTCAGTGTGGTGTGACTGAGGTCCAGCTCTCCACCCAGGGCTCTACACAGGGACTCTCCTCGTCTCACTGTGTCCCTCTCACTGCTCCCAGGAACCAGGGATACCAGCTGGAGGAGGACAGCTTTACTGGCTCTGAACAGGACAAACAGAGCAAAGAGCAGACTGTTACCATGCAGAAACATTACTGTGAACAAGTTTCTTCTCTGGTTTAGGTTATTCTTCCCTACCCGAGACGGACTCTGTCTAGGACAGGAAACAGCAGGTCCAGACTGCTGTCTTCCACCTCACAGTCTCTAAGGTCCAACTGTGTGTTGCGGCTGCTGTGTCTCAGGATGGTGGAGACGGCCCTGCAGTCAGCAAAGGTCAGACTCAGAGGCTCAGACTGATCCTTCTCTGTCAGCTCCACACAGGAGGAGCAGGACAGATCCAGCCTGTGCTGTAGAGTCCTGAGCAGGCCTGATGCTGCCCCCTGCTGGTCATCAGAGGCAGCACAGCAGTGGATGAACCTCAGCAACAGCTTCCTGTCAACACTGGTAGTAGAATTGATTCAGAAATGTAAGAAAGTTAACAAATTATACACAAATAATACAATCATATCACTTCATTGTTCAGATACCAATATGACTAGCAGACTCACAAATATTCCACACAAATAATATCCATTTAAAAGATAGAGGGTATTAAAGAGTACAGTGTTATCATAACTGATAGAGTGATGAAAAACAAAGAATTCTCTTTCAATACCATTAATTAATCATAACATAAAAAACAGTCCAATAAATACCCTAAAGTGTTATTGAGCAGGTTAACAAGTAAGAAAAGGCTTACTTTTGGTTACAACCTGGATTAGTCTACAGGGAATGAGACGTTGCCCAAAACAAAGCAGTGTACTGCGAGTATCTCGGGGTCTCCCAAAGATACTTTAAATGATTCATTTGTTGGAGTATTTAGGCAAATCAGCGAAGCATTATTGCCACCACATCACTGAAATAAATATGGTTGATAGCTGTGATCTTACACTGCTGTGTAATGAATTAAGTAAAGACCAAACCAACAGTACTGCAAAGTGTTCAATAAGAGACTGAAGGCAGATTTTGGATGCTAGAGCTTACAGCAGAGCCCTCTGAAGACACCCTGAGTCTAATACATCAATCATAGGAGGTATGTAATCTATCTCATCTGTATCCTCTAACATCTAAGGTGCTCTCCCAGTATGCTACCAGTGATGGATAAATGATATCCTGTGTGTTAGAGAGTGCTGATACAGCTACAGCGTTAAGAAATGAGCACTAATGTCTGACCTGAGTTGAGAGGCTTTGTCCAGTGTAAAGAGGATGGACTCTATTTCCTCTGTTGGTATGGAGGTCCACTGCAGGTTTACTTTAACTCTGTCACTGTGTTGAAGGATGAAGAGCAGAGCAGCACAGTCCACCAAGTCCAGCTCTCTGCAGGTCAGGTTGATCACATGATCCAATGACCTCAGCAAACTGGGTATCATGTGACAGGTTTGAGCTTCATAGATCTCTCTGATGGCAGTCAACACAAAGCTGGGACTGGGCCTGAAAGCATACAGTGTATTTACCAATGACACTCTGTCTGGTCCTACAATGAACAAACTGATGATGAAACAGAAGGCATAACAGAACATTTACAAATTATTAAATGGAAAACAACTTTATATCTACGTCCAACAAAAGGGGAAAAACAATTTGACAACCTTTTGAATACAATCCTGTCCAGAAAGGGAAGCAGACGTGTGATTCTCTCCTGTAAGAAGCAGTTCTTCCTCAGGTTCACAGTGATGGTCTGAGCTGACGACTGCTGCAGCAGATACTGAAGAACCTCCCAGTTCAGACAGCAGGAGGTCAGGTCTCCACCAACCTTACTGAAGAAGGAACAGGTCAAGTCCTCATCCTGGATTTCATGGAGGAGGTCCAGTAGCTGCTGCAAACTCTCTTCATTCAGTCTGCACATTTCATAATAAATATGTTTTAGAAAAGGTAAGTATTAATACATTAGACATTTTCATTAATTAGTGTGTTCATAAGGTGGAGGAAAGACATTTACTTGATTGTTAGAGGGCCATCGTGAAGCAGCAGTGAAGTGAGACCCTGAGCAAAGATGCTGAGCTCAGTCAGGTCGAACCGTCTGACTGACCAGTGTCTCAGCACGGATGCCAAACTACTCAAAACCTTCAACAAAACTCGTTCTGATAGTTGGGTTGTCTTAGGGACGAGAGAAAGCTCATCAACAGCCAGACAGGCCACTCTCCCTCTTCTTATCCATCCAAACAGTCTCAAGGCTGTGTTGTTGGACAGTCTGAAAATGCAGAAACAGATGTCCTGAAATATGTGATGAAAACCCCTAATTGATCATTTAAATTGGACAACTGGTGTTAAAAGAAGACAGACAGTAATTAGATGAATACGTACTTCAGACTGTGTAGTTGTGTTGTACGTCTAAAGAGGAGCGAGGTTTCTCTGACAGACATCTTTCTGGGTGTGAGGATGAGATTCACTTCAGAGCCACAAAGTCTGAGAACTCTCCCTGCAGACCTGCAGGTTTTCCTGCCTAACTTTCCTGTTAACAGCAGGTTGAACCCCAGGAGCTGCAGCAGAGAGACCAGCTGCTGGGTCTCCTCTCTGGATCTCACAGAGATGGATGAACACACACTCTGGAAGAACTCTGGATCACAGCTACAACACAATATTATGGATCAATTGTGAAAACAGCAAAGCAAACGTACATGAGTAGAAAACAAACTGCATTACAAACCATCTGATGTCTGATGTCTTTCATCAAAGATGAAATTCAGAACAAGAACATACAGCAGGAGGAAATAGTCAGTAAATACGGTATGTTGTTAAATAATGACTGAACTGAAACTTTATTCATCTTTACCTTTTCTGAAGTAAACCATGTAGTATTTGTAAAAATACAATATTAATCTGACAAACCTGAGCTTTGAGATATAAGGCAGACACTGTAGGAAACTCCTCACTTCACTCTCTTCATCTGAGCAGCCTGTCAGCTTCACTTCTTTCTTCTCTGATTGGAGTTTCAGCACTTCCAGCAGGATGGAGGCCTTTCTCTTTGACAGGTTTATGGACCAGACTGTAGGTGACTGGAAAACTGACTGTAATGCTGGAAGGACTCTCCTGCCTGTTTTAGTTTCATAATCCTTCAGATGACAGTACAATCCCAGTAGGAAATGACACTGATAATCCATGTATCTTTCTCTAAAAGGGAATGTTTCATAACTGCACACTGATGATAACAGCTCCAGTATCTTCTCTCCTGTCTGCTGTTCTCTCTCTGCTGCTGCACAGAACAGATTCACCAAGAACCTGATTTCTTTATCAGGATCTGACCAGTGAGGATGAAAACTGGAACAATAAGAAGGAAACATTTTGTGAGGATTTGATCTCAGCAACATAACTACAAACACACACTACTGATGGACTCTATCTTGTACATGGCTGTCCTGTATAAAATTAAACTAAATTAAAAACACTTCATTAATCAGGAAAGAATATAAATCATTTTTGAACTATTACTGCCTCACAACACAAACACCAATCCTGTGTGTGAAATCACTGCATATTTGCTACCTACAGGTTATATTCACTTTAAGTAATTAAAATATAAAATATATGCAGAATATAGAATATAAATAGTGAAAAAACTAAATCTAGAGTCCACATCATGTACAGTAGTTAAAATACCATCCCAGCATGCTTTACCTCTGAGATGGAAGACGTATAAATTACTGTTATGCTACATTACATCTGTCAGTGGAGACACAAAATGATCATTCATAAGTGTCTGAAATCTTCATTTACTGCTCACTATAGAGTTGGTAGAATTTACATCATAGTCAGTAAGAATAACTAATCATGAGGTAAAAAAGCAATGACTGTATTTTTGCATCTATGTAAATGTAGCAGTGCTTATTTTTCTTAATTAATGAACATTTTGTTTTTATTTATGAACAATGAACTTTTTCAGCTGCCAAGACGGCTGCCATTACTATTCTGAGTAATATAGCCCTTATTAAAGAGACATGGTTATCCTGTCAATGTCCCATATTTAACAATTCTTCACATTTTCATATTTCTCTTTGTTCATTATGTGTGTAAATATTATAAATAAACTACCATATATCTGACAGAAGGTGGTATGACTCTTTTGTGTGTAAATCTTTTAATATCAGAGTCACTGAGGTTCCCAAAAACTAGGAAAGCAATTTATCTCACAACATATTTCATATACTTCCAACCCATGTTCTCTGTCAATACTACAGACGGGGGACAAATTAAAGGAAAAACCTGAATAAAAAAGTGGAGAAACATATCAAATGCAGATGCTTCTGTTCACCAGGGCTCACTGAATGCTTTGGTGAGGATGAAAATGATGTGAATAAAATGCTCGGACCTTTACAGTCACCAGATCTCAACCCAGCTGAACACCTATGGAAGATTTTGGACCAATGTGTAAGACAATGCTCTCCACCACCATCTTCATAAGACCGAATAATATCGTATTAACTTTTAAATCTGGGAGATAAATCGGAATGAGAGGAAAACATTTTGTTATGATCCCATGTCAGTGGTACAAAGAGATCTGTGCATTAGTGATATACACTGTATCTCCTTAACATGGCGATCAAGTCATATATTAGAATAAGGGGACTCCTCCTAAAAAGATGGCTGAAGAATCCCTCACTTCATTGTTTGAAGGTATACAGCTATACAACTCCTTAACTGTAAGTCGTGTGAAGTACCTGAGCTTTGAGATATAAGGCAGACACTGTAGGAAACTCCTCACTTTACTCTCTTCATCTGAGCAGCCTGTCAGCTCCACTTCTTTCTTCTCTGATTGGAGTTTCAGCACTTCCAGCAGGATGGAGGCCTTTCTCTTTGACAGGTTTATGGACCAGACTGTAGGTGACTGGAAAATTGACTGTAATGCTGGAAGGACTCTCCTGCCTGTTTTAGTTTCATAATCCTTCAGATGACAGTACAATCCCAGTAGGAAATGACCCTGATAATCCATGTATCTGTCTTTAAAAGGGAATGTTTCATAACTGCACACTGATGATAACAGCTCCAGTATCTTCTCTCCTGTCTGCTGTTCTCTCTCTGCTGCTGCACAGAACAGATTCACCAAGAACCTGATTTCTTTATCAGGATCTGACCGTCGTGGAAAACTGGAACAATAAGAAGGAAACATTTTGTGAGGATTTGATCTCAGCAACATAACTACAAACACACAATACTGATGGACTCTATCTTGTACATGGCTGTCCTGTATAAAATTAAACTAAATTAAAAACACTTCATTAATCAGGAAAGAATATAAATCATTTTTGAACTATTACTGCCTCACAACACAAACACCAATCCTGTGTGTGAAATCACTGCATATTTGCTACCTACATGTTATATTCACTTTAAGTAATTAAAATGTAAAATATATGCAGAATATATGAATATAAATATTGAAAAAATTAAATCTAGAGTCCACATCATGTACAGTAGTTAAAATACCATCCCAGCATGCTTTACCTCTGAGATGGAAGACGTATAGATTACTGTTATGCTACATTACATCTGTCAGTGGAGACACAAAATGATCATTCATAAGTGTCTGAAATCTTCATTTACTGCTCACTATAGAGTTGGTAGAATTTACATCATAGTCAGTAAAAATAACTAATCATGAGGTAAAAAAGCAATGACTGTATTTTTGCATCTATGTAAATGTAGCAGTGCTTATTTTTCTTAATTAATGAACATTTTGTTTTTATTTATGGACAATGAACTTTTTAAGCTGCCAAGACGGCTGCCATTACTATTCTGAGCAATTTAGCCCTTATTAAAGAGACATGGTTATCCTGTCAATGTCACATATTTAACAATTCTTCACATTTTCATATTTCTCTTTGTTTATTATGTGTGTAAATATTATAAATAAACTACCATATATCTGACAGAAGGTGGTTTGACTCTTTTGTGTGTGTAAATCTTTTAAAATCAGAGTCACTGAGGTTCCCAAAAACTAGGAAAGCAACTTATCTCACAACATATTTCATATACTTCCAACCCATGTTCTCTGTCAATACTACAGACGGGGGACAAATTAAAGGAAAAACCTGAATAAAAAAGTGGAAAAACATATCAAATGCAGATGCTTCTGTTCACCAGGGCTCACTGAATGCTTTGGTGAGGATGAAAATGATGTGAATAAAATGCTCGGACCTTTACAGTCACCAGATCTCAACCCAGCTCAACACCTATGGAAGATTTTGGACCAATGTGGAATACAATGCTCTCCACCACCATCTTCATAAGACCGAATAATATTGTGTTAACTTTTAAATCTGGGAGATAAATCGGAATGAGAGGAAAACATTTTGTTATGATCCCATGTCAGTGGTACAAAGAGATCTGTGCATTAGTGATATACACTGTATCTCCTTAACATGGCGATCAAGTCATATATTAGAATAAGGGGACTCTTCTCCTAAAAAGATGGCTGAAGAATCCCTCACTTCATTGTTTGAAGGTATACAGCTATACAACTCCTTAACTGTAAGTCATGTGAAGTACCTGAGCTTTGAGATATAAGGCAGACACTGTAGGAAACTCCTCACTTCACTCTCTTCATCTGAGCAGCCTGTCAGCTTCACGTCTTTCTTCTCTGATTGGAGTTTCAGCACTTCCAGCAGGATGGAGGCCTTTCTCTCTGACAGGTTTATGGACCAGACTGTAGGTGACTGGAAAACTGACTGTAATGCTGGAAAGACTCTCCTGACTGTTTCAGTTTCATAGTCCTTCATCTGAGAGTACAGATCCAGTAGGAAATAACACTGATCTTCCTTATCATCATCATCATCCATGTGTATCTTTTTTAAGTATAACATTTCTTCACTGCACACTGATGATAACAGCTCCAGTATCTTCTCTCCTGTCTGCTGTTCTCTCTCTGCTGCTGCACAGAACAGATTCACCAACAACCTGATTTCTTTATCAGGATCTGACCGTCGAGGAAAACTGGAACAATAAGAAGGAAACATTTTGTGAGGATTTGATCTCAGCAACATAACTACAAACACACACTACTGATGGACTCTATCTTGTACATGGCTGTCCTGTATAAAATTAAACTAAATTAAAAACACTTCATTAATCAGGAAAGAATATAAATCATTTTTGAACTATTACTGCCTCACAACACAAACACCAATCCTGTGTGTGAAAACACTGCATATTTGCTACCTACATGTTATATTCACTTTAAGTAATTAAAATGTAAAATATATGCAGAATATATGAATATACATATTGAAAAAACTAAATCTAGAGTCCAAATCATGTATAATAGTTAAAATATCATCCCAGCATGCTTTACCTCTGAGATGGAAGACGTATAAATTACTGTTATGCTACATTACATCTGTCAGTGGAGACACAAAATGATCATTCATAAGTGTCTGAAATCTTCATTTACTGCTCACTATAGAGTTGGTAGAATTTACATCATAGTCAGTAAAAATAACTAATCATGAGGTAAAAAAGCAATGACTGCATTTTTGCAGCTGTGTAAATATAGCAGTGCTTGTTTTTCTTAATTAATGAACATTTTGTTTTTATTTATGAACAATGTATTTTTTAAGCTGCCAAGATGGCTGCCATTACTATTATAAGTAATTTGATCCTGTCAATGTCCCATATTTAACAATTCATCACATTTTCATATTTCTCTTTGTTTATTATGTGTGTAAATATTATAAATAAACTACCATATATCTGACAGAAGGTGGTTTGACTCTTTTGTGTGTGTAAATCTTTTAATATCAGAGTCACTGAGGTTCCCAAAAACTAGGAAAGCAACTTATCTGACAACATATTTCATATACTTCCAACCCATGTTCTCTGTCAATACTACAGACGGGGGACAAATTAAAGTAAAAACCTGAATACAAAAGTGGAGAAACATATCAAATGCAGATGCTTCTGTTCACCAGGGCTCACTGAATGCTTTGGTGAGGATGAAAATGATGTGAATAAAATGCTCGAACCTTTACAGTCACCAGATCTCAACCCAGCTGAACACCTATGGAAGATTTTAGACCAATGTGGAAGACAATGCTCTCCACCACCATCTTCATAAGACCAAATAATATCATATTAACTTTTAAATCTGGTAGATAAATCGGAATGAGAGGAAAACATTTTGTTATGATCCCATGTCAGTGGTACAAAGAGATCTGTGCATTAGTGATATACACTGTATCTCCTTAACATGGCGATCAAGTCATATATTAGAATAAGGGGACTCTTCTCCTAAAAAGATGGCTGAAGAATCCCTCACTTCATTGTTTGAAGGTATACAGCTATACAACTCCTTAACTGTAAGTCATGTGAAGTACCTGAGCTGTGAGATATAAGGCAGACACTGTAGGAAACTCCTCACTTCACTCTCTTCATCTGAGCAGCCTGTCAGCACCACTTCTTTCTTCTCTGATTGGAGTTTCAGCACTTCCAGCAGGATGGAGGCCTTTCTCTTTGACAGGTTTATGGACCAGACTGTAGGTGACTGTAAAACTGACTGTAATGCTGGAAGGACTCTCCTGCCTGTTTCAGTTTCATAGTCCTTCATCTGAGAGCACAGACCCAGTAGGAAATAACACTGATAATCCATGTATCTGTCTCTAAAAGAGAATGTTTCATAACTGCACAGTGATGATAACAGCTCCAGTATCTTCTCTCCTGTCTGCTGTTCTCTCTCTGCTGCTGCACAGAACAGATTCACCAAGAACCTGATTTCTTTATCAGGATCTGACTGTCGAGGAAAACTGGAACAATAAGAAGGAAACATTTTGTGAGGATTTGATCTCAGCTACATAACTACAAACACACACTACTGATGGACTCTATCTTGTACATGGCTGTCCTGTATAAAATTATGAAATTAAAAACACTTAATTAATCAGGAAAGAATATAAATCATTTTTGAACTATTACTGCCTCACAACACAAACACCAATCCTGTGTGTGAAATCACTGCATATTTGCTACCTACAGGTTATATTCACTTTAAGTAATTAAAATGTAAAATATTTGCATAATATATGATATAAAAAATTAAACAACTAAATCTAGAGTCCACATCATGTATATTAGTTAAAATCCCATCACGTAATGCCATTTTTGCAGTTGTGTAAATGTAGCAGTGCTTCTATTTGTTAATTTAGGAACATTTTGTTTTTTGAACAATGTATTTTCTAAGCTGCCAAGACGGCTGCCATGACTATTATAAATAATACAACCCTTATTAAAGAGACATGGTTATCCTGTCAATGTCCCATATTAAACAATTCATCACATTTTCATATTTCTCTCTACTCATTATGTGTGTAAATATTATAAATAAACTACCATATATCTGACGGAAGGTGGTTTGACTCTTTTGTGTGTGTAAATCTTTTAATATCAGAGTCACTGAGGTTCCCAAAAACTAGGAAAGCAACTTATCTCACAACATATTTCATATACTTCCAACCCATGTTCTCTGTCAATACTACAGACGGAGGACAAATTAAAGGAAAAACCTGAATAAAAGGTGGAGAAACATATCAAATGCAGATGCTTCTGTTCACCAGGGCTCACTGAATGCTTTGGTGAGGATGAAAATGATGTGAATAAAATGCTCGGACCTTTACAGTCACCAGATCTCAACCCAGCTCAACACCTATGGAAGATTTTGGACCAATGTGGAAGACAATGCTCTCCAACACCATCTTCATAAGACCAAATAATATTGTGTTAACTTTTAAATCTGGGAGATAAATCGGAATGAGAGGAAAACATTTTGTTATGATCCCATGTCAGTGGTACAAAGAGATCTGTGCATTAGTGATATACACTGTATCTCCTTAACATGGCGATCAAGTCATATATTAGAATAAGGGGACTCTTCTCCTAAAAAGATGGCTGAAGAATCCCTCACTTTATTGTTTGAAGGTATACAGCTATACAACTCCTTAACTGTAAGTCATGTGAAGTACCTGAGCTTTGAGATATAAGGCAGACACGGTAGGAAACTCCTCACTTCACTCTCTTCATCTGAGCAGCCTGTCAGCTCCACTTCTTTCTTCTCTGATTGGAGTTTCAGCACTTCCAGCAGGATGGAGGCCTTTCTCTTTGACAGGTTTATGGACCAGACTGTAGGTGACTGGAAAATTGACTGTAATGCTGGAAGGACTCTCCTGTTTGTTTTAGTTTCACAGTCCTTCATCTGAGAGTACAGACCCAGTAGGAAATGACCCTGATAATCCATGTATCTGTCTTTAAAAGGGAATGTTTCATAACTGCACACTGATGATAACAGCTCCAGTATCTTCTCTCCTGTCTGCTGTTCTCTCTCTGCTGCTGCACAGAACAGATTCACCAACAACCTGATTTCTTCATCAGGATCTGACTGTCGAGGAAAACTGGAACAATAAGAAGGAAACATTTTGTGAGGATTTGATCTCAGCTACATAACTACAAACACACACTACTGATGGACTCTATCTTGTACATGGCTGTCCTGTATAAAATTATGAAATTAAAAACACTTCATTAATCAAGAAAACTATAAATCATTTTTGAACTATTACTGCCTCACAACACAAACACCAATCCTGTGTGTGAAATCACTGCATATTTGCTACCTACAGGTTATATTCACTTTAAGTAATTAAAATGTAAAATATTTGCATAATATATAATATAAATAATTAAACAAACAAACAAACAAACACACACTACTGATGGACTATATCTTGTACATGGCTGTCCTGTATAAAATTGTTTGAAGGTATATAGCTATACAACTCCTTAACTGTAAGTCATGTGAAGTACCTGAGCTGTGAGATATAAGGCAGACACTGTAGGAAACTCCTCACTTCACTCTCTTCATCTGAGCAGCCTGTCAGCTCCACTTCTTTCTTCTCTGATTGGAGTTTCAGCACTTCCAGCAGGATGGAGGCCTTTCTCTCTGACAGGTCTATAGACCAGACTGTAGGTGACTGGAAAACTGACTGTAATGCTGGAAGGACTCTCCTGCCTGTTTTAGTTTCATAGTCCTTCACCTGAGAGTACAGATCCAGTAGGAAATGACACTGATAATCCATGTATCTTTCTTTAAAAGGGAATGTTTCATAACTGCACACTGATGATAACAGCTCCAGTATCTTCTCTCCTGTCTGCTGTTCTCTCTCTGCTGCTGCACAGAACAGATTCACCAACAACCTGATTTCTTCATCAGGATCTGACCAGTCAGGATGAAAACTGGAACAATAAGAAGGAAACATTTTGTGAGGATTTGATCTCAGCTACATAACTACAAACACACACTACTGATGGACTCTATCTTGTACATGGCTGTCCTGTATAAAATTATGAAATTAAAAACACTTAATTAATCAGGAAAGAATATAAATCATTTTTGAACTATTACTGCCTCACAACAAAAACACCAATCCTGTGTGTGAAATCACTGCATATTTGCTACCTACAGGTTAAATTCACTTAAAATAATTAAAAAATAAAATATATGCAGAGTATAGGGCTGTTCGATTAATCAAATTAAATTTTCGATTACGATTTTGGTTTCCAACGATTATGAAAACGTAACGATTATGAAAACGTACTGTATTAGTCTCAATGAGAATTATACAGTCCTGTATTATTCTCAATGAGTATAATACAGTAAAATCAGTCTAATTAAAGAAACATTGGTTTTTACAGGCTGGGCTGTATATAGATTTTAAAAAGACATTTACTGACTAAAATTCTTCACAAAATCTTAAAGCAACCAGAAAAGTCAGGCAATATCACTCCTGAACCACCAGGGTGGTGGAAAGAAACATGCTACCCAAATCATTTATGAATCTATTAACTCCAAAGCCTTGAATACTGGACCACGAGTTTTAACATCCACCATTCTGTAAAACTCTATGAAACTTCATAGAGAACTAGTGTGAAATATTTAGGATGCCCAGTGGTGAACTTGCCACATCCTGATGACCAGCAGTGTATTTTCATTACTGATAATAAATCACTTGAGCAAAACTCTCATTCACTCCTCTGGATCATTCATCACTCAAACTTCATACTCACTTACAGTTTATTTATTGGATGTATTAGAGTCAGAGTAGCCAATGAATGAACCTCACATCCAGCATCTATGACTTATCACATTTCATGACCAAATCTCTTTATGATTCAGTACTCAGAATGTGAACCACTTTAAAAATGTCTTAAGATGACTCATAAATCCAACATGAACACACTGAGGTACTGAGAGGGGAACTGTCATGTGTGGTTATTCTTTAATGCAGGAAACTACTGCTTCATGGCTGAGATTTGTATGATCACAGTAAAAAAAGAACATCACTGGTCCTGAGAAAGAATTGATGCTCTCTGTTGTTTACATTTCTGGAGCTTGTTGGAACAAATCATTATAGCTGAGTCTCTGTTTATGTTTTACTGAGGTGATGGATGACTGATAAAAACAGCCTCAAAGTAACAAAACTGTTCATGTTAAAAACAAACCAGGAGCTGGATGAAGTAAACGTGTCTCAGCTAGTAGTAGATGAGCAGTACTCTGTCAGAGCTTTGACTTTCTGCCCAAAGGAACTCTGGGTAATTTAGGAGTAAGTATCTGATCTTATACACCGTGATGTAATGTTTATGTGGACTGATCAGTGGAACACATTACCTTAACATTAAAACTAACAGTGAGTTGTCTCATTGTAAAACACAACTCCTTAAATATTCACTAAAGTCATGTGACTTACCTGAGCTGTGAGATATAAGGCAGACACTGTAGGAAACTCCTCACTTCACTCTCTTCATCTGACCAGCCTGTCAGCTCCACTTCTGTCTTCTTTGATTGGAGTTTCAGCACTTCCAGCAGGATGGAGGCCTTTCTCTCTGACAGGTTTATGGACCAGACTGTAGGTGACTGGAAAACTGACTGTAATGCTGGAAGGACTCTCCTGCCTGTTTTAGTTTCATAGTCCTTCATCTGAGAGTACAGATCCAGTAGGAAATGACACTGATAATCCATGTATCTGTCTCTAGAAGAGAATGTTTCATAACTGCACACTGATGATAACAGCTCCAGTATCTTCTCTCCTGTCTGCTGTTCTCTCTCTGCTGCTGCACAGAACAGATTCACCAACAACCTGATTTCTTCATCAGGATCTGACCAGTCAGGATGAAAACTGGAACAATAAGAAGGAAACATTTTGTGAGGATTTGATCTCAGCAACATAACTACAAACACACACTACTGATGGACTCTATCTTGTACATGGCTGTCCTGTATAAAATTAAACTAAATTAAAAACACTTCATTAATCAGGAAATTATATGAATCATTTTTGAACTATTACTGCCTCACAACACAAACACCAATCCTGTGTGTGAAAACACTGCATATTTGCTACCTACAGGTTATATTCACTTTAAGTAATTAAAATGTAAAATATATGCAGAATATATGAATATAAATATTGAAAAAATTAAATCTAGAGTCCACATCATGTACAGTAGTTAAAATATCATCCCAGCATGCTTTACCTCTGAGATGGAAGACGTATAAATTACTGTTATGCTACATTACATCTGTCAGTGGAGACAAAAAATGATAATTCATAAGTGTCTGAAATCTTCATTTACTGCTCACTATAGAGTTGGTAGAATTTACATCATAGTCAGTAAGAATAACTAATCATGAGGTAAAAAAGCAATGACTGTATTTTTGCAGCTGTGTAAATGTAGCAGTGCTTATTTTTCTTAATTAATGAACATTTTGTTTTTATTTTTGAACAATGAACTTTTTAAGCTGCCAAGATGGCTGCCATTATTATTCTGAGTAATATAGCCCTTATTAAAGACACATGGTTATCCTGTCAATGTCCCATATTTAACATTTCATCACATTTTCATATTTCTCTTTGTTTATTATGTGTGTAAATATTATAAATAAACTACCATATATCTGACAGAAGGTGGTTTGACTCTTTTGTGTGTGTAAATCTTTTAATATCAGAGTCACTGAGGTTCCCAAAAACTAGGAAAGCAACTTATCTCACAACATATTTCATATACTTCCAATCTATGTTCTCTGTCAATACTACAGACGGAGGACAAATTAAAGGAAAAACCTGAATAAAAAAGTGGAGAAACATATCAAATGCAGATGCTTCTGTTCACCAGGGCTCACTGAATGCTTTGGTGAGGATGAAAATGATGTGAATAAAATGCTCGGACCTTTACAGTCACCAGATCTCAACCCAGCTCAACACCTATGGAAGATTTTGGACCAATGTGTAAGACAATGCTCTCCACCACCATCTTCATAAGACCAAATAATATCGTGTTAACTTTTAAATCTGGGAGATAAATCGGAATGAGAGGAAAACATTTTGTTATGATCCCATGTCAGTGGTACAAAGAGATCTGTGCATTAGTGATATACACTGTATCTCCTTAACATGGCGATCAAGTCATATATTAGAATAAGGGGACTCTTCTCCTAAAAAGATGGCTGAAGAATCCCTCACTTCATTGTTTGAAGGTATACAGCTATACAACTCCTTAACTGTAAGTCATGTGAAGTACCTGAGCTTTGAGATATAAGGCAGACACTGTAGGAAACTCCTCACTTCACTCTCTTCATCTGAGCAGCCTGTCAGCTTCACTTCTTTCTTCTCTGATTGGAGTTTCAGCACTTCCAGCAGGATGGAGGCCTTTCTCTTTGACAGGTTTATGGACCAGACTGTAGGTGACTGGAAAACTGACTGTAATGCTTGAAGGACTCTCCTGACTGTTTCAGTTTCATGGTCTTTCATCTGAGAGTACAGATCCAGTAGGAAATGACACTGATATTCCTTATCATCATCATCATCCATGTATCTCTCTTCAAAATATAACATTTCTTCATCACACAGTGATGATAACAGCTCCATTATCTTCTCTCCTGTCTGCTGTTCTCTCTCTGCTGCTGCACAGAACAGATTCACCAACAACCTGATTTCTTCATCAGGATCTGACCGTCGTGGAAAACTGGAACAATAAGAAGGAAACATTTTGTGAGGATTTGATCTCAGCTACATAACTACAAACACACACTACTGATGGACTCTATCTTGTACATGGCTGTCCTGTATAAAATTAAACTAAATTAAAAACACTTCATTAATCAGGAAAGAATATAAATCATTTTTGAACTATTACTGCCTCACAACAAAAACACCAATCCTGTGTGTGAAATCACTGCATATTTGCTACCTACAGGTTATATTCACTTTAAGTAATTAAAATGTAAAATATATGCAGAATGTATGAATATAAATATTGAAAAAACTAAATCTAGAGTCCACATCATGTATAATAGTTAAAATATCATCCCAGCATGCTTTACCTCTGAGATGGAAGACGTATAAATTACTGTTATGCTACATTACATCTGTCAGTGGAGACACAAAATGATCATTCATAAGTGTCTGAAATCTTCATTTACTGCTCACTATAGAGTTGGTAGAATTTACATCATAGTCAGTAAGAATAACTAATCATGAGGTAAAAAAGCAATGACTGTATTTTTGCATCTATGTAAATGTAGCAGTGCTTGTTTTTCTTAATTAATGAACATTTTGTTTTTATTTATGAACAATGAACTTTTTGAGCTGCCAAGATGACTGCCATTACTATTATAAGTAATTTGATCCTGTCAATGTCCCATATTTAACAATTCATCACATTTTCATATTTCTCTTTGTTTATTATGTGTGTAAATATTATAAATAAACTACCATATATCTGACAGAAGGTGGTTTGACTCTTTTGTGTGTGTAAATCTTTTAATATCAGAGTCACTGAGGTTCCCAAAAACTAGGAAAGCAACTTATCTCACAACATATTTCATATACTTCCAACCCATGTTCTCTGTCAATACTACAGACGGGGGACAAATTAAAGGAAAAACCTGAATAAAAAGTGGAGAAACATATCAAATGCAGATGCTTGTGTTCACCAGGGCTCACTGAATGCTTTGGTGAGGATGAAAATGATGTGAATAAAATGCTCGGACCTTTACAGTCACCAGATCTCAACCCAGCTCAACACCTAAGGAAGATTTTAGACCAATGTGGAATACAATGCTCTCCACCACCATCTTCATAAGACCGAATAATATTGTGTTAACTTTTAAATCTGGGAGATAAATCGGATTGAGAGGAAAACATTTTGTTATGATCCCATGTCAGTGGTACAAAGAGATCTGTGCATTAGTGATATACACTGTATCTCCTTAACATGGCGATCAAGTCATATATTAGAATAAGGGGACTCTTCTCCTAAAAAGATGGCTGAAGAATCCCTCACTTCATTGTTTGAAGGTATACATCTATACAACTCCTTAACTGTAAGTCATGTGAAGTACCTGAGCTGTGAGATATAAGGCAGACACTGTAGGAAACTCCTCACTTCACTCTCTTCATCTGAGCAGCCTGTCAGCTCCACTTCTTTCTTCTCTGATTGGAGTTTCAGCACTTCCAGCAGGATGGAGGCCTTTCTCTCTGACAGGTCTATAGACCAGACTGTAGGTAACTGTAAAACTGACTGTAATGCTGAAAGGACTCTCCTGACTGCTTCAGTTTTATAGTACTTCATCTGGGAGCACAGTTCGAGTAGGTAATGCCACTGATGTCCATCATCATAATAATAATACATGTATCTCTCATTCAAATGTAATAGTTCTTCACTGCACACTGATGATAACAGCTCCAGTATCTTCTCTCCTGTCTGCTGTTCTCTCTCTGCTGCTGCACAGAACAGATTCACCAAGAACCTGATTTCTTCATCAGGATCTAACCAGTCAGGATCAAAACTGGAACAATAAGAAGGAAACATTTTGTGAGGATTTGATCTCAGCAACATAACTACAAACACACACTACTGATGGACTCTATCTTGTACATGGCTGTCCTGTATAAAATTATGAAATTAAATCATTTTTGAACTATTACCGCTTCACAACAAAAACACCAATCCTGTGTGTGAAATCACTGCATATTTGCTACATACAGGTTATATTCACTTTAAGTAATTAAAATGTAAAATATATGCAGAATATATAAATATAAATAGTGAAAAAATTATATCTAGAGTCATGTACAGTAGTTAAAATATCATCCCAGCATGCTTTACCTCTGAGATGGAAGACGTATAAATTACTGTTATGCTACATTACATCTGTCTGTGGAGACACAAAATGATAATTCATAAGTGTCTGAAATCTTCATTTGCTGCTCACTATAGAGTTGGTAGAATTTACATCATAGTCAGTAAGAATAACTAATCATGAGGTAAAAAAGCAATGACTGTATTTTTGCATCTATGTAAATGTAGCAGTGCTTATTTTTCTTAATTAATGAACATTTTGTTTTTATTTATGAACAATGAACTTTTTAAGCTGCCAAGATTGCTGCCATTGTTATTCTGAGTAATATAGCCCTTATCGAAGAGACATGGTTATCCTGTCAATGTCACATATTTAACAATTCATCACATTTTCATATTTCTCTTTGTTTATTATGTGTGTAAATATTATAAATAAACTACCATATATCTGACAGAAGGTGGTTTGACTCTTTTGTGTGTGTAAATCTTTTAATATCAGAGTCACTGAGGTTCCCAAAAACTAGGAAAGCAACTTATCTCACAACATATTTCATATACTTCCAACCCATGTTCTCTGTCAATACTACAGACGGAGGACAAATTAAAGGAAAAACCTGAATAAAAAGTGGAGAAACATATCAAATGCAGATGCTTCTGTTCACCAGGGCTCACTGAATGCTTTGCTGAGGATGAAAATGATGTGAATAAAATGCTCGGACCTTTACAGTCACCAGATCTCAACCCAGCTCAACACCTATGGAAGATTTTGGACCAATGTGTAAGACAATGCTCTCCACCACCATCTTCATAAGACCGAATAATATTGTGTTAACTTTTAAATCTGGGAGATAAATTGGAATGAGAGGAAAACATTTTGTTATGATCCCATGTCAGTGGTACAAAGAGATCTGTGCATTAGTGATATACACTGTATCTCCTTAACATGGCGATCAAGTCATATATTAGAATAAGGGGACTCTTCTCCTAAAAAGATGGCTGAAGAATCCCTCACTTCATTGTTTGAAGGTATACAGCTATACAACTCCTTAACTGTAAGTCATGTGAAGTACCTGAGCTGTGAGATATAAGGCAGACACTGTAGGAAACTCCTCACTTCACTCTCTTCATCTGAGCAGCCTGTCAGCTTCACTTCTTTCTTCTCTGATTGGAGTTTCAGCACTTCCAGCAGGATGGAGGCCTTTCTCTTTGACAGGTTTATGGACCAGACTGTAGGTGACTGGAAAACTGACTGGAATGCTGGAAGGACTCTCTTGCCTGTTTTAGTTTCACAGTCCTTCATCCGGGAGCACAGACCCAGTAGGAAATTATACTGACGTTGCTCATCATCATCACCATAATAATCCACATATATCTCATTAAACATTTCATAACTGCACACTGATGATAACAGCTCCAGTATCTTCTCTCCTGTCTGCTGTTCTCTCTCTGCTGCTGCACAGAACAGATTCACCAAGAACCTGATTTCTTTATCAGGATCTGACCAGTAAGGATCAAAACTGGAACAATAAGAAGGAAACATTTTGTGAGGATTTGATCTCAACTACATAACTACAAACACACAATACTGATGGACTCTATCTTGTACATGGCTGTCCTGTATGAAATTATTAAATTAAATCATTTTTGAACTATTACTGCTTCACAACACAAACACCAATCCTGTGTGTGAAATCACTGCATATTTGCTACCTACAGGTTATTTTCACTTTAAGTAAGTAAAATGTAAAATATATGCAGAATATATGAATATAAATAGTGAAATAACTAAATCTAGAGTCCACTTCATGTAAAATAATTCAAATCCCATCACGTAATGCCATTTTTTCAGTTGTGTAAATGTAACAGTGCTTGTTTTTGTTAATTTATGAACATTTTGTTTTTTGAACAATGTATTTTTTAAGCTTCCAAGATGGCTGCCATTACCATTATAAGTAATTTAATCCTCTCAGTGTCCCATATTCAACAATTCATCACATTTTCATATTTCTCTTTGTTCATTATGTGTGTAAACAACCATATATCTGACAGAAGGTGGTTTGACTCTTTTGTGTGTGTAAATCTTTTAATATCAGAGTCACTGAGGTTCCCAAAAACTAGGAAAGCAACTTATCTCACAACATATTTCATATACTTCCAACCCATGTTCTCTGTCAATACTACAGACGGGGGACAAATTAAAGGAAAAATCTGAATAAAAAAGTCGAGAAACATATCAAATGCAGATGCTTCTGTTCACCAGGGCTCACTGAATGCTTTGGTGAGGATGAAAATGATGTGAATAAAATGCTCGGACCTTTACAGTCACCAGATCTCAACCCAGCTCAACACCTATGGAAGATTTTGGACCAATGTGTAAGACAATGCTCTCCACCACCATCTTCGTAAGACCAAATAATATTGTGTTAACTTTTAAATCTGGGAGATAAATTGGAATGAGAGGAAAACATTTTGTTATGATCCCATGTCAGTGGTACAAAGAGATCTGTGCATTAGTGATATACACTGTATCTCCTTAACATGGCGATCAAGTCATATATTAGAATAAGGGGACTCTTCTCCTAAAAAGATGGCTGAAGAATCCCTCACTTCATTGTTTGAAGGTATACAGCTATACAACTCCTTAACTGTAAGTCATGTGAAGTACCTGAGCTTTGAGATATAAGGCAGACACTGTAGGAAACTCCTCACTTCACTCTCTTCATCTGAGCAGCCTGTCAGCTCCACTTCTTTCTTCTCTGATTGGAGTTTCAGCACTTCCAGCAGGATGGAGGCCTTTCTCTCTGACAGGTTTATGGACCAGACTGTAGGTGACTGGAAAACTGACTGTAATGCTGGAAGGACTCTCCTGCCTGTTTTAGTTTCACAGTCCTTCACCTGAGAGCACAGACCCAGTAGGAAATGACCCTGATAATCCATGTATCTGTCTTTAAAAGGGAATGTTTCATAACTGTACACTGATGATAACAGCTCCAGTATCTTCTCTCCTGTCTGCTGTTCTCTCTCTGCTGCTGCACAGAACAGATTCACCAAGAACCTGATTTCTTTATCAGGATCTGACCAGTCAGGATCAAAACTGGAACAATAAGAAGGAAACATTTTGTGAGGATTTGATCTCAGCTACATAACTACAAACACACACTACCGATGGACTCTATCTTGTACATGGCTGTCCTGAATAAAATTATTAAATTAAATCATTTTTGAACTATTACTGCCTCACAACACAAACACCAATCCTGTGTGTGAAATCACTGCATATTTGCTACCTACAGGTTATTTTCACTTTAAGTAATTAAAATGTAGAATATATGCATAATATATAAATATAAATAATGAAACAACTAAATCTAGAGTCCACATTATGTAAAATAGTTAAAATCCCATCACATAATGCCATTTTTTCAGTACTGTAAATGTAACAGTGCTTGTTTTTCTTAATTTATGAACATTTTGTTTTTTGAACAATGAACTTTTTAAGCTGCCAAGATGGCTGCCATTATTATTATGAGAAATTTAATCCTCTCAGTGTCCCATATTTAACATTTCATCACATTTTCATGTTTCTCTCTGTTCATTATGTGTGTAAATATTATAAATAAACTACCATATATCTGACGGAAGGTGGTTTGACTCTTTTGTGTGTGTAAATCTTTTAATATCAGAGTCACTGAGGTTCCCAAAAACTAGGAAAGCAACTTATCTCACAACATATTTCATATACTTCCAACCCATGTTCTCTGTCAATACTACAGACGGGGGACAAATTAAAGGAAAAACCTGAATAAAAAAGTCGAGAAACATATCAAATGCAGATGCCTCTGTTCACCAGGGCTCACTGAATTCTTTGGTGAGGATGAAAATGATGTGAATAAAATGCTCGGGCCTTTACAGTCACCAGATCTCAACCCAGCTCAACACCTAAGGAAGATTTTAGACCAATGTGTAAGACAATGCTCTCCACCACCATCTTCATAAGACCAAATAATATCGTGTTAACTTTTAAATCTGACAGATAAATTGGAATGAGAGGAAAACATTTTGTTATGATCCCATGTCAGTGGTACAAAGACAGCTGTGCATTAGTGATATACACTTTATCTCCTTAACATGGAGATCAAGTCATGTATTAGAATAAGGGTACTCTTCTCCTAAAAAGATGGCTGAAGAATCCCTCACTTCATTGTTTGAAGGTATACAGCTATACAACTCCTTAACTGTAAGTCATGTGAAGTACCTGAGCTGTGAGATATGAGGCAGACACTGTAGGAAACTCCTCACTTCACTCTCTTCATCTGACCAGCCTGTCAGCACCACTTCTTTCTTCTCTGATTGGAGTTTCAGCACTTCCAGCAGGATGGAGGCCTTTCTCTCTGACAGGTCTATAGACCAGACTGTAGGTGACTGGAAAACTGTCTGTAATGCTGGAAGGACTCTCCTGCCTGTTTCAGTTTCACAATACTTCACCTGAGAGTACAGATCCAGTAGGAAATCCTGATCACCATCATAACTGCACACTGATGATAACAGCTCCAGTATCTTCTGTCCTGTCTGCTGTTCTCTCTCTGCTGCTGCACAGAACAGATTCACCAGGAACCAGGTTTCATCTGAGGATTTAAACCTGGGAGATAAACTGGAACGAGAAGAAAACATTTTGTTATGATCTGATGTCAGTGACACAAAGAGAGCTGTGCATTAGTGATATGCAGTGTATCTGCTAAAAGCCTACAAAGACTAATTAATGAGAAAAATACAGAAAAATCAGTCTGAAGTTAAAGCAACAATCCTTTTAACAGGCTGGACTGTACATGGATTTTAAAAGACATTTACTGACTAAATTCTTCACAAAATGTTTAAGAAACCAGGAAAGTCAGGCAATATCACTCCTGAACCAACAGGATGGTGGAAAGAAACACGTTACCCAAATCATTTATGAATCAATTAGCTCCAAAGCCTTGAATACTGGACCACAAGTTTTAACATCCACTATTTTGTAAAACTCTATGAAACTTCATAGAGAACTAGTGTGAAATATTTAGGATGTCCAGTGGTGAACTTGCCACATCCTAATGACCAGCAGTGTATTTTCATTACTGATAATCAATCACTTGAGCAAAACTCTCATTCACTCCTCTGGATCATTCATCACTCAAACTTCATACTCAATTACAGTTTATTTATTGGATGTATTAGAGTCAGAGTAGCCAATGAATGAGCCTCACATCCAGCATCTATGAATGATCACATTTCATGACCAAATCTCTTTATGATTCAGTACTCCAAATGTGAACCACTTTAAAAATGTCTTAAGATGACTCATAAATCCAACATGAACACACTGAGGTACTGAGAGGGGAACTGTCATGTGTGGTTATTCTTTAATGCAGGAAACTACTGCTTCATGGCTGAGATTTGTATAATCACAGTAAAAAAGAACATCACTGGTCCTGAGAAAGAACTGATGCTCTCTGTTGTTTACATTTCTGGAGCTTGTTGGAACAAATCATTATAGTTGAGTCTCTGTTTACATTTTACTGAGTTGATGGATGACAGATGAAAACAGCCTCAAAGTAACAAAACTGTACATGTTAAAAACAAACCAGGAGCTGGATGGAGTAAACGTGTCTCAGCTAATAATAGATGAGCAGTACTCTGTAAGAGCTTTGACTTTCTGTCCAAAGGAACTCTGGGTAATTTAGGAGTAAGTACATTGTAGGTGAGTGGAATAAAGAAGTATGACATCTCTGATCTTATACACTGTGATGTAATGTTTATGTGGACTGATCAGTGGAACACATTACCTTAACATTAAAACTAACAGTGAGTTGTGTCATTGTGAAACACAACTCCTTAAATGTTCACTAAAGTCATGTGAAGTACCTGAGCTGTGAGATATAAGGCAGACACTGTAGGAAACTCCTCACTTCACTCTCCTCATCTGAGCAGCCTGTCAGCTTCACTTCTTTCTTCTCTAATTGGAGTTTCAGCACTTCCAGCAGGATGGAGGCCTTTCTCTCTGACAGGTCTATAGACCAGACTGTAGGTGACTGGAAAACTGACTGTAATGCTGGAAGGACTCTCCTGCCTGTTTTAGTTTCACAATCCTTCACCTGAGAGTACAGATCCAGTAGGAAATCCTGATCACCATCATAACTGCACACTGATGATAACAGCTCCAGTATCTTCTGTCCTGTCTGCTGTTCTCTCTCTGCTGCTGCACAGAACAGATTCACCAGGAACCAGGTTTCATCTAAGGATTGAAACCTGTTAGAAAAACTGGAACGAGAAGAAAACATTTTGTTATGATCTGATGTCAGTGACACAAAGAGATCTGTGCATTAGTGATATGCAGTGTATCTGCTAAAAGCCTACAAAGACTAATTAATGAGAAAAATACAGAAAAATCAGTCTGAAGTTAAAGCAACAATCCTTTTAACAGGCTGGACTGTACATGGATTTTAAAAGACATTTACTGACTAAATTCTTCACAAAATGTTAAAGCAACCAGGAAAGTCAGGCAATATCACTCCTGAACCACCAGGATGGTGGAAAGAAACACGTTACCCAAATCATTTATGAATCAATTAGCTCCAAAGCCTTGAATACTGGACCACAAGTTTTAACATCCAGCATTCTGTAAAACTCTATGAAACTTCATAGAGAACTAGTGTGAAATATTTAGGATGTCCAGTGGTGAACTTACCACATCCTGATGACCAGCAGTGTATTTTCATTACTGCTAATCAATCACTTGAGCAAAACTCTCATTCACTCCTATGGATCATTCGTCACTCAAACTTCATACTCACTTACAGTTTATTTATTGGATGTATTAGAGTCAGAGTAGCCAATGAATGAGCCTCACATCTAGCATCTTTGACTGATCACATTTCATGACCAAATCTCTTTATGATTCAGTACTCCAAATGTCAACCACTTTAAAAATGTCTTAAGATGACTCATAAATCCAACATGAACACACTGAGGTACTGAGAGGGGAACTGTCATGTATGGTTATTCTTTAATGCAGGAAACTACTGCTTCATGGCTGAGATTTGTATAATCACAGTAAAAAAGAACATCACTGGTCCTGAGAAAGAACTGATGCTCTCTGTTGTTTACATTTCTGGAGCTTGTTGGAACAAATCATTATAGTTGAGTCTCTGTTTATATTTTACTGAGTTGATGGATGACAGATGAAAACAGCCTCAAAGTAACAAAACTGTTCATGTTAAAAACAAACCAGGAGCTGGATGGAGCAAACGTGTCTCAGCTAATAGTAGATGAGCAGTACTCTGTAAGAGCTTTGACTTTCTGTCCAAAGGAACTCTGGGTAATTTAGGAGTAAGTACATTGTAGGTGAGTGGAATAAAGAAGTATGACATCTCTGATCATATACACCGTAATGTAATGTGTATGTGGACTGATCAGTGAAACACATTACATTAACATTAAAACAGTGAGTTGTCTCATTGTGAAACACAACTCCTTAAATGTTCACTAAAGTCATGTGACTTACCCGAGCCCTGAGATATAAGGCAGACACTGTAGGAAACTCCTCACTTCACTCTTTTTATATGAGCAGCCTGTCAGCTTCACTTCTTTCTTCTCTGATTGGAGTTTCAGTACTTCCAGCAGGATGGAGACCTTTCTCTCTGACAGGTTTATGGACCAGACTGTAGGTAACTGGAAAACTGACTGTAATGCTGGAAGGACTCTCCTGTTTGTTTTAGTTTCACAATCCTTCATCTGAGAGTACAGATCCAGTAGGAAATGACACTGATATTTCTTGACATAATCATCCATGTAATTGTCTTTAAAAGGGAATGTTTCATAACTGCACACTGATGATATCAGCTCCAGTATCTTCTCTCCTGTGTGCTGTTCTCTTTCTGCTGCTGCACAGAACAGATTCACCAAGAACCTGATTTCTTTATCAGGATCTGACCGTCGAGGAAAACTGCAACAATAAGAAGGAAACATTTTGTGAGGATTTGATCTCAGCTACATAACTACAAACACACACTCCTGATGGACTCTATCTTGTACATGGCTGCCCTGTATAAAATTATTTAAAAAAAAACATTTCATTAATCAGGAAATAATATAAATTATTTTTGAACTATTACTGCCTCACAACACAAACACCAATCCTGTGTGTGAAATCACTGCATATTTGCTACCCACAGGTTATATTTACTTTAAGTAATTAAAATGTAAAATATATGTAGAATATATGAATGTTAATAGTGAAACAACTAAATCTAGAGTCCACATCATATATAATAGTTAAAATCCCATCACGTAATGCCATTTTTTCAGTTGTGTAAATGTAAGTGCTTCTTTTTCTTAATTTATGAACATTTTGTTCTTTTTTAATGAACTTTTTACACTGCCAAGATGGCTGCCATTACTTTTATAAATAACATAATTCTTAATAGACATGGTTATCCTGTCAATGTCCCATATTTAACAATTCATCACATTTTCATATTTGTCTTTGTTCATTATGTGTGTAAATATTATAAATAAACTACCATATATCTGACGGAAGGTGGTTTGACTCTTTTGTGTGTGTAAATCTTTTAATATCAGAGTCACTGAGGTTCCCAAAAACTAGGAAAGCAACTTATCTCACAACATATTTCATATACTTCCAACCCATGTTCTCTGTCAATACTACAGACGGGGGACAAATTAAAGGAAAAATCTGAATAAAAAAAGTCGAGAAACATATCAAATGCAGATGCTTCTGTTCACCAGGGCTCACTGAATGCTTTGGTGAGGATGAAAATGATGTGAATAAAATGCTCGGACCTTTACAGTCACCAGATCTCAACCCAGTTAAACAGCTATGGAAGATTTTGGACCAATGTGTAAGACAATACTCTCCACCACCATCTTCATAAGACCAAATAATATTGTGTTAACTTTTAAATCTGGTAGATAAATCGGAATGAGAGGAAAACATTTTGTTATGATCCCATGTTAGTGGTACAAAGAGAGCTGTGCATTAGTGATATACACTGTATCTCCTTAACATGGCGATCAAGTCATATATTAGAATAAGGGGACTCTTCTCCTAAAAAGATGGCTGAAGAATCCCTCACTTCATTGTTTGAAGGTATACAGCTATACAACTCCTTAACTGTAAGTCATATGAAGTACCTGAGCTGTGAGATATAAGGCAGACACTGTAGGAAACTCCTCACTTCACTCTCTTCATCTGACCAGCCCGTAAGCTTCACTTCTTTCTTCTCTGATTGGAGTTTCAGCACTTCCAGCAGGATGGAGGCCTTTCTCTCTGACAAGTTTATGGACCAGACTGTAGGTGTCTGGAAAACTGACTGTAATGCTGGAAGGACTCTCCTGACTGTTTTAGTTTCACAGTCTTTCACCTGAGAGTACAGATCCAGCAGGAAATGCTGATCACCATCATAACTGCACACTGATGATAACAGCTCCAGTATCTTCTGTCCTGTCTGCTGTTCTCTCTCTGCTGCTGCACAGAACAGATTCACCAGGATCCAGGTTTCATCTGAGGATTTAAACCTGGTAGATAAACTGGAACGAGAAGAAAACATTTTGTTATGATTTGATGTCAGTGACACAAAGAGAGCTATGCATTAGTGATATAGAGTGCATCTGCTAAAAGCCTACAAAGACTCATTAATGAGAAAAATACAGAAAAATCAGTCTGAAGTTAAAGCAACAATCCTTTTAACAGGCTGGACTGTAGATAGATTTTAAAAGACATTTACTGACTAAATTCTTCACAAATTGTTTAATAAACCAGGAAAGTCAGTCAATATCACTCCTGAACCAACAGGCTGGTGGAAAGAAACACGTTAACCAAATCATTTATGAATCAATTAGCTCCAAAGCCTTGAATACTGGACCACAAGTTTTAACATCCACTATTTTGTAAAACTCTATGAAACTTCATAGAGAACTAGTCTGAAATATTTAGGATGTCCAGTGGTAAACTTACCACATCCTGATAACCAGCAGTGTATTTTCATTACTGATAATAAATCACTTGAGCAAAACTCTCATTCACTCCTCTGGATCATTCATCACTCAAACTTCATACTCAGTTACAGTTTATTTATTGGATGTATCAGAGTCAGAGTAGCCAATGAATGAGCCTCACATCCAGCATCTATGAATGATCACATTTCATGACCAAATCTGTTTATGATTCAGTACTCCAAACATCAACCACTTTAAAAATGTCTTAAGATGACTCATAAATCCAACATGAACACACTGAGGTACTGAGAGGGGAACTGTCATGTGTGGTTATTCTTTAATGCAGGAAACTACTGCTTCATGGCTGAGATTTGTATAATCACAGTAAAAAAGAACATCACTGGTCCTGAGAAAGAACTGATGCTCTCTGTTGTTTACATTTCTGGAGCTTGTTGGAACAAATCATTATAGTTGAGTCTCTGTTTATGTTTTACTGAGTTGATGGATGACTGATGAAAACAGCGTCAAAGTAACAAAACTGTTCATGTTAAAAACAAACCAGGAGCTGGATGGAGTAAACGTGTCTCAGCTAATAGTAGATGAGCAGTACTCTGTAAGAGCTTTGACTTTCTGTCCAAAGGAACTCTGGGTAATTTAGGAGCAAGTACATTGTAGGTGAGTGGAATAAAGAAGTATGACATCTCTGATCTTATACACCGTGATGTAATGTGTATGTGGACTGATCAGTGAAACACAGTACCTTAACATTAAAACTAACAGTGAGTTGTCTCATTGTGAAACATGTCTCCTTAAATGTTCACTAAGTACCTGAGCTGTGAGATATGAGGCAGACACTGTAGGAAACTCCTCACTTCACTCTCTTCATCTGACCAGCCTGTCAGCTTCACTTCTTTCTTCTCTGATTGGTGTGCCAGCACTTCCAGCAGGATGGAGGCCTTTCTCTCTGACAGGTTTATGGACCAGACTGTAGGTGACTGGAAAACTGCCTGTAATACTGGAAGGACTCTCCTGCCTGTTTTAGTTTCACAGTCCTTCACCTGAGAGTACAGATCCAGTAGGAAACTCTCATAACAACTGCACACTGATGATAACAGCTCCATTATCTTCTCTCCTGTCTGCTGTTCTCTCTCTGCTGCTGCACAGAACAGTTTCACCAGGAACCAGGTTTCATCTGAGGATATAAACTTGGGAGATAAACTGGAACGAGAAGAAAACATTTTGTTATGATGTTAGCGACACAAAGAGAGCTGTGCATTAGTGATATAGAGTGTATCTGATAAAAGCCTACAAATATTCATTAATGAGAATAATACAGTAAAATCAGTCTGAAATTAAAGCAACAATGGTTTTAACAGGCTGGGCTGTACATAGATTTTAAACAACATTTACTGATGAAAATTCTTCACAAAATGTTAGAGGAACCAGGAACATCAGGCAATATCACTCCTGAACCAACAGGGTGGTGGAAAAAAACACGTTACCCAAATCATTTATGAATCAATTAGCTCCAAAGCCTTGAATACTGGACCACAAGTTTTAACATCCACTATTCTGTAAAACTCTATGAAACTTCATAGAGAACTAGTGTGAAAAATTTAGGGTGTCCAGTGGTGAACTTACCTCATCCTGATGACCAGCAGTGTATTTTCATTACTGCTAATAAATCACTTGAGCAAAACTCTCATTCACTCCTCTGGATCATTCATCACTCAAACTTCATACTCACTTACAGTTTATTTATTGGATGTATTAGAGTCAGAGTAGCCAATGAATGAGCTTCACATCCAGCATTTATGACTTAACACATTTCATGACCAAATCTCTTTATGATTCAGTACTCCAAATGTGAACCACTTTAAAAATGTCTTAAGATGACTCATAAATCCAACATGAACACACTGTGGTACTGAGAGGGGAACTGTCATGTGTGGTTATTCTTTAATGCAGGAAACTACTGCTTCATGACTGAGATTTGTATAGTCTCAGTAAAAAAGAACATCACTGGTCCTGAGAAAGAACTGATGCTCTCTGTTGTTTACATTTCTGGAGCTTGTTGGAACAAATCATTATAACTGAGTCTCTGTTTACCTTTTACTGAGTTGATGGATGACTGATGAAAACAGCCTCAAAGTAACAAAACTGTTCATGTTAAAAACAAACCAGGAGCTGGATGGAGTAAACGTGTCTCAGCTAGTAATAGATGAGCAGTACTCTGTAAGAGCTTTGACTTCCTGCCCAAAGGAACTCTGGGTAATTTAGGAGTAAATACATTGTAGGTGAGTGGAATAAAGAAGTATGACATCTCTGATCTTATACACCGTGATGTAACGTTTATGAGGACTAATCAGTGGAATACATTACTTTAACATTAAAACTAACAGTGAGTTGTCTCATTGTAAAACACAACTCCTTGAATGTTCACTAAAGTCATGTGACTTACCTGAGCCATGAGATATAAGGCAGACACTGTAGGAAACTCGTCACTTCACTCTCTTCATCTGAGCAGCCTGTCAGCTTCACTTCTTTCTTCTCTGATTGGAGTTTCAGCACCTCCAGCAGGATGGAGGCCTTTCCCTCTGACAGGTTTATGGACCAGAGTGTAGGTGACTGTAAAACTGACTGTAAAAGAGGAAGGACTCCCCTGCCTGTTTTAGTTTCACAGTCCTTCACCTGGGAGTATAGATCCAGTAGGAAATGACACTGATATTCCTCATAATATTCACCCATGTATCTGTCTTTAAAAGGGAATGTTCTATAACTGCACACTGCTGATAACAGCTCCAGTATCTTCTCTCCTGTCTGCTGCTGTCTCTCTGCTGCTACACAGAACAGATTCACCAAGAACCTGATTTCAGTATCTGACCAGTGAGAATGAAAACTGGAAGAACAAGAAAGAAACATTTAGTGAGGATTTGATCTCAGCTACATAACTACAAACACTATATATGTAGTTATGGACAGCCATGTCTATTTTGTGCATGGCTGTCCTGTATACAATTAAATTAAATTAAAAACACTTAATTAATCAGGAAAGACTATAAATCATTTTTGAACTATTAGCTAATGCCTCACAACACAAACACCAATCCTGTTTGTGAAATCACTGCATATTTGCTACCTACAGGACAGAGTCCACATCATGTGCAGTAGTTAAAATCCCATCACATACTGGCATTTTTTCAGCTGTGTAAATGTAGCAGTGCTTGTTTTTCTTAATTAATGAACATTTTGTTTTTATTTATTAGCAATGAACTTTTTAGGCTGCCAGGATGGCTGCCATCATTATTATAAATAATATAACCCTTAATTAAGAGACATGGTTATCCTGTCAACGTCCAATATTTAACAATGCATCACATTTTCATATTTCTCTCTGTTCATTATGTGTGTAAATATTATAAATAAACTACCATATATCTGAGAGAAGGTGGTTTGACTCTTTTTTGTGTGTAAACCTTTTAATATCAGAGTCCCTGAAAAACTAGGAAAGAAATTTATCTGACAATATATTTCATATACTTCCAACCCATGTTCTCTATGAATACTACAGACGGGGGACAAATTAAAGGAAAAACCTGAATAAAAAGTGGAGAAACATATCAAATGCAGATGCTTCTGTTCACCAGGGCTCACTGAATGCTTTAGTGAGGATGAAAATGATGTGAATAAAATGCTCGGACCTTTACAGTCACCAGATCTCAACCCAGCTGAACACCTATGGAAGATTTTAGACCAATGTGTGAGACAATGCTCTCCACCACCATCTTCATAACCATCATCAAATAATATTGTGTTAACTTTTAAATCTGGGAGATAAATCGGAATGAGAGGAAAACATTTTGTTATGATCCCATGTCAGTGGTACAAAGAGAGCTGTGCATTAGTGATATACACTGTATCTCCTGTAAGACAATGCTCTCCACCACCATCTTCCTAAGACCAAATAATATAATAGAAACTTTCATCTTCAAATCTATTTAGTGATGCCTGTGATTGTCTCTGATGCTATATGTCCTTTCGTTATTTCTGGCTATGTTTGTTTTTCTTTCTATCTGCTGTACTCAGGGTCTCTGTTGCATTATGATCTCAATGAAATGAGCTGATTAAATAAAGGTTGTTTAAATAAATGAGGGAATATCTTGTGGGGGAATGGTGTTCATCTCTCCAATAGAGTACACAGACTTGGAAAGGAGCACTGAAGCTGTTCTGGAGGCTCATGGTGGCCTGACTCCTTACTAAGACACTTCATGTTGGTTTTTACTTAAATTGTCACCATCTGTATTTTCTCTACACTGGTCTGCAGTATTTGTCTGACTTACCTGAGCTTTGAGATATAAGGCAGACACTGTAGAAAACTCCTCACTTCACTCTCTACATCCGAGCAGCCTGTCAGCTTCACTTCTTTCTTCTCTGTTTGGAGTTTCAGCACTTCCAGCAGGATGGAGGCCTTTCTCTCTGAGAGGTTTATGAACCAGACTGCAGGTGACTGGAAAACTGACTGTAATGCTGGAAGGACTCTCCTGACTGTTTTAGTTTCACAGTCCTTCATCTGGGAGTACAGATCCAGTAGGAAATGACACTGATGTTCATTATACTGAGCCAAGGTGTATCCGTCTATAACAGGGAATGTTCCATAACTGCACACTGAAGATAACAGCTCCAGTATCTTCTCTCCTGTCTGCTGTTCACTCTCTGCTGCTGCACAGAACAGATTCACCAAGAACCAGTTTTCATCTGAGGATTTAAACCTGGTAGATAAACTGGAACGAGAAGAAAACATTTTGTTATGATCCGATGTCAGTGACACAAAGAGAGCTGTGCATTAGTGATATAGAGTGTATCTGATAAAAGCCTACAAATACTCATTAATGAGAATAATACAGAAAAATCATTCTGAAATTAAAGCAACAAAGCTTTAATTTCAATAACAAAGCTGGGCTGTACATAGATTTTAAACAACATTTACTGACTAAATTGTTCACAAAATGTTAAAGCAACCAGGAAAGTCAGGCAATATCACTCCTGAACCAACAGGCTGGTGGAAAGAAACACGTTACCCAAATCATTTATGGGTCAATTAGCTCCAAAGCCTTGAATACTGGACCCCAAGTCATAACATCCGCCATTCTGTAAAACTCTATGAACCTTCATAGAGAACTAGTGTGAAATATTTAGGATGTCCAGTGGTGAACTTACCACATCCTGATGACCAGCAGTGTATTTTCATTACTGATAATAAATCACTTGAGCAAAACTCTCATTCACTCCTCTGGATCATTCATCACTCAAACTTCATACTCAGTTACAGTTTATTTATTGGATGTATCAGAGTCAGAGTAGCCAATGAATGAGCCCACATCCAGCATCTATGACTTATCACATTTCATGACCAAATCTCTTTATGATTCAGTACTCCAAATGTGAACCACTTTAAAAATGTCTTAAGATGACTCATAAATCCAACATGAATACACTGAGGTACTGAGAGGGGAACTGTCATGTGTGGTTATTCTTTAATGCAGGAAACTACTGCTTCATGGCTGAGATTTGTATAATCACAGTAAAAAAGAACATCACTGGTCCTGAGAAAGAACCGATGCTCTCTGTTGTTTACATTTCTGGGGCTTGTTGGAACAAATCATTATAGTTGAGTCTCTGTTTATGTTTTACTGAGTTGATGGATGACTGATGAAAACAGCGTCAAAGTAACAAAGCTGTTCATGTTAAAAACAAACCAGGAGCTGGATGGAGTAAACGTGTCTCAACTAATAGTAGATGAGCAGTGCTCTGTAAGAGCTTTGACTTTCTGCCCAAAGGAACTCTGGGTAATTTAGGAGCAAGTACATTGTAGGTGAATGGAATAAAGAAGTATGACATCTCTGATCTTATACACCGTGATGTAATGTTTATGTGGACTGATCAGTGGAACACATCACCTTAACATTAAAACTAACAGTGAGTTGTCTCATTGTGAAACATGTCTCCTTAAATGTTCACTAAGTACCTGAGCTGTGAGATATGAGGCAGACACTGTAGGAAACTCCGCACTTCACTCTCTTCATCTGACCAGCCTGTCAGCTTCACTTCTTTCTTCTCTGATTGGAGTTTCAGCACTTCCAGCAGGATGGAGGCCTTTCTCTCTGACAGGTTTATGGACCACACTGTAGGTGTCTGGAAAACTGACTGTAATGCTGGAAGGACTCTCCTGCCTGTTTTAGTTTCACAGTCCTTCACCTGAGAGTACAGATCCAGTAGGAAATCCTGATCACCATCACAACTGCACACTGTTAATAACAGCTCCAGTATCTTCTCTCCTGTCTGCTGTTCTCTCTCTGCTGCTGCACAGAACAGATTCACCCAGCACCAGGTTCCTTCTGAGGATTTAAACCTGGTAGACAAACCGGAATGAGAGGAAAATATTTTGTTATGATTCAATGTCAGAGGCACAAAGAGAGCTGTGCATTAGTGATATACACCGTATCTCCTTAACATGGTGATCAAGTCATTAATAAGAATAAAGGGACTCTCTCCTAAAAAGATGGCTGAACAACCTCTGACTTTAATGTTTCAAGCTATACATCTATACAACTCCTTAAATGTTCAATAAAGTCATGTGAAGTACCTGAGCTGTGAGATATAAGGCAGACACTGTACGAAACTCCTCACTTCACTCTCTTCATCTGACCAGCCTGTCAGCTCCACTTCTTTCTTCTCTGATTGGAGTTTCAGCACTTCCAGCAGGATGGAGGCCTTTCTCTCTGACAGGTTTATGGACCAGACTGTACGTGACTGGTAAAGTTGCTGTATTCTTGGAATGTCACTTAAACAATCTTTACTCTTGACGTGTTGATAAAAATCAAGAAGGATGTTATTCAAGTCAGTGTCCACAGAAAACAGTAAGAAGAGCATATTCACTACATTGTGAAATATTTCTCCTTTGTGAAGTGCTGCTTCCAGGCATAAATCCAGTAACAGGTCCTTTTCTTCTCTCTCCAGTGTCTCATGGCATCGCTCCTGGCCCGGTAAACATGGATCTCTGTAGGTCCTCCTGAAACTGCATGATAATATACAAATGTATCAAACATTAAATGTGTTGCTGGTAAATGTCCCTCCCAGGCTTCCGTGGGGCTATACAGGCCTTAGCACCGCCCATTTCCTGGTTGCCAATTTGTTTGGTCTAATATATCAGCTGTACTGAAAAGACCCAGTATGCCGCTGTTCTCCTTTGGCCCCTGGTGTGACAGGTCTTCGTTGTTAAGCAAGAATGCTCTGGTAGGTAGTAGTTTCAGTCTGTTGAGTTGAGGTAGCGATGCTGTGTTTACACTGTTTTAGCCATAGGTCCCGTTCCCTAGCGACCCCCCGCTCCCACGTGTTGAGTCGTTTGCCTGATTATTGCACAATATACGCAAAGGAGAGGTAAATATGGATAAGTTTGCTTATATTATGTATTTGTTTGGCAGTGTGTTAATTAATATAACCTGCTTTCTTTGGTAGATACTACTGCCACTGCTGTTTTGTTTTGCTTTGTTTTGTTTTGTTTGATTAGTTTTGTTCAATTCTGTTAGGTTCTCCTATTACATTTTGTCCGCCCCTCGTGGCGTTTAACTTTTTCCCCAAGAGGCTAGTAACGTAGCGTGCTGCCGCACGGTTATACTGTTGCAAATTTAACCTGTGTTTTCTGTGTGTGAGTGCTATAGGACCTGCGGCAAGCGTGGCCACCTGGACAGTGGAGGGTTTGGCGATAGAGTTCCTCACCTTTGCTGCTCAACCCCATGAAAGTGTGTTTGGTGGTCATTTTCGCACTTCCTTCACAATTTACCTTTTTTTTTCTTTTTGGTTTTGCTTTGCTGTGTGTGTGCCTGTGTAGGGCACAGCGGCATGGTGAGTACTCTATGCCAGCATAATTTGTCCTCCTCCCACTGTCAGTGGCTACAGCCGGCCACCCCTTAGCGATCCCATTTTCTTGCTACAGTTTATTGCTATTGCAACATTTTTTGTACTCTTGCACAATTTTAAAGTAGTTGGTATTTAATAAATTTCCTGTTGTGTTTTTGTTTGTTTTTTTAATTGTTAAATTATTACTGGTCTTACTGTTATCAATAAATTTTGTAATCTTGGGGAAACTCCTTCTCTCAGTCCATCATTCACCATCATCTGTATCATAAGGGATCTGTGGCCTTTTAGCTGGTGTGAGTTGAATATTAAAGGGTTGGTGCAACCTAAAATTCTAATGGAACCAAAATTTGGCCTTGCCTGTCTGGGCATTCGTACTGTAAAAGTACATCTCATTACTATTTAAGCACATACAGCTATATACAAACAACCATTAGGAAGCTTCTGGATCATATAAGGATAATAATAAAAACAACAGTGAGATTTAGGTTTTTCTCTGTGTGTAAACAGTGAGGATTTGAATGTAAACCAGCTGCGATCTTGGGGCTCATTGTGGCTTATACATGGCTTATACTACCTACATGGTTGGACCATTTTTTGTTGAAAAGTTTCTTTTTTGAAAAGCCAATAATTCAACCACCCAAAGAGAAGGAATTTAATCCTAAAATGCTGTTTTAACATGGGATTATGCCTACAGTATATCAAATGTTTTTACACAAAGACAAAAGCTTCATACCTGAGTGAGCCGATGTTTGGCAAAGCCTCTAAGAGGGACTCACACAGACTTTGGCAGACAGGAATAGCCCTGTCCCAGTAGAGGCACACATTAACCTTCGTAGTAATCTTCTGCATGACTTTTACTGCTCTCCCAAACAGCTTCCTGTCACCTTCAACTGGAAGGTGCAACTGATTCCCATCCAAGCCAAGTAAGCTGATGTGGTCCATCTGCTCCTCGCTGAGAAGGAAAATCTTCCACAGCTGCAGTGGCAAAGGGTCACACCTACAATTTGAAGAATAATCAGAGACAATTTACATGTTATAAAAGTAATTAATGGTAAAGTGTCATGAAAAAAGGCTGCGTATGTAAATACTAAAACATAGGTACCATACTACTCATTTATCCTGTTCAGGATAACACAGCTACTTAGAAATGCTCTAACCTAAGCAGTAATTTCACACTCAAAATACATGCTCACACATACCATTGGACATTTTTAAGGCATCTTAATAGTTGTGTCATTCCTTGTTTTGACACCATTGCCTCCTCAAGGTTCAGCGATGTTTTTCTCTCCTTCGACTGAGTGACCACATAGGACACAGCACAGCAATGGTGGGGATCAAGACTCTCTCCACTGAGATCAAGACGGTAGTCCAGTTTCTCCAGAGACTGGAGACATGCTTCAGGACACTGGGACTCGTACAAGCACTGGCATAAGAACAGTATGTCGACATTGAGCCTACTGTCCTCAGAATCAGTCTCATCTTGGTCACATAGACGAGGTAAAAATGTGGTTATCACCTCCTCGAAGAACCAGGTAGATGTATTCTTGAGCTCCTGATCTGGAATCAGACACTTCATCAAAGTAGGGTACTTCTTGTCATTCAACAATCTACACATGAAAGGGATCAGATGTTTCATGTGTTTCTTCTCCTCAGTGAGGCATTGCTGGAAAACATCCTTGATTTTCTTTGGATTCTTCAAGAGCCACAGTGCTGCAAAAAACTCCTGCATTGTGTAATGGAGAAATGCATATGTGGTTATTGATTCAGTATGATCAACGTTGATGATAAGTGGTTTCAGGAAGGAATGGACACAGCTGTCTTCACAGGTCAGTTCTGTCAAGTTCACAGTTTTTCCTTCAGTTGCTCGAAAAGCAACTTGAGCCAAAGACAGTATTTCCTCCCTCTTGTTGCTGATGAAGGAATTAAGATGTCTGGTTTTTGTTTTGTTGTTCATTTTAAGGCGGTAACGGACAATTTTGATGTATATTTCAGTTATAGTGCAGGGCTGTGGAGAGTCTTCTGACGTCTTTGATGAAAAGCAAGCAGCTACCATCAGAGCATACATTGGGACATGGCAAAGAGTCAACAACTCCAAGTTGCACAAAACCTTCTTCTGTTCCTCACCGAGAATTGCAGATAAGTATGTTTTTATGGTCTGTTCACTGAAGCCTCTCACTTCTACTCTGAGAGAGTCTCCAGAAAGGAAGTCTTCGTCATCATCCAGTCTGCACGTTATGATGATCTTTGCATAAGGCAGGTCCTTCTCTACAAGTTTCTGCACCACAGATGAAGAGGGGAGATCTGTGATTCCATCAAAAATGATTGTAACATTGTCAGAGTTCTTCTCTATATCCTGTAAGACCTCTTCTTTGCCTTCATCTGGTTTACTGAACACCCCAAAAAGAAGATCCTCCAGGCTTGTGGCTGCTGTGATATGGGATGTTTCTCTCATGTCAAAGTAAAACATGTAATCTAGCTCCTTGTTCTCTCTTTCTGCCCAGAGTTTCAACATTTCATGACAAAGTGCTGTCTTTCCAATTCCCGGCTTTCCAATCAAGAGTATGTTTTCATCTGTTTTCAGCAGGTCATTGGGGGACATCCTTCGTTTGTCCTCAGGGATGTATGTCTTTAGCTTCTTAGGGCGACTCATCTTGCTTTTCTTGTTCTTTATTTTTTTTATTTTAGATGGGGAAATGTTTCCTTGTGTGTCCAATACAAGTGAAGTGTACAACAGATTAGGCTTGTTGTTTTCTTCAAACAGATTTTTGCTCGCCATCCAAAACTCATTTGATAGCTTTTGTGCTTTTGACTTCAACTTTTCCTGATATCTGTGGCATGGCATTGAGCCTAAAATAAACATAACAGTGAGTAAATAAATGTACAATGAATTGAATGCTGTGCACTTAGACACTATTATTCAATAGTGGATAAATATTTGCACTAAGACACATTCATCTGCATTATATAAAGTCAAGACATTTGTCATTAATAAGTGTAAAAAAAGTCATTAAAAAGTGTGACAATTATTAATCAGAATGCTCCTTTAAAATACCTTGTAAGTAGTTTGTATCCATTTGTGTGTCGTCTTTGAAAGAAAAGCAGCTGATCCAGTAGTGCAGGTCAAACTTTTTGGTCCCAGTAGAAGTAACACTCTTTTTTTCAGGGAGCGATAGTCTCCCTAAGGTTCTCTTCCTCGTCATGTCAATAATCTTGAGTAACTCATAGCATGCATATTCCCCTTTTTTTATGACTTTGTCCAGTATGTTTCTCGTTTTATCATAGTCATCAGTCTCTGCTTTTATTTTGCTGACCTCTTCATCTTCGAGAACTCCTTGCTGATACAAGTTCTCCACAATCACAGAGAGACTCTTTAATTCTCCCACAAGGTGGCGTCTGGCACTCTTGACGTACTCTAAGGCAGACTGCGATGTACAAGCCATGTCTCCTTTCTTCTGTATGCTCTGCACACCGACCCACTTTCAATAATCTCCAGAACAAAATACAAGCTTAAATAAAACCATAATTAAAATAATTATTTTGTCTGTACTGTATCAACTATTATGTTATGTTGACTGTTTTCAAAGAAATGTTTCTGCAGGGCAGTCTAAACACCATGCAGCTTATGTTATACAAAACAGTTTAAGTCAAATTCTAATGGTGTTTATTACTTCCAAGATGGATACTTGGTCCTTGTAAAGAATGTGCTACCCAATAGGGCAGGGAATCAAAACATTCCCCAGATCTGGGGTCTCATTTATAAAACAGTGCTTAGGATCCATACTAAAAGTGTACGTGCGAACAAAAGCCAAAAACATTGTGCACTAAAAAATATTAGATTCATCAAACCTTGCGTACACACGAATGCACGTATAGGCCTATTGCCCTTTATAAATCACAGTCCACCTGGAAATGTGTGCACGTGGATCAGCTTCATATCCCACCCTCTACACACCCACACTCAACCATAAATGGTTGATGCAAAAGTTTTTGTGAATATTGATGTACATGTGTTTCTTCGCATGTGTTTGTTCGCACCAATCAGTGTCGAGAGTCAGTGTATCGGACCCTCTGGCTCATCACTTGCACTCGGGCAGCTGCAAATGAAGGACAGCGACAGCCATTAATGGACTTTTACTGTTTTAATTCCCTGTTTTCAGACGTCTTGAAGTTATGTGTATAGCCCAAAACAACCATATATAACATATACAATGATCGTACTCTCATACAGATCAGTACTTTGAGTTTAAAATCTCCTAAAAGTTTTGGGTCCCCCCTTGTGAGATTATCGATGTTTTTCCAGATCAATTTATTGATGCCTTTTGGTTCATTCAAAGTACTGAGATAAAAACGAGATCTAGCTTCTCTTAGTTCTTGGATAACTTTGTTCCGTAAACCTTTATAAATCAGCATGTCAGTGTCTCTTCTAGTTTTAATTGCCTTTCTTAGTGCAGCATCTCTAGATTTCATTAGCTTCCACAAATTTTCATTAAACCACGGTTGTTTTTATTTTTTTGATTTTATCTTTATCCTCACATTAAATTTTTCACTCACTGATTCTGTGAGTAAAAGTATCACAGGCCTAGTCATCAGAGGACAGTTCATCGTCCCAGTTCAAGCTGTTAATTTCATTGGTAATTTCTTCTTGCTTCTAGCTCTGGGTATGTATTGAAGGATCATTGGCTTAGTTGCCGTGGTCTCAAATCTACTTTTAGTCAATTTTCTCACACATAGGGTGAGGTTATGATATGATAAGCAAGTGATTAAATTCTAACTTTTAGTTATTCTTACTGGTTTGTTAGTAGATATCAGATCAATTTGTGTACTGGAGCATTTTGCAATCCCAGTAGGGCCTTTTACTAGTTGTTCTAGTTGGAATTTCCCTGTGATCATTTTTAGTGTTTTTCCTCTTAGTTTTATCCTCCCAGTACACATTAAAATCACCCATAAGTAATAATTCTTTGTTGAGATTCACTCTTTCAAGACTTCTGTGTAATTTTTACATTTAATAATTACATTAAAAATTAATCCTACCTGCTTGCCTCGTGCCCTTGTGTCTGCATTTGGCTCCTCAATTCTGTTGACTCGTGACATTTATATTTTTGTGTGTGTGTGAGTGTTTGGTTGCCAAAGTCACATTACATTACCTCAGGAAGTGAGAACAGCATGGATGGGGGGAACTAACATCAGTTTTGATGATCGACGCAAAACTGAAAACCCACTCTAGACAGAGTTGGTCAGGGCACATGAGCTGCTAGACAGACAGGAAAGACTTCAGTAAGCAGAACTGGAAAATCCTCTTTGTCGTTGGCAACAGGCTCTCTCTCTCTCTCTCTTTCTCTCTCTCTCTCTCTCTGTCTTTGGTAGATCCCAGCTGTGGCAGCAGCTGAGTTCAGGGTGTTGGCTCTGGACATGAAAGCTTATGGCGAGTCTACAGCACCTCCAGGTGTATGTTTGTACTGAGCTTGTACTGTACTTCAATCAATTAAAACAGTAAAGTTTAATTAATGCATCACTAATAGATTGTATAATATTACAACACTCACAACGCCCATTTTTCTGCATAATGAGTACTTTTACTTTATATATTTTAAGTACATTTTGCTATAATACTTGCATGCGTTTAGGCGAAGGATGTGAATACTTCCTCCATCACCCAGGAATATTTTATTTTATTTTTATGTCATTTTTCCACTGACAGACATCGAGGAATATTCTAAGGAGCAGCTGTGCAAAGTACAAACTCACCGTGTGTTGTTGTTATTGTGCTGTTGGTAACCACAACACAACAGTAAATATATATAGTGGGTAAAAACATGGGATTGACTTGGTATTCCCTGTTACAAGGCAGGCATTTTTGTGTACTTTTTGGGGTTAAACTCATTGAATAATCACAATAATAGTGCTTTGTGGCAAATTGTTCTTCTTGTTTTTGATGAGACAATGTCAGTGACTACCTGAAATGAATTATTAGCATAATTGGGTTCTGATTACAGTATTATTAGATCAGGATTAGGATTAGAAGTGAGTTTTACATTTCTGCCTATAATAAGGCCTTATATAAATTCACAATAGAACCATATTTTGACATTCTAGTCACTTTGGAGTGTAGGGACACTTCCTGTAGACCATCAGTGTAAATACGATGTAAATACATCCAGTAGGTAGAAAATGACATGGGATCAACTTGGTCCTCCTTCTTTCAGGGCAGGCATGATGTATGCACTTTTTTGATTACGTGGTGAATCACTTCATTGATAAATTTAATTACTTTTGCATTAAAAATAAAAAAATTATGACCATCCATTTCATGAAGGGGACATGTCAAAGTTATGAAAAAACAAGGTCATGTTTTGTTCTACCACAGGTACTCTTACCCCAGAAGCACCCTAATGAAAAACTCTTCACACAGTCAGCACAACAGACGTCAATGTGGACTAAACTATGAATAACTTTTTCATTTCTTTGACACAAAATGCATTCAATGACAACATCTTTGAAAATTCATGAACTGTTTTCTCACTCAAACTCAGTCACCCCCAAACTGTGTATTTAGAGTCCATTTTGCACATTTGAAAAAAAATTGAAGCATATTGAATCATTTATTATCAATTTCTTTGACATATACTGTAAGGTAGCACCATCCACCATTGGTTTATTCTGAACCTGCGTGGTTCAATACTGAGTCTATATTTTCAAACAGTCAACTTTACCAGTGTGTTGACGAGTCATAGAAATGCAGCAGGAAAGGTTTCAATGGGCTTTATTTTTGATAATTTTTCTTTTCTTGTCATAAAGTAAATGCAAAATACAGTGCTTTATAATACTGTAAAACAGTATCAATACAGCAAATTAGAATATTGTTGTAAAGAAAATAAAAAAGTTCTGTAAATTCTCTAATACACATGAATACATGTTAGTTTTTTAACATAAACTGCTTTTTGTGTGAAATCAATGCAAAAATTGGTCCATAATTGTTGGTTGTGTTTCATAGACCAAAAATAGTGACATTTATATAAAGTATTTCATTGCAAAGACTTAAAACTTGCTGCAGATATGGTGGTGATCTCACTTTAAATTATTGTCCATGTTTTGTTCTCCTGGATATGAAATATAGGTGCAACAACAACAGGCAAATTTAAATCCTTTCTCCTTGTCTCATTTCCAGTCCATGACTCAGGTCACCCTGGTGGGTCGTGACTAGGGGGTGTTCTGGTGTGGATCATGGCTCAGTATTATCCTGAGAGAGTCAGTTGGGCAAACACACATATTCAGTGATCCCCAGAGGATTTTTTTTACTGTGTATGAAGGGCTGTAGCGTCTCTGAACACTCCTCTGTTTCCTGTGGATCCTTCTGTTCATCCTGCAGAGAGAATGAAAGCTGTTCCCATTTTCGACTACCAGCTCTACTTCCAGAAAACAGTAAGTTTGTCTGCAGCATGCCGACATGCTGACGTAGGTGAGAGTTTAGTTTCCTTGTAAGTAAGTAAATAAGATTTTAATCTCAACAAGACTTTTACCTGATTCAATAAAAGAAAACATTTACATTTACAATAAAATCAATCTTAGGGCCTTTGCATTTAAAATATGATATAAGATCATTAATATGAAGTTTAAAATGATTGCTTATGTTGGAAATGACAACTAAAATCCTCAGTGAGGATTAAACAGATGGAGAGATGTAACCGAGGGGCACAAATACGTTTAATCAGCATTTAGCTGTAGAAAAAGATCAGACATTAAGGTCTGAATGTTAAAAGAGATGCATCATTAAATACAATTAAATAGCCATCATTTCAATCAGATATTGCTTCATTTGAAGGGAATCACTTTGGTGACCCCTGGTGGTAGTCTCAACAAAGACACACTCAACACTTCATACCATGAAGTTACAGTCTGCCCAATATGCATTCACACACAGGATAATGTAGCTCAGTAACATACAAAGAGTGTTGTGATAAAGAAAGATTTTGGCTCAAACTTCAAGAGAGTTTCTATTTTCATTCTCTGGACACTGAAGCTCAACTAAATAAATCATATTTTGAGATGTCATGACCGTCCTCTCTTGTTCTTCACTGCTTCACAAATAAAAAATAAAACTGATTGTTGTTGGAGCGCCCTCGTTATTCATGTTTGACTGTTGATTAGCTTCTCATGAGGAGTTATGTGCTATAATTATTTCACATCTCACTCTCAGAAAGGTAACAAATAAACAGCTCAATAAACGCTAACACGGCCTGTTTGTGTTGTGTTGCAGGTGGGCTTTTTGTGGGTCTACCAGACCAGATTCTCTGGAGATCCATGCTAACAGAGGCTGACCTGCAGCACTACGTCAGCCACTACAAAGAGCACGGCTTCAGGTGGCTCAGATTTAACACATAAAACGCCACTGCACACCAAAAATCAGCCCTGGATCAACTTTAAAGTTCTTAATCCATGTTTCATCAGCAGCTGGTGTGCAGGACATGTCTGATTTTTTCATTGATTATGATATTCACTCTGATGGGTGATGGATGATACACAGAAAACATCATTTTTAGGGTCTAAAACATACTTTTGTCTAAGTAAAGTGAAATTAAAGATAGAAAGGTAGATTCACTGCAGGATTGTAGCTTTTGAACTTAAATAATAAACTAAACTAAAACACATCAACTGAGCTTCATCAAAATCATATTCAGATTCGGGAACATCCCTAATACCTGCACCAACAATGAGTTGATTAATCGACAAAAAATAATCAATTGCTCACTGTTTTTCTTAACAATAAATGCTAGTTGCAGCTTCTATATCGCTGCTTTTCTTCGTCTTTTATGACATTAAACTGAATATTTTTAGGTTTTGGACTGTTGGTCTGACAAAACATTAACCAATAAAGAAAGTAATCGTTGGCTGCAGCTCTAGCTTGAAAAATTAATTAGTGGAACTATTTTTTGTGCCAAAACCCTACAAAAAATCATTATCAGGATGGAGAATGCTGCTTCTTGTGAAACAGCATTTTAATAGACTTCAAGAATAAATATCACTTGATAAATCATCAAATAAATTGCACTACGCTGCAGTCAGTCACTAATCAATCCTCTTGTGTTTTGCTTCACAGGAGGCAGCGGAACTGGTATCGAAATGGTGAGACGAACTGGAGGTGGATGTGTTCTCATCCCAGAGGGAAGGTTTGTAACGATGCACATTACTGAAAACAAACATTTGGTTTAGAAAAGTTCTGGAAGTTGTTGTGCAGCTAGCTAGGGTCCTTTTTTAAAATTTTGAATATATTTTTGTGTATAATATTTTCAATGAGCCTTTGTTGTTTAAGTCCACCGTGAAATGTTCTGGAATTTGTTGTACAGCTAGCTGGGGTGCTGTAGGATGTGTGAGAAGTGGAATCACTGATTGGAAACAAACAGTTTCCTTTTCATAATATGCTGAATATGAGACATTGTTGATCTATATGAGTGAAGTCAAGACTCTGTAGATTCTAATTCCACAGAGAATTCTCCCGAGTCATAGCCTCCTTGGTGAACAACTGAAATAAATAGTGCATTTTTTCAATGCACTGTTTGAATCAAACTGTAATATTGTTGGTCGACTGTAAAGTAAATGAAAGCGACGTCAAACCACGTTTAGTTGACGGATCACTCGTGTCCTCCCAGCAGAAAAGCCTCATTACCGTAATTACGGAAGTGTACGCGCAGTAGGAAATTACGTAGCGGCTAGTTTGACTGTAATTTCCGGAGTGGCGGCTGACTTGACCGCAGTCTAACAACCCGCTATACGGCTTCGTTATTGAACATTTTAAGCCCCAAAAAGCGCCTAACAACTGTTTTCACCCACAGAAACTCCTTCTAAAGTTTCGGTGCAACCATAATCTACATTTAACGCTCTTCCTTATACTCACCTGCAGCCTGCAGCACAGTTTCTGAGTTCCTCATCACTTACTGAGGGTTAGGCTTTCTCTCTGTATGTCTCAAAGTTTTTATAAATTCAACCGCAAAGCCTCATGTACAGCAGCTAAATGATGGTGATGTTACACTAGAAGCAGATTTCTCCACACTGTATCCACCTTTCAAACCAGAAGTGTCCCGACACGATGTTCCTATACTAAATATAACATGAGCACTCCATACGAAGCCTACTTACGTCACACAGGTGTGGCGCTGGTTTTGGATACTGGGTGTGTATGGAAAGCCGTTTTAACATTTAATCGAACCACATTCCTATCTGTAATTACATTTTAGATATCCATAATAGCATTTCTCCTAGTCAAAACCGTATTCTAACTAGTCAGAAAGCCAATTAAAGATATCCACAATAACATTCCTACTAGTAGAACTTGTATTTCAAGATACCTACAACTTTGATTGTACTTGTCAAAAATACATTTAAGATATCTAAAAATCTTTAAAAAGTATAGGTGACAATTTTAACATTTAATCACTAGACTGTATATGTATTGCATTTATCTGTAATTCTTCCTTGTCAAAATGAACATTTCAGATATCCACAACGTCATTCTTTCTAGAACACTTTTGCCATTTATCTGTATTGGGCTTTCAATTTCACATATTCACAATTATATTTTGATATCTAGAATGAACATTCTGGATATCTGCAGTAGAATTCTTATGAGGAAAAACTCCCATTTCAGATATCTACAATCCAATTCTTACTAGTCGTAATTTTAATTTCAGATATCCTAAATGAAAAACCATTCCAGATATCTTTAATGTAATATTGAATATCCAAAAATATATTTTGACACTTAAGAAGGTCATATAGCAGCTCTACAGGACTGCTTTGAGTGCACAGACTGGCACATGTTCAGAGATGCCGCCACCCAGGAGAAACACATCAATCTTAATAAATATACATCAACAGTGACATAATAAAGCAGCAAATGTGTTGGAGATGTGGTGATCACAAAGACAATAAAATCACTCCCCAATGAATGAATGGAGAGGTGAGGGCTCTATCCAGAGCCAAAAAAGCTGTCTTTCGGTCAGGTGATAAGGAAACATACAACATTGCCAGAGCAAGACTGAAAGCTGGCATCAAGTAGGCAAAGCAGAGACATCAGCAGAGACTGGAGAGAGACCTCAACACCACCAACACCAAAGATATGTGGCAGGCGATACAGAACATCACAGGCTACAAAAGCAGGAGCACCCCCGTAACGTGTGAGGCCACATTGCCAGATGAGCTTAACTCATTATATGCTTGGTTTGATATCCTCAACAAAGAGTCAGCTGTGAAGTCCCCTCCACCTCCAGAGGACCTGCCACTGTCAGTATCCAAAGTGGATGTGAGAAGAATCTTGTTGAGAGTGAATATGAATAAAGCTGCTGGGCCTGATAACATCCCTGACCGTGTCCAAAGACTTCAGACAGTCAGTGACTGAAAACAGTTTGACACCAAATGTTAGATATCATGATAACGTTTGTTTTAGTTGGTCAAATGATCTTTGGTCTGCTAGAATTGGAGGACTTTTGTTACAAGTAAAAACTACAATTCCTACACTGTTCATCTGTGGATGTAAACACCATCAATAGGAAAGATTAACCTCAAAGTCATTTATTTTCTTTATGCAGTCTTTACTTAAGACATCTGTTTTAAACTTAACAAAACATTGCCTTTTATTACAGAGTTTCCAGAGGACCAGAGTAAAGAACTTGTGAGACACCAGAGAAGACAGCTGTGGATGTGTCGCTCACCTCGAATGCTTTTGCTGGGGTTTCACATGTCTGCTTTCGGAGTCTCTAACTCTACTTACCAAGACTGGCTTTCACACTGAAACATAGTTTTTTCAATAGAGAGGACACACATGGTGCTGGGTCTTTCCAGTTTTTGAAAATTTAATAAATTAATTTAGAATTTGTATTAATCAGTGATCACATGCACAGCCTGGCCTAATAAATGTCAGATGTGTAACATAGTATGAAAAAATATGTGATATCAGTACAAACAATTGTGAACAAGAAGTAAAAAATCCAAGACACTTTGAGTCCTGAGTGTGTTAAATTCATTTTTTTCATGTGGATGGTTAGAGGAGATGGTTAAACAGTGCACATATGGAACATGTACAGTGGCTCATACTGGTCCCATAAATTGAATTCTTCATCATAAATCAGTGTGGTATTGTTTTGTTGGATTGGTATTCACCAATGATGGTGTACACAGCATGGGCTAATTCTGCCAGTAAAGAAAATTAGATTTTTGCCCTGTAAGAATTGTATTGCAGATATCCAGAATATTCATTCTAGATATCCAAAATGTAATTGTGGATATCTGAAATTGGAAGCCCAAAACACATAAATGGCAAAAGTGACATCATTTGTCCGAGGAAGAATGACGTTGTGGATATCTGAAATGTTCATTTTCACTAGGAAGAATTAATTTACGGACATCTGCAATGAATATCCAGTCTAGCAATTATATGTTAAAACTGCTTGCCATAGGTGTGCTGGAATGGAAACCTACCTTCTCTGTTAAAGGAATAACATTGATAATACTCATGTTAGAGCCAGTTGAGCGTCAAAGATCGTCTATTGAATACACACAAGGTGAAGACAGGTTGATACAAACAGATGCCTTCCTGTGATGTATTTTACATGTCTTTCTAATAAAATAGAAATTGTTCTTTTGCAGTTAATAAACTCTGTTATTCATTAAAGTGGAAGTATATGGATATGACCACATAAATATCAAATCACTAAAAAGAGAAGTGAAGTATAAGGTTATTCACAAATGTTATCACTTAACATTACATCACATAACAAAGTTTAAAGCTGATGTTGATGTAAATTGTTCATTTTGTAAAGCTCTGCCTGAAACACTGCTTCATTTTTTTTGGATTTGTTCTCACACTAGAATATTTTGGAAAGATCTTACTGGTTTTATTATTGCTAATAAATCTAATGATGAAAAAATGAGAATAAAAAGTGTTTAATTCAGATCCTAAGGAGAGGCTGGTAATTCATCTGGAAGCTTCATACAATATATTCATCTACAGTCAAGTATCTTTTATGATTTGCAGGAATAAATATCTGTGCAGAATACTAATAAATATCCAAGGACATTTGTTCTTTTAGTATTTTACTGATCTACTCCAACTTGAATATGTCTTGTTGATCATATTTAATAATTTTAAACACAAATATCTTTGCACTTCTTGTTACCTTTCATGTTACAATAGTAACTAATATTTTTTTCATACAGTTCATACTTACCTTAACTGTAATAAATAATACATATACACATAAAAAATAATGTATTGTATGACTAATTATAATGTAAGGATAAAAAACTACAGACATATGACTTAATCAGTTATTTATTGATAATATTTACATTTGTGCATTTCACAATATTTCAGGACAGTCATTTTATTTGAAGGTAAAAAACAAAAAAGAGTATCATTTTCTTTTTGCATTGTTGCATCAAGAGTCGTCTCACTACATCTGTTTCTGGCACAAAGTCACTGAGCCGCAAACAGTTTAAAACATATTTTCACCTATTTTATACAATCAAAAGTCTCTGAAAAAAAAGACAAAAGAATAGGCATAAAAAATAAACATTATCTCTTGCTATAGCTAATTTAAAATATCAAGTAAAAAATATATTTACATTTTTAAGATCACATTCTTGAGATAATTTACCGTTATCTTGATGAAACAGTGAACCATTTTTAATGCAATTGTTTCATATTGATCCAGTACTTCAGAAAGCTTCGTTCCTCTCATCAATAACAAGATAACTAGATCACAGTGTCACAGATTGCTTCCCACAATGCACCTGTTCACGCTGTCAGTCCCACGATACATCCATGATCTCACATTAGAGCCATATTTTCACCTATTTTATACAATCAAAAGTCTCTGTGTCTGCTTTTGCAATTTACACAGAGTCTGGTATTTTAAAGAGGAAAAGTAAAAAAAAAAAAGATAAAAGAATAGGCATAAAAAATAAACATTATCTCTTGCAATAGCTAATTCAAAATATCAAGTAAAAATTATATTTACATTTTTAAGATCACATTATTGAGATAATTTACCGTTATCTCGATATATATCCTGATCGTACCTTTATTGCATCAATACTTCAAGATATCATCAGACTCATTCATCTCCGCCTGGAGCAAAAACGAGCATCCCAGGAGACAATTATCACAAAAATACATGAAGATAAATAGTTTATGGCCTCTATTTGTTTTGCCACAATAAAAAAAAATATTTAATCATGATCGCAACACAATAATCTGATATGTAAACATGAAGAGAATCATCACAGGGCGACGCATAAATATCAGCTCCATTAAGATTAATCTTTAGTACCTCAAGAACAAGAGATGAGTCATAATCTCCAGATAAATTTGATCAAGTATTGCTGGCTGCTCCTGGCCTCCATATAAACTGTCTTCTTAATCATTAGATTTAGAAAACAGTTTCAGGCAGAGATCGTCATGTCAAACCTAAAGTCACTATATTGTAAACTACTGAAGACAGTATTTGTACTTGGACTGCAGTAATATAGGAATTTAGTCAGATTCCTGATGTCAACTGATAATACATGATTATCATACTGTATCAGCATTTTGCATGTTTTCATCCAATGACCACAAGAAGACAATTATTCCCTGATCACCACGTTACCACCACACTGATGACTGGTTCACCATATTTCAAACCGCTTGTCTTTCTTAAAGGGAGTTCTGTCCACAATGTTGTTGTTGAAGAGTCTAGAAAAATACCAAAGCAGAGAGCAAATGTCACTCATACAGCCAACAATAATATGAATGATTGAATGATTATGAATTATTTCTCTGTAATCTTACGACTACAACATTCTTAATGAATAATGGTGCACTAATTAATGTTTGCTTACCGCACAGCATCAATGGAAGGGTTGATGGAGACCAGCTGGAGTAACCTGTGTGTCGCAGCATCTGTGATCTTATTGTGACTCAGACTGTAACATGCACACAAACAAAAAAGAAAAAGTGAGGACAAAAGGTACATTATTATATAATATGGAGCCAGTGGCTGATGTAGGCAGTACAGGTAAATGTCAGGGCGTCACTGCAGAAGCACTAAAGTTCTCTTTGTCAATGGATTATGTTGACTTGCATTTCTGTCTGCTCAGACAAACACAAAGAGACACACACCTCTAAAACTGTGATCATAAAAACTAAAATCCACCTGATTATGTCTTTTCTTCAGTCAGTGAAAAACCTCTCGTCTTCATACAGTAGCAGGTATGTACACGCTGTCGGTCGGTCATTTTGATCGCACAGCTGAGTGTCTTCATTAATTATTGAAGTTTTCTGACACTACTGCATGATCTAACACTGTAATTCACAGCGCTGAGCTGTTCAACATCCATTCCAAGTTTAAACAGTCAGATAATTCAGAGTATAGTGATCATCCTCAGGATGCATCATGAACTCCATCAAAGATCTCAGGATATTTTTTACTTCAAGTAAATCATCACACTTCATTTCCTCTGGAGAATCAGAATAAATTCTGCTGTGAATACAGATTATCTGCAGCCAGATTGTTGCTCTTCTCATGGTACTCACAGTAATGGCAAACTAGTTGTGTGCATGTTTATTTACCCAGATAACTAAATGTAAACTATTCTATTATTAGGTAAAGACAGTATTATAAAAGTACAGTATGTTTACTGTAGTACAAAGTTCTGTAAAAAAACAGGTGTAAAAACATTTTCTTTAAATAAATGATTAGAGGAGAGATGGTGAATGTATTTACTATTTTAGTAAATATGTACAATTAGTATAATGAGTAGCAACTATAATTAAATCTGTCAGCACCTTCAATCAGTAATGTAAACGGGGCGCAGCAGTCTTTGTTGTCATGATGTGTGTCAGCAGGACCACTATGGAAATGATTTATTTGAACTTTTAGTGTTTTTATCCTCTGTCATCACTCTTCAGTTTTATGTTTAACACTTTAATAGTTTTATATACTGTTTATAGTTTGATTTATTTTGTTGGTTTTGTGTTTCTGTGTGTTGGGTTTTTATTTGATTGTTTTCTTTGTGAATATGTGGAAAAGCGTGTTATGTGTCGGTTGCTTTATGATAGAATTAAACCGAACCAAACCTCTAACTGTACAGATATAATTGTCTTCTCATATACACACTGACAGGAACTTCAGTCTCTCCTGAAATCTAAATTCAACATAATCTCCCCTTGAAAGTGTATTTGGGGAACTCTATAATAAACTTGGGGTGCTGTAAGCTGTCAGCAGGGTTACTGTCTCTTTTTGCCTCCCTAAGAAGGAACATTTTTCTTCAGAAAAGCCGTCTTGTGATCCTCTCAGCTCATTAAACTTATTGTCTGTTTTGAATCTCACACCAACTCCACCTGCCTGTTGTGGTCAGCAATATGTTTTTGTGAGTTACTACCTCCGCCACTGACTAGACTAGAGCCGACACAGCATTATATACATATTTGTGACATGAACACATGTATCTGTACAGTCTGACACTCACTCCAGGACTTGGACTTTGTGCAGATGTGTGATGAGTGTGAGCAGCAGCTGGTCAGTGAGCTGACAGTGACTGAGGTCCAGCTCTGTCAGCCTGTCAGAGAAGTCCAGCATCTGGGCCAAACCTTCACAGGCACTCTGATTCAGTGTGGTGTGACTGAGGTCCAGCTCTCCACCCAGGGCTCTACACAGGGACTCTCCCCGTCTCACTGTGTCCCTCTCACTGCTCCCAGGAACCAGTGACACCAGCTGGAGGAGGACAGCTTTACTGGCTCTGAACAGGACGAACAGAGCAAAGAGCAGACTGTTACCATGCAGAAACATTACTGTGAACAAGTTTCTTCTCTGGTTTAGGTTATTCTTCCCTACCCGAGACGGACTCTGTCTAGGACAGGAAACAGCAGGTCCAGACTGCTGTCTTCCACCTCACAGTCTCTCAGGTCCAGCTGTGTGTCGCGGCTGCTGTGTCTCAGGATGGTGGAGACGGCCCTGCAGTCAACAAAGGTCAGACTCAGAGGCTCAGTCTGATCCTTCTCTGTCAGCTCCACACAGGAGGAGCAGGACAGATCCAGCCTGTGCTGTAGAGTCCTGAGCAGGCCTGATGCTGCCCCCTGCTGGTCATCAGAGGCAGCACAGCAGTGGATGAACCTCAGCAACAGCTTCCTGTCAACACTGGTAGTAGAATTGATTCAGAAATGTAAGAAAGTTAACAAATTATACACAAATAATACAATCATATCACTTCATTGTTCAGATACCAATATGACTAGCAGACTCACAAATATTCCACACAAATAATATCCATTTAAAAGATAGAGGGTATTAAAGAGTACAGTGTTATCATAACTGATAGAGTGATGAAAAACAAAGAATTCTCTTTCAATACCATTAATTAATCATAACATAAAAAACAGTCCAATAAATACTCTAAAGTGTTATTGAGCAGGTTTACAAGTAAGAAAAGGCTTACTTTTGGTTACAACCTGGATTAGTCTACAGGGAATGAGACGTTGCCCAAAACAAAGCAGTGTACTGCGAGTATCTCGGGGTCTCCCAAAGATACTTTAAATGATTCATTTGTTGGAGTATTTAGGCAAATCAGCGAAGCATTATTGCCACCACATCACTGAAATAAATATGGTTGATAGCTGTGATCTTACACTGCTGTGTAATGAATTAAGTAAAGACCAAACCAACAGTACTGCAAAGTGTTCAATAAGAGACTGAAGGCAGATTTTGGATGCCAGAGCTTACAGCAGAGCCCTCTGAAGACACCCTGAGTCTAATACATCAATCATAGGAGGTATGTAATCTATCTCATCTGTATCCTCTAACATCTAAGGTGCTCTCCCAGTACGCTATCAGTGATGGATAAATGATATCCTGTGTGTTAGAGAGTACTGATACAGCTACAGTGTTAAGAAATGAGCACTAATGTCTGACCTGAGTTGAGAGACTTTGTCCAGTGTAAAGAGGATGGACTCTATTTCCTCTGTTGGTATGGAGGTCCACTGCAGGTTTACTTTAACTCTGTCACTGTGTTGAAGGATGAAGAGCAGAGCAGCACAGTCCACCGAGTCCAGCTCTCTGCAGGTCAGGTTGATCACATGATTCAATGACCTCAGCAAACTGGGTATCATGTGACGGGTTTGAGCTTTATGGATCTCTCTGATGGCAGTCAACACAAAGCTGGGACTGGGCCTGAAAGCATACAGTGTATTTACCAATAACACTCTGTCTGGTCAAACAATGAACAAACTGATGATGAAACAGAAGGCATAACAGAACATTTACAAATTATTAAATGGAAAACAACTTTATATCTGTGTCCAACAAAAGGGGAAAAACAATTTGACAACCTTTTGAATACAATCCTGTCCAGAAAGGGAAGCAGATGTGTGATTCTCTCCTGTAAGAAGCAGTTCTTCCTCAGGTTCACAGTGATGGTCTGAGCTGACGACTGCTGAAGCAGATACTGAAGAAGCTCCCAGTTCAGACAGCAGGAGGTCAGGTCTCCACCAACCTTACTCAAGGAGGAACAGGTCAAGTCCTTGTCCTGGATTTCATGGAGGAGGTCCAGTAGCTGCTGCAAACTCTCTTCATTCAGTCTGCACATTTCATAATGAATATGTTTTAGAAAAGGTGAGTATTAATACATTAGACATTTTCATTAATTAGTGTGTGTTCATAAGGCTGAGGAAAGACATTTACTTGATTGTTAGAGGGCCATCGAGAAGCAGCAGTGAAGTGAGACCCTGAGCAAAGATGCTAAGCTCAGTCAGGTCGAACCGTCTGACTGACCAGTGTCTCAGCACGGATGCCAAACTACTGACAACCTTCAACAAAACTCGTTCTGATAGTTGGGTTGTCTTAGGGACGAGAGAAAGCTCATCAACAGCCAGACAGGTCACTCTCCCTCTTCTTATCCATCCAAACAGTCTCAAGGCTGTGTTGTTGGACAGTCTGAAAATGCAGAAACAGATGTCCCCAAGTATGTGATGAAAACCCCTAATTGATCATTTAAATTGGACAACTGGTGTTAAAAGAAGAGAGACAGTAATTACATGAATACGTACTTCAGACTGTGTAGTTGTGTTGTACGTCTAAAGAGGAGCGAGGCTTCTCTGACAGACATCTTTCTGGGTGTGAGGATGAGATTCACTTCAGAGCCACAGAGTCTGAGAACTCTCCCTGCAGACCTGCAGGTTTTCCTGCCTAACTTTCCTGTTAACAGCAGGTTGAACCCCAGGAGCTGCAGCAGAGAGACCAGCTGCTGGGTCTCCTCTCTGGATCTCACAGAGATGGATGAACACACACTCTGGAAGAACTCTGGATCACAGCTACAACACAATATTATAGATCAATTGTGAAAACAGCAAAGCAAACGTACAAGAGTAGAAGACAAACTGCATTACAAACCATCTGATGTCTGATATCTTTCGTCAGAACAAGAACATAAAGCAGGGGGAAATAGTAAAAACAGTATGTTGTTGAATGATGAGTGAACTGAAACTTTATTCATCTTTACCTTATCTGAAGTAAACTATGTAGTATTTGTAAAAATACAGTATTTTTCTGACTTACCAGAGCTGTGAGACATAAGGCAGACACTGTAGGAAACTCCTCACTTCACTCTCTTCATCTGACCAGCCTGTCAGCTCCACTTCTTTCTTCTCTGATTGGAGTTTCAGCACTTCCAGCAGGATGGAGGCCTTTCTCTCTGACAGGTTTATGGACCAGACTGTAGGTGACTGGAAAAGTGACTGTAATGCTGGAAGGACTCTCCTGTCTGTTTTAGTTTCACAGTCCTTCATCTGAGAGCACACATCCAGTAGGAATTTACACTGATATTCCTTATCATCATCATCATCATCATCATCATCCATGTAGCTGTCTTTGACAGGGAATGTTTCATAACTGCACACTGATGATAAAAGCTCCAGTATCTTCTCTCCTGTCTGCTGTTCTCTCTCTGCTGCTGCACAGAACAGATTCACCAACAACCTGATTTCTTTATCAGGATCTGACCGTCGAGGAAAACTGGAACAATAAGAAGGAAACATTTTGTGAGGATTTGATCTCAGCTACATAACTACAAACACACACTACTGATGGACTCTATCTTGTACATGGCTGTCCTGTATAAAATTGTGAAATTAAAAACACTTTATTAATCAGGAAATAATATAAATCATTTTTGAACTATTACTGCCACACAACAAAAACACCAATCCTGTGTGTGAAATTACTGCATATTTGCTACATACAGGTTATATTCACAGGTAATTAAAATGTAAAATATATGCAGAATATATAATATAAAAAGTGAAAAAACAAAATCTAGAGTCCACATCATGTACAGTAGTCAAAATATCATCCCAGCATGCTTTACCTCTGAGGTGGAAGACGTATAAATTACTGTTATGCTACATTACATCTGTCAGTGGAGACACAAAATGATCATTCATAAGTGTCTGAAATCTTCATTTACTGCTCACTATAGAGTTGGTAGAATTTACATCATAGTCAGTAAGAATAACCAATCATGAGGTAAAAAAGCAATGACTGTATTTATGCATCTATGTAAATGTAGCAGTGCTGGTTTTTCTTAATTAATGAACATTTTGTTTTTATTTTTGAACAATGAACTTTTTAAGCTGCCAAGATGGCTGCCATTACTATTCTGAGCAATTTAGCCCTTATTAAAGAGACATGGTTATCCTGTCAATGTCACATATTTAACAAATCATCACATTTTCACATTTGTCTCTGTTCATTATGTGTGTAAATATTATAAATAAACTACCACATATCTGACAGAAGGTGGTTTGACTCTTTTGTGTGTGTAAATCTTTTAATATCAGAGTCACTGAGGTTCCAAAAAACTAGGAGAGCAACTTATCTCACAACATATTTCATATACTTCCAACCCATGTTCTCTGTCAATACTACAGACGGGGGACAAATTAAAGGAAAAACCTGAATAAAAAAGTGGAGAAACATATCAAATGCAGATGCTTCTGTTCACCAGGGCTCACTGAATGTTTTGGTGAGGATGAAAATGATGTGAATAAAGTGATAAAGTGCTCGGACCTTTACAGTCACCAGATCTCAACCCAGCTCAACACCTAAGGAAGATTTTAGACCAATGTGGAATACAATGCTCTCCACCACCATCTTCATAAGACCAAATAATATTGTGTTAACTTTTAAATCTGGGAGATAAATCGGAATGAGAGGAAAACATTTTGTTATGATCCCATGTCAGTGGTACAAAGAGATCTGTGCATTAGTGATATACACTGTATCTCCTTAACATGGCGATCAAGTCATATATTAGAATAAGGGGACTCTTCTCCTAAAAAGATGGCTGAAGAATCCCTCACTTCATTGTTTGAAGGTATACAGCTATACAACTCCTTAACTGTAAGTCATGTGAAGTACCTGAGCTTTGAGATATAAGGCAGACACTGTAGGAAACTCCTCACTTCACTCTCTTCATCTGACCAGACTGTCAGCTTCACTTCTTTCTTCTCTGATTGGAGTTTCAGCACTTCCAGCAGGATGGAGGCCTTTCTCTTTGACAGGTTTATGAACCAGACTGTAGGTGACTGGAAAACTGACTGTAATGCTGGAAGGAATCTCCTGCTTGTTTTAGTTTCACAGTCCTTCATCTGGGAGCACAGACCCAGTAGGAAATAACACTGATGTTCCATTTTATCATAATTATAATGATAATCATGATGATTCATGTATCTCTCATTAACATGTAACACTTCTTCACTGCACACTGATGATAACAGCTCCAGTATCTTCTCTCCTGTCTGCTGTTCTCTCTCTGCTGCTGCACAGAACAGATTCACCAAGAACCTGATTTCTTTATCAAGATCTGACCATCGAGGAAAACTGGAACAATAAGAAGGAAACATTTTGTGAGGATTTGATCTCAGCAACATAACTACAAACACACACTATTGATGGACTCTATCTTGTACATGGCTGTCCTGTATAAAACTATAAAATTAAAAACACTTAATTAATCAGGAAATAATATAAATCATTTTGAACTATTACTGCCTCACAACACAAACACCAATCCTGTGTGTGAAATCACTGCATATTTGCTACCTACAGGTTATATTCACTTTAAGTAATTAAAATGTAAAATATATGCTGAATATATGAATATAAATATTGAAAAAATTAAATCTAGAGTCCACATCATGTACAGTAGTTAAAATATCATCCCAGCATGCTTTACCTCTGAGATGGAAGACGTATAAATTACTGTTATGCTACATTACATCTGTCAGTGGAGACACAAAATGATCATTCATAAGTGTCTGAAATCTTCATTTACTGCTCACTATAGAGTTGGTAGAATTTACATCATAGTCAGTAAGAATAACTAATCATGAGGTAAAAAAGCAATGACTGTATTTTTGCATCTATGTAAATGTAGCAGTGCTTGTTTTTCTTAATTAATGAACATTTTGTTTTTATTTATGAACAATGTATTTTTTAAGCTGCCAAGATGACTGCCATTACTATTATAACTAATTTGATCCTGTCAATGTCCCATATTTAACAATTCATCACATTTTCATATTTCTCTTTGTTTATTATGTGTGTAAATATTATAAATAAACTACCATATATCTGACAGAAGGTGGTTTGACTCTTTTGTGTGTGTAAATCTTTTAATATCAGAGTCACTGAGGTTCCCAAAAACTAGGAAAGCAACTTATCTGACAACATATTTCATATACTTCCAACCCATGTTCTCTGTCAATACTACAGACGGGGGACAAATTAAAGGAAAAACCTGAATAAAAAAGTGGAGAAACATATCAAATGCAGATGCTTCTGTTCACCAGGGCTCACTGAATGCTTTGGTGAGGATGAAAATGATGTGAATAAAATGCTCGGACCTTTACAGTCACCAGATCTCAACCCAGCTCAACACCTATGGAAGATTTTGGACCAATGTGTAAGACAATGCTCTCCACCACCATCTTCATAAGACCGAATAATATTGTGTTAACTTTTAAATCTGGGAGATAAATTGGAATGAGAGGAAAACATTTTGTTAAGATCCCATGTCAGTGGTACAAAGAGATCTGTGCATTAGTGATATACACTGTATCTCCTTAACATGGCGATCAAGTCATATATTAGAATAAGGGGACTCTTCTCCTAAAAAGATGGCTGAAGAATCCCTCACTTCATTGTTTGAAGGTATACAGCTATACAACTCCTTAACTGTAAGTCATGTGAAGTACCTGAGCTTTGAGATATAAGGCAGACACTGTAGGAAACTCCTCACTTCACTCTCTTCATCTGAGCAGCCTGTCAGCACCACTTCTTTCTTCTCTGATTGGAGTTTCAGCACTTCCAGCAGGATGGAGGCCTTTCTCTCTGACAGGTTTATGGACCAGACTGTAGGTGACTGGAAAACTGACTGTAATGCTGGAAGGACTCTCCTGCCTGTTTTAGTTTCACAGTCCTTCATCTGAGAGCACAGATCCAGTAGGAAATTAAGCTGATGTTCCTTTTTATCATACCTATAATAATAATCATGACGTTTCATGTATCTCTCATTAACATGTATCACTTCTTCACTGCACAGTGATGATAACAGCTCCAGTATCTTCTCTCCTGTCTGCTGTTCTCTCTCTGCTGCTGCACAGAACAGATTCACCAACAACCTGATTTCTTTATCAGGATATGACCGTCGTGGATCAAAACTGGAACAATAAGAAGGAAACATTTTGTGAGGATTTGATCTCAGCAACATAACTACAAACACACACTACTGATGGACTCTATCTTGTACATGGCTGTCCTGTATAAAACTATGAAATTAAAAACACTTCATTAATCAGGAAAGAATATAAATCATTTTTGAACTATTACTGCCTCACAACACAAACACCAATCCTGTGTGTGAAATCACTGCATATTTGCTACCTACAGGTTATATTCACTTTAAGTAATTAAAATGTAAAATATATTTAGAATTTATAAATCTAAATAGTGAAAAAACTAAATCTAGAGTCCACATCATGTATAATAGTTAAAATATCATCCCAGCATGCTTTACCTCTGAGGTGGAAGACGTATAAATTACTGTTATGCTACATTACATCTGTCAGTGGAGACACAAAATGATCATTCATAAGTGTCTGAAATCTTCATTTACTGCTCACTATAGAGTTGGTAGAATTTACATCATAGTCAGTAAGAATAACTAATCATGAGGTAAAAAAGCAATGACTGTATTTATGTAGCTGTGTAAATGTAGCAGTGCTTATTTTTCTTAATTAATGAACATTTTGTTTTTATTTTTGAACAATGAACTTTTTAAGCTGCCAAGATGGCTGCCATTGTTATTCTGAGCAATTTAGCCCTTATTGAAGAGACATGGTTATCCTGTCAATGTCCCATATTTAACAATTCATCACATTTTCATATTTCTCTATGTTCATCATGTGTGTAAATATTATAAATAAACTACCATATATCTGACAGAAGGTGGTTTGACTCTTTTGTGTGTGTAAATCTTTTAATATCAGAGTCACTGAGGTTCCCAAAAACTAGGAAAGCAACTTATCTCACAACATATTTCATATACTTCCAACCCATGTTCTCTGTCAGTACTACAGACGGGGGACAAATTAAAGGAAAAACCTGAATAAAAAAGTGGAGAAACATATCAAATGGAGATGCTTCTGTTCACCAGGGCTCACTGAATGCTTTGGTGAGGATGAAAATGATGTGAATAAAATGCTCGGACCTTTACAGTCACCAGATCTCAACCCAGCTCAACACCTATGGAAGATTTTGGACCAATGTGGAATACAATGCTCTCCACCACCATCTTCGTAAGACCGAATAATATTGTGTTAACTTTTAAATCTGGTAGATAAATCGGAATGAGAGGAAAACATTTTGTTATGATCCCATGTCAGTGGTACAAAGAGATCTGTGCATTAGTGATATACACTGTATCTCCTTAACATGGCGATCAAGTCATATATTAGAATAAGGGGACTCTTCTCCTAAAAAGATGGCTGAAGAATCCCTCACTTCATTGTTTGAAGGTATACAGCTATACAACTCCTTAACTGTAAGTCATGTGAAGTACCTGAGCTTTGAGATATAAGGCAGACACTGTAGGAAACTCCTCACTTCACTCTTTTCATTTGAGCAGCCTGTCAGCTCCACTTCTTTCTTCTCTGATTGGAGTTTCAGCACTTCCAGCAGGATGGAGGCCTTTCTCTCTGACAGGTTTATGGACCAGACTGTAGGTGACTGGAAAACTGACTGTAATGCTGGAAGGATTCTCCTGCCTATTTCAGTTTCACAATCCTTCACCTGAGAGTAAAGATCCAGCAGGAAATCCTGATCACCATCATAACTGCACAGTGATGATAACAGCTCCAGTATCTTCTCTCCTGTCTGCTGTTCTCTCTCTGCTGCTGCACAGAACAGATTCACCAACAACCTGATTTCTTTATCAGGATATGACCGTCGTGGAAAACTGGAACAATAAGAAGGAAACATTTTGTGAGGATTTGATCTCAGCTACATAACTACAAACACACACTACTGATGGACTCTATCTTGTACATGGCTGTCCTGTATAAAATTATGAAATTAAAAACACTTCATTAATCAGGAAAGAATATAAATCATTTTTGAACTATTACTGCCTCACAACAAAAACACCAATCCTGTGTGTGAAATCACTGCATATTTGCTACCTACAGGTTATATTCACTTTAAGTAATTAAAATGTAAAATATATTTAGAATTTATAAATCTAAATAGTGAATAAACTAAATCTAGAGTCCACATTATGTATAATAGTTAAAATATCATCCCAGCATGCTTTACCTCTGAGATGGAAGACGTATAAATTACTGTTATGCTACATTACATCTGTCAGTGGAGACACAAAATGATCATTCATAAGTGTCTGAAATCTTCATTTACTGCTCACTATAGAGTTGGTAGAATTTACATCATAGTCAGTAAGAATAACTAATCATGAGGTAAAAAAGCAATGACTGTATTTATGTAGCTGTGTAAATGTAGCAGTGCTTATTTTTCTTAATTAATGAACATTTTGTTTTTATTTATCAACAATGTGTTTTTTAAGCTGCCAAGATGGCTGCCATTGTTATTCTGAGCAATTTAGCCCTTATTAAAGAGACATGGTTATCCTGTCAATGTCACATATTTAACAATTCATCACATTTTCATATTTCTCTATGTTCATCATGTGTGTAAATATTATAAATAAACTACCATATATCTGAGAGAAGGTGGTTTGACTCTTTTGTGTGTAAATCTTTTAATATCAGAGTCACCGAGGTTCCCAAAAACTAGGAAACCAACGTATCTGACAACATATTTCATATACTTCCAACCCATGTTCTCTGTCAATACTACAGACGGGGGACAAATTAAAGGAAAAACCTGAATAAAAAAGTGGAGAAACATATCAAATGCAGATGCTTCTGTTCACCAGGGCTCACTGAATGCTTTGGTGAGGATGAAAATGATGTGAATAAAATGCTCGGACCTTTACAGTCACCAGATCTCAACCCAGCTCAACACCTATGGAAGATTTTGGACCAATGTGAAAGACAATGCTCTCCACCACCATCTTCATAAGACCGAACAATATCGTGTTAACTTTTAAATCTGGTAGATAAATCGGAATGAGAGGAAAATATTTTGTTATGATCACATGTCAGTGGTACAAAGAGATCTGTGCATAAGTGATATACACTTTATCTCCTTAACATGGCGATCAAGTCATATATTAGAATAAGGGGACTCTTCTCCTAAAAAGATGGCTGAAGAATCCCTCACTTCATTGTTTGAAGGTATACAGCTATACAACTCCTTAACTGTAAGTCATGTGAAGTACCTGAGTTTTGAGATATAAGGCAGACACTGCAGGAAACTCCTCACTTCACTCTCTTCATCTGAGCAGCCTGTCAGCTTCACTTCTTTCTTCTCTGATTGGAGTTTCAGCACTTCCAGCAGGATGGAGGCCTTTCTCTCTGACAGGTTTATGGACCAGACTGTAGGTGACTGGAAAACTGACTGTAATGCTGGAAGGACTCTCCTGCCTGTTTTAGTTTCACAGTCCTTCATCTGGGAGTACAGATCCAGTAGGAAATGACACTGATGTTCCTTTTTATCATAACTATAATAATAATCATGATGATTCATGTATCTCTCTTTAAAATGTATCACTTCTTCACTGCACACTGATGATAACAGCTCCAGTATCTTCTCTCCTGTCTGCTGTTCTCTCTCTGCTGCTGCACAGAACAGATTCACCAAGAACCTGATTTCTTCATCAGGATCTGACCGTCGAGGAAAACTGGAACAATAAGAAGGAAACATTTTGTGAGGATTTGATCTCAGCTACATAACTACAAACACACACTACTGATGGACTCTATCTTGTACATGGCTGTCCTGTATAAAATTAAATAAAATTAAAAAACACTTAATTAATCAGGAAATAATATAAATCATTTTTGAACTATTACTGCCTCACAACACAAACACCAATCCTGTGTGTGAAATCACTGCATATTTGCTACCTACAGGTTATATTCACTTTAAGTAATTAAAATGTAAAATATATGCAGAATATATGAATATAAATAGTGAAACAACTAAATCTAGAGTCCACATCATGTATAATAGTTAAAATATCATCCCAGCATGCTTTACCTCTGAGATGGAAGACGTATAAATTACTGTTATGCTACATTACATCTGTCAGTGGAGACACAAAATGATCATTCATAAGTGTCTGAAATCTTCATTTACTGCTCACTATAGAGTTGGTAGAATTTACATCATAGTCAGTAAGAATAATTAATCATGAGGTAAAAAAGCAATGACTGTATTTTTGCAGCTGTGTAAATGTAGCAGTGCTTATTTTTCTTAATTAATGAACATTTTGTTTTTATTTATGAACAATTAACTTTTTCAGCTGCCAAGATGGCTGCCATTGTTATTCTGAGCAATTTAGCCCTCATTAAAGAGACATGGTTATCCTGTCAATGTCCCATTTTAACAATTCTTCACATTTTCATATTTCTCTATGTTCATCATGTGTGTAAATATTATAAATAAACTACCATATATCTGAGAGAAGGTGATTTGACTCTTTTGTGTGTGTAAATCTTTTAATATCAGAGTCACTGAGGTTCCCAAAAACTAGGAAAGCAACTTATCTGACAACATATTTCATATACTTCCAACCCATGTTCTCTGTCAATACTACAGACGGGGGACAAATTAAAGGAAAAACCTGAATAAAAAGTGGAGAAACATATCAAATGCAGATGCTTCTGCTCACCAGGGCTCACTGAATGCTTTGGTGAGGATGAAAATGATGTGAATAAAATGCTCGGGCCTTTACAGTCACCAGATCTCAACCCAGCTGAACACCTATGGAAGATTTTAGACCAATGTGGAAGACAATGCTCTCCACCACCATCTTCATAAGAGCGAATAATATTGTGTTAACTTTTAAATCTGGTAGATAAATCGGAATGAGAGGAAAACATTTTGTTATGATCCCATGTCAGTGGTACAAAGAGATCTGTGCATTAGTGATATACACTGTATCTCCTTAACATGGCGATCAAGTCATATATTAGAATAAGGGGACTCTTCTCCTAAAAAGATGGCTGAAGAATCCCTCACTTCATTGTTTGAAGGTATACAGCTATACAACTCCTTAACTGTAAGTCATGTGAAGTACCTGAGTTTTGAGATATAAGGCAGACACTGCAGGAAACTCCTCACTTCACTCTCTTCATCTGACCAGCCTGTCAGTTTCACTTCTTTCTTCTCTGATTGGAGTTTCAGCACTTCCAGCAGGATGGAGGCCTTTCTCTCTGACAGGTTTATGGACCAGACTGTAGGTGACTGGAAAACTGACTGTAATGCTGGAAGGAATCTCCTGCCTGTTTCAGTTTCATAGTCCTTCAGATGACAGTACAATCCCAGTAGGAAATGACCCTGATAATCCATGTATCTTTCTCTAAAAGGGAATGTTTCATAACTGCACACTGATGATAACAGCTCCAGTATCTTCTCTCCTGTCTGCTGTTCTCTCTCTGCTGCTGCACAGAACAGATTCACCAACAACCTGATTTCTTTATCAGGATCTGACCGTCGAGGAAAACTGGAACAATAAGAAGGAAACATTTTGTGAGGATTTGATCTCAGCAACATAACTACAAACACACACTACTGATGGACTCTATCTTGTACATGGCTGTCCTGTATAAAACTATGAAATTAAAAACACTTCATTAATCAGGAAAGAATATAAATCATTTTTGAACTATTACTGCCTCACAACACAAACACCAATCCTGTGTGTGAAATCACTGCATATTTGCTACATACAGGTTATATTCACTTTAAGTAATTAAAATGTAAAATATATTTAGAATTTATAAATCTAAATAGTGAAAAAACTAAATCTAGAGTCCACATCATGTATAATAGTTAAAATATCATCCCAGCATGCTTTACCTCTGAGGTGGAAGACGTATAAATTACTGTTATGCTACATTACATCTGTCAGTGGAGACACAAAATGATCATTCATAAGTGTCTGAAATCTTCATTTACTGCTCACTATAGAGTTGGTAGAATTTACATCATAGTCAGTAAGAATAACTAATCATGAGGTAAAAAAGCAATGACTGTATTTATGTAGCTGTGTAAATGTAGCAGTGCTTATTTTTCTTAATTAATGAACATTTTGTTTTTATTTTTGAACAATGAACTTTTTAAGCTGCCAAGATGGCTGCCATTGTTATTCTGAGCAATTTAGCCCTTATTGAAGAGACATGGTTATCCTGTCAATGTCCCATATTTAACAATTCATCACATTTTCATATTTCTCTATGTTCATCATGTGTGTAAATATTATAAATAAACTACCATATATCTGACAGAAGGTGGTTTGACTCTTTTGTGTGTGTAAATCTTTTAATATCAGAGTCACTGAGGTTCCCAAAAACTAGGAAAGCAACTTATCTGACAACATATTTCATATACTTCCAACCCATGTTCTCTGTCAATACTACAGACGGGGGACAAATTAAAGGAAAAACCTAAATAAAAAAGTGGAGAAACATATCAAATGCAGATGCTTCTGTTCACCAGGGCTCACTGAATGCTTTGGTGAGGATGAAAATGATGTGAATAAAATGCTCGGACCTTTACAGTCACCAGATCTCAACCCAGCTCAACACCTATGGAAGATTTTGGACCAATGTGGAATACAATGCTCTCCACCACCATCTTCGTAAGACCGAATAATATTGTGTTAACTTTTAAACCTGGTAGATAAATCGGAATGAGAGGAAAACATTTTGTTATGATCCCATGTCAGTGGTACAAAGAGATCTGTGCATTAGTGATATACACTGTATCTCCTTAACATGGCGATCAAGTCATATATTAGAATAAGGGGACTCTTCTCCTAAAAAGATGGCTGAAGAATCCCTCACTTCATTGTTTGAAGGTATACAGCTATACAACTCCTTAACTGTAAGTCATGTGAAGTACCTGAGTTTTGAGATATAAGGCAGACACTGCAGGAAACTCCTCACTTCACTCTCTTCATCTGACCAGCCTGTCAGCTCCACTTCTTTCTTCTCTGATTGGAGTTTCAGCACTTCCAGCAGGATGGAGGCCTTTCTCTCTGACAGGTTTATGGACCAGACTGTAGGTGACTGGAAAACTGACTGTAATGCTGGAAGGAATCTCCTGCCTGTTTCAGTTTCATAGTCCTTCAGATGACAGTACAATCCCAGTAGGAAATGACCCTGATAATCCATGTATCTTTCTTTAAAAGGGAATGTTTCATAACTGCACACTGATGATAACAGCTCCAGTATCTTCTCTCCTGTCTGCTGTTCTCTCTCTGCTGCTGCACAGAACAGATTCACCAAGAACCTGATTTCTTTATCAGGATATGACCATCGTGGAAAACTGGAACAATAAGAAGGAAACATTTTGTGAGGATTTGATCTCAGCTACATAACTACAAACACACACTACTGATGGACTCTATCTTGTACATGGCTGTCCTGTATAAAACTATGAAATTAAAAACACTTCATTAATCAGGAAAGAATATAAATCATTTTTGAACTATTACTGCCTCACAACACAAACACCAATCCTGTGTGTGAAATCACTGCATATTTGCTACCTACAGGTTATATTCACTTTAAGTAATTAAAATGTAAAATATATTTAGAATTTATAAATCTAAATAGTGAAAAAACTAAATCTAGAGTCCACATCATGTATAATAGTTAAAATATCATCCCAGCATGCTTTACCTCTGAGGTGGAAGACGTATAAATTACTGTTATGCTACATTACATCTGTCAGTGGAGACACAAAATGATCATTCATAAGTGTCTGAAATCTTCATTTACTGCTCACTATAGAGTTGGTAGAATTTACATCATAGTCAGTAAGAATAACTAATCATGAGGTAAAAAAGCAATGACTGTATTTATGTAGCTGTGTAAATGTAGCAGTGCTTATTTTTCTTAATTAATGAACATTTTGTTTTTATTTTTGAACAATGAACTTTTTAAGCTGCCAAGATGGCTGCCATTGTTATTCTGAGCAATTTAGCCCTTATTGAAGAGACATGGTTATCCTGTCAATGTCCCATATTTAACAATTCATCACATTTTCATATTTCTCTATGTTCATCATGTGTGTAAATATTATAAATAAACTACCATATATCTGACAGAAGGTGGTTTGACTCTTTTGTGTGTGTAAATCTTTTAATATCAGAGTCACTGAGGTTCCCAAAAACTAGGAAAGCAACTTATCTGACAACATATTTCATATACTTCCAACCCATGTTCTCTGTCAATACTACAGACGGGGGACAAATTAAAGGAAAAACCTAAATAAAAAAGTGGAGAAACATATCAAATGCAGATGCTTCTGTTCACCAGGGCTCACTGAATGCTTTGGTGAGGATGAAAATGATGTGAATAAAATGCTCGGACCTTTACAGTCACCAGATCTCAACCCAGCTCAACACCTATGGAAGATTTTGGACCAATGTGGAATACAATGCTCTCCACCACCATCTTCGTAAGACCGAATAATATTGTGTTAACTTTTAAACCTGGTAGATAAATCGGAATGAGAGGAAAACATTTTGTTATGATCCCATGTCAGTGGTACAAAGAGATCTGTGCATTAGTGATATACACTGTATCTCCTTAACATGGCGATCAAGTCATATATTAGAATAAGGGGACTCTTCTCCTAAAAAGATGGCTGAAGAATCCCTCACTTCATTGTTTGAAGGTATACAGCTATACAACTCCTTAACTGTAAGTCATGTGAAGTACCTGAGTTTTGAGATATAAGGCAGACACTGCAGGAAACTCCTCACTTCACTCTCTTCATCTGACCAGCCTGTCAGCTCCACTTCTTTCTTCTCTGATTGGAGTTTCAGCACTTCCAGCAGGATGGAGGCCTTTCTCTCTGACAGGTTTATGGACCAGACTGTAGGTGACTGGAAAACTGACTGTAATGCTGGAAGGAATCTCCTGCCTGTTTCAGTTTCATAGTCCTTCAGATGACAGTACAATCCCAGTAGGAAATGACCCTGATAATCCATGTATCTTTCTTTAAAAGGGAATGTTTCATAACTGCACACTGATGATAACAGCTCCAGTATCTTCTCTCCTGTCTGCTGTTCTCTCTCTGCTGCTGCACAGAACAGATTCACCAACAACCTGATTTCTTTATCAGGATCTGACCGTCGTGGAAAACTGGAACAATAAGAAGGAAACATTTTGTGAGGATTTGATCTCAGCAACATAACTACAAACACACACTACTGATGGACTCTATCTTGTACATGGCTGTCCTGTATAAAATTAAACTAAATTAAAAACACTTTATTAATCAGGAAAGAATATAAATCATTTTTGAACTATTACTGCCTCACAACACAAACACCAATCCTGTGTGTGAAATCACTGCATATTTGCTACATACAGGTTATATTCACTTTAAGTAATTAAAATGTAAAATATATGCAGAATATATGAATATAAATATTGAATAAACTAAATCTAGAGTCCACATCATGTATAATAGTTAAAATATCATCCCAGCATGCTTTACCTCTGAGATGGAAGACGTTTAAATTACTGTTATGCTACATTACATCTGTCAGTGGTGACACAAAATGATCATTCATAAGTGTCTGAAATCTTCATTTACTGCTCACTATAGAGTTGGTAGAATTTACATCATAGTCAGTAAGAATAACTAATCATGAGGTAAAAAAGCAATGACTGTATTTTTGCAGCTGTGTAAATGTAGCAGTGCTTATTTTTCTTAATTAATGAACATTTTGTTTTTATTTTTGAACAATGAACTTTTTAAGCTGCCAAGATGGCTGCCATTACTATTCTGAGCAATTTAGCCCTTATTAAAGAGACATGGTTATCCTGTCAATGTCACATATTTAACAATTCATCACATTTTCATATTTCTCTATGTTCATCATGTGTGTAAATATTATAAATAAACTACCATATATCTGAGAGAAGGTGGTTTGACTCTTTTGTGTGTAAATCTTTTAATATCAGAGTCACCGAGGTTCCCAAAAACTAGGAAACCAACGTATCTGACAACATATTTCATATACTTCCAACCCATGTTCTCTGTCAATACTACAGACGGGGGACAAATTAAAGGAAAAACCTGAATAAAAAAGTGGAGAAACATATCAAATGCAGATGCTTCTGTTCACCAGGGCTCACTGAATGCTTTGGTGAGGATGAAAATGATGTGAATAAAATGCTCGGACCTTTACAATCACCAGATCTCAACCCAGCTCAACACCTATGGAAGATTTTGGACCAATGTGGAATACAATGCTCTCCACCACCATCTTCATAAGACCGAACAATATCGTGTTAACTTTTAAATCTGGTAGATAAATCGGAATGAGAGGAAAATATTTTGTTATGATCCCATGTCAGTGGTACAAAGAGATCTGTGCATTAGTGATATACACTGTATCTCCTTAACATGGCGATCAAGTCATATATTAGAATAAGGGGACTCTTCTCCTAAAAAGATGGCTGAAGAATCCCTCACTTCATTGTTTGAAGGTATACAGCTATACAACTCCTTAACTGTAAGTCATGTGAAGTACCTGAGCTTTGAGATATGAGGCAGACACTGTAGGAAACTCCTCACTTCACTCTCTTCATCTGACCAGCCTGTCAGCTCCACTTCTTTCTTCTCTGATTGGAGTTTCAGCACTTCCAGCAGGATGGAGGCCTTTCTCTCTGACAGGTTTATGGACCAGACTGTAGGTGACTGGAAAACTGACTGTAATGCTGGAAGGACTCTCCTGCCTGTTTTAGTTTCACAGTCCTTCATCTGGGAGTACAGATCCAGTAGGAAATGACACTGATGTTCCTTTTTATCATACCTATAATAATAATCATGATGATTCATGTATCTCTCTTTAAAATGTATCACTTCTTCACTGCACACTGATGATAACAGCTCCAGTATCTTCTCTCCTGTCTGCTGTTCTCTCTCTGCTGCTGCACAGAACAGATTCACCAACAACCTGATTTCTTCATCAGGATCTGACCGTCGTGGAAAACTGGAACAATAAGAAGGAAACATTTTGTGAGGATTTGATCTCAGCTACATAACTACAAACACACAATACTGATGGACTCTATCTTGTACATGGCTGTCCTGTATAAAATTAAATAAAATTAAAAAACACTTAATTAATCAGGAAATAATATAAATCATTTTTGAACTATTACTGCCTCACAACACAAACACCAATCCTGTGTGTGAAATCACTGCATATTTGCTACCTACAGGTTATATTCACTTTAAGTAATTAAAATGTAAAATATATGCAGAATATATGAATATAAATAGTGAATAAACTAAATCTAGAGTCCACATCATGTATAATAGTTAAAATATCATCCCAGCATGCTTTACCTCTGAGATGGAAGACGTATAAATTACTGTTATGCTACATTACATCTGTCAGTGGAGACACAAAATGATCATTCATAAGTGTCTGAAATCTTCATTTACTGCTCACTATAGAGTTGGTAGAATTTACATCATAGTCAGTAAGAATAACTAATCATGAGGTAAAGAAGCAATGACTGTATTTTTGCATCTATGTAAATGTAGCAGTGCTTATTTTTCTTAATTAATGAACATTTTGTTTTTATTTATGAACAATGAAATTTTTAAGCTGCCAAGATGGCTGCCATTACTATTCTGAGCAATTTAGCCCTTATTAAAGAGACATGGTTATCCTGTCAATGTCCCATATTTAACAATTCATCACATTTTCATATTTCTCTTTGTTTATTATGTGTGTAAATATTATAAATAAACTACCATATATCTGACAGAAGGTGGTTTGACTCTTTTGTGTGTGTAAATCTTTTAATATCAGAGTCACTGAGGTTCCCAAAAACTAGGAAAGCAACTTATCTCACAACATATTTCATATACTTCCAACCCATGTTCTCTGTCAATACTACAGACGGGGGACAAATTACAGGAAAAACCTGAATAAAAAAGTGGAGAAACATATCAAATGCAGATGCTTCTGTTCACCAGGGCTCACTGAATGCTTTGGTGAGGATGAAAATGATGTGAATAAAATGCTCGGACCTTTACAGTCACCAGATCTCAACCCAGCTCAACACCTATGGAAGATTTTGGACCAATGTGAAAGACAATGCTCTCCACCACCATCTTCATAAGACCGAACAATATCGTGTTAACTTTTAAATCTGGTAGATAAATCGGAATGAGAGGAAAATATTTTGTTATGATCCCATGTCAGTGGTACAAAGAGATCTGTGCATTAGTGATATACACTGGATCTCCTTAACATGGCGATCAAGTCATATATTAGAATAAGGGGACTCTTCTCCTAAAAAGATGGCTGAAGAATCCCTCACTTCATTGTTTGAAGGTATACAGCTATACAACTCCTTAACTGTAAGTCATGTGAAGTACCTGAGCTTTGAGATATAAGGCAGACACTGTAGGAAACTCCTCACTTCACTCTCTTCATCTGAGCAGCCTGTCAGCTCCACTTCTTTCTTCTCTGATTGGAGTTTCAGCACTTCCAGCAGGATGGAGGCCTTTCTCTCTGACAGGTTTATGGACCAGACTGTAGGTGACTGGAAAACTGACTGTAATACTGGAAGGACTCTCCTGCCTGTTTTAGTTTCACAGTCCTTCACCTGAGAGTACAGATCCAGTAGGAAATTACGCTGATGTTCATCATCATCATCATCATAATCCATGCATCTCTCATTAAACATTTCTTCACTGCACAGTGATGATAACAGCTCCAGTATCTTCTCTCCTGTCTGCTGTTCTCTCTCTGCTGCTGCACAGAACAGATTCACCAAGAACCTGATTTCTTCATCAGGATATGACCGTTGTGGAAAACTGGAACAATAAGAAGGAAACATTTTGTGAGGATTTGATCTCAGCAACATAACTACAAACACACACTACTGATGGACTCTATCTTGTACATGGCTGTCCTGTATAAAATTATGAAATTAAAAACACTTCATTAATCAGGAAATAATATAAATCATTTTTGAGCTATTACTGCCACACAACACAAACACCAATCCTGTGTGTGAAATCACTGCATATTTGCTACCTACAGGTTATATTCACTTTAAGTAATTAAAATGTAAAATATATGCAGAATATATGAATATAAATATTGAAAAAACAAAATCTAGAGTCCACATCATGTATAATAGTTAAAATATCATCCCAGCATGCTTTACCTCTGAGATGGAACACATAGTAATTACTGTTATGCTACATTACATCTGTCAGTGGAGACACAAAATGATCATTCATAAGTGTCTGAAATCTTAATTTGCTGCTCACTATAGAGTTGGTAGAATTTACATCATAGTCAGTAAGAATAACTAATCATGAGGTAAAAAAGCAATGACTGCATTTTTGCAGCTGTGTAAATGTAGCAGTGCTTGTTTTTCTTAATTAATGAACATTTTGTTTTTATTTTTGAACAATGAACTTTTCAAGCTGCCAAGATGGCTGCCATTACCATTCTGAGCAATTTAGCCCCAATTAAAGAGACATGGTTATCCTGTCAATGTCCCATATTTACCAATTCATCACATTTTCATATTTCTCTTTGTTTATTATGTGTGTAAATATTATAAATAAACTACCATATATCTGACAGAAGGTGGTTTGACTCTTTTGTGTGTGTAAATCTTTTAATATCAGAGTCCCTGAGGTTCCCAAAAACTAGGAAAGCAACTTATCTCACAACATGTTTCATATACTTCCAACCCATGTTCTCTGTCAATACTACAGACGGGGGACAAATTAAAGGAAAAACCTGAATAAAAAAGTGGAGAAACATATCAAATGCAGATGCTTCTGTTCACCAGGGCTCACTGAATGCTTTGGTGAGGATGAAAATGATGTGAATAAAATGCTCGGACCTTTACAGTCACCAGATCTCAACCCAGTTGAACACCTATGGAAGATTTTGGACCAATGTGGAATACAATGCTCTCCACCACCATCTTCATAAGACCGAATAATATCGTGTTAACTTTTAAATCTGGGATATAAATCGGAATGAGAGGAAAACATTTTGTTATGATCCCATGTCAGTGGTACAAAGAGATCTGTGCATTAGTGATATACACTGTATCTCCTTAACATGGCGATCAAGTCATATATTAGAATAAGGGGACTCTTCTCCTAAAAAGATGGCTGAAGAATCCCTCACTTCATTGTTTGAAGGTATACAGCTATACAACTCCTTAACTGTAAGTCATGTGAAGTACCTGAGCTTTGAGATATAAGGCAGACACTGTAGGAAACTCCTCACTTCACTCTCTTCATCTGAGCAGCCTGTAAGCTCCACTTCTTTCTTCTCTGATTGGAGTTTCAGCACTTCCAGCAGGATGGAGGCCGTTGTCTCTGACAGGTTTATGAACCAGACTGTAGGTGACTGGAAAACTGACTGTAATGCTGGAAGGACTCTCCTGCCTGTTTTAGTTTCACAGTCCTTCATCTGAGAGCACAGATCCAGTAGGAAATTACACTGATGTTCCTTTTTATCATACCTATAATAATAATCATGACGTTTCATGTATCTCTCATTAACATGTATCACTTCTTCACTGCACACTGATGATAACAGCTTCAGTATCTTCTTTCCTGTCTGCTGTTCTCTCCCTGCTGCTGCACAGAACAGATCCACCAAGAACATGATTTCTTCATCAGGATCTGACCAGTCAGGATCAAAACTGGAACAATAAGAAGGAAACATTTTGTGAGGATTTGATCTCAGCTACATAACTACAAACACACACTACTGATGGACTCTATCTTGTACATGGCTGTCCTGTATAAAATTATGAAATTAAAAACACTTCATTAATCAGGAAAGAATATAAATCATTTTTGAACTATTACTGCCTCACAACACAAACACCAATCCTGTGTGTGAAATCACTGCATATTTGCTACCTACAGGTTATATTCACTTTAAGTAATTAAAATGTAAAATATATTTAGAATTTATAAATCTAAATAGTGAAAAAACAAAATCTAGAGTCCACATTATGTATAATAGTTAAAATATCATCCCAGCATGCTTTACCTCTGAGATGGAAGACGTATAAATTACTGTTATGCTACATTACATCTGTCAGTGGTGACACAAAATGATAATTCATAAGTGTCTGAAATCTTAATTTGCTGCTCACTATAGAGTTGGTAGAATTTACATCATAGTCAGTAAGAATAACTAATCATGAGGTAAAAAAGAAATGACTGTATTTATGCAGCTGAGTAAATGTAGCAGTGCTTATTTTTGTTAATTAATGAATTTTTTTTATTTATTTTTGAACAATGAACTTTTTAAGCTGCCAAGATGGCTGCCATTACTATTATAAGTAATTTAATCCTGTCAATGTCCCATATTTAACAATTCATCACATTTTCATATTTCTCTTTGTTTATTATGTGTGTAAATATTATAAATAAACTACCATATATCTGACAGAAGGTGGTTTGACTCTTTTGTGTGTGTAAATCTTTTAATACCAGAGTCCCTGAGGTTCCAAAAAACTAGAAAAGCAACTTATCTCACAACATATTTCATATACTTCCAACCCATGTTCTCTGTCAGTACTACAGACGGGGGACAAATTAAAGGAAAAACCTAAATAAAAAAGTGGAGAAACATATCAAATGCAGATGCTTCTGTTCACCAGGGCTCACTGAATGCTTTGGTGAGGATGAAAATGATGTGAATAAAATGCTCGGACCTTTACAGTCACCAGATCTCAACCCAGCTCAACACCTATGGAAGATTTTGGACCAATGAGAAAGACAATGTTCTCCACCACCATCTTCATAAGACCAAATAATATTGTGTTAACTTTTAAATCTGGTAGATAAATCGGAATGAGAGGAAAACATTTTGTTATGATCCCATGTCAGTGGTACAAAGAGATCTGTGCATTAGTGATATACACTGTATCTCCTTAACATGGCAATCAAGTCATATATTAGAATAAGGGGACTCTTCTCCTAAAAAGATGGCTGAAGAATCCCTCACTTCATTGTTTGAAGGTATACAGCTATACAACTCCTTAACTGTAAGTCATGTGAAGTACCTGAGCTGTGAGATATAAGGCAGACACTGTAGGAAACTCCTCACTTCACTCTCTTCATCTGACCAGCCTGTCAGCTCCACTTCTCTCTTCTCTGATTGGAGTTTCAGCACTTCCAGCAGGATGGAGGCCTTTCTCTCTGACAGGTTTATGGACCAGACTGTAGGTGACTGGAAAACTGACTGTAATGCTGGAAGGACTCTCCTGCTTGTTTTAGTTTCACAGTCCTTCACCTGAGAGCACAGATCCAGTAGAAAATTACGCTGATGGCCATCATCATAATAATAATCCATGCATATCTCATTAAACATTTCTTCACTGCACAGTGATGATAACAGCTCCAGTATCTTCTCTCCTGTCTGCTGTTCTCTCTCTGCTGCTGCACAGAACAGATTCACCAACAACCTGATTTCTTCATCAGGATATGACCGTTGTGGATCAAAACTGGAACAATAAGAAGGAAACATTTTGTGAGGATTTGATCTCAGCAACATAACTACAAACACACACTACTGATGGACTCTATCTTGTACATGGCTGTCCTGTATAAAATTAAATAAAATTAAAAACACTTAATTAATCAGGAAAGAATATAAATCATTTTTGAACTATTACTGCCTCACAACACAAACACCAATCCTGTGTGTGAAATCACTGCATATTTGCTACCTACAGGTTATATTCACTTTAAGTAATTAAAATGTGATATATATGTAGAATATATGAATATAAATAGTGAAACAACAAAATCTAGAGTCCACATCATGTATAATAGTTAAAATATCATCACATAATGCCATTTTTTCAGTAGTGTAAATGTAACAGTGCTTCTTTTTGTTAATTTAGGAACATTTTGTTTTTTGAACAATGTATTTTTTAAGTTGCCAAGATGGCTGCCATTACTATTATAAGTAATTTAATCCTGTCAATGTCCCATATTTAACAATTCATCACATTTTCATATTTCTCTTTGTTTATTATGTGTGTAAATATTATAAATAAACTACCATATATCTGAGAGAAGGTGGTTTGACTCTTTTGTGTGTAAATCTTTTAATATCAGAGTCCCTGAGGTTCCCAAAAACTAGGAAAGCAACTTATCTCACAACATGTTTCATATACTTCCAACCCATGTTCTCTGTCAGTACTACAGACGGGGGACAAATTAAAGGAAAAACCTAAATAAAAAAGTGTAGAAACATATCAAATGCAGATGCTTCTGTTCACCAGGGCTCACTGAATGCTTTGGTGAGGATGAAAATGATGTGAATAAAATGCTCGGACCTTTACAGTCACCAGATCTCAACCCAGCTCAACACCTATGGAAGATTTTGGACCAATGTGGAATACAATGCTCTCCACCACCATCTTCATAAGACCAAATAATATCGTGTTAACTTTTAAATCTGGGAGATAAATCGGAATGAGAGGAAAACATTTTGTTATGATCCCATGTCAGTGGTACAAAGAGATCTGTGCATTAGTGATATACACTGTATCTCCTTAACATGGCGATCAAGTCATATATTAGAATAAGGGGACTCTTCTCCTAAAAAGATGGCTGAAGAATCCCTCACTTCATTGTTTGAAGGTATACAGCTATACAACTCCTTAACTGTAAGTCATGTGAAGTACCTGAGCTTTGAGATATAAGGCAGACACTGTAGGAAACGCCTCACTTTACTCTCTTCATCTGAGCAGACTGTCAGCTTCACTTCTTTCTTCTCTGATTGGAGTTTCAGCACTTCCAGCAGGATGGAGGCCTTTCTCTCTGACAGGTTTATGGGCCAGACTGGAGGTGACTGGAAAAGTGACTGTAATGCTGGAAGGACTCTCCTGCCTGTTTTAGTTTCACAGTCCTTCACCTGAGAGTACAGATCCAGTAGGAAATTACGCTGATGTTCATCATCATCATCATCATAATCCATGCATCTCTCATTAAACATTTCTTCACTGCACAGTGATGATAACAGCTCCAGTATCTTCTCTCCTGTCTGCTGTTCTCTCTCTGCTGCTGCACAGAACAGATTCACCAAGAACCTGATTTCTTTATCAGGATCTGACCAGTCAGGATCAAAACTGGAACAATAAGAAGGAAACATTTTGTGAGGATTTGATCTCAGCTACATAACTACAAACACACAATACTGATGGACTCTATCTTGTACATGACTGTCCTGTATAAAACTATGAAATTAAAAACACTTAATTAATCAGGAAGGAATATAAATCATTTTTGAACTATTACTGCCTCACAACACAAACACCAATCCTGTGTGTGAAATCACTGCATATTTGCTACATACAGGTTATATTCACTTTAAGTAATTAAAATGTAAAATATATTTAGAATTTATAAATCTAAATAGTGAAAAAACTAAATCTAGAGTCCACATCATGTATAATAGTTAAAATATCATCCCAGCATGCTTTACCTCTGAGGTGGAAGACGTATAAATTACTGTTATGCTACATTACATCTGTCAGTGGAGACACAAAATGATCATTCATAAGTGTCTGAAATCTTCATTTACTGCTCACTATAGAGTTGGTAGAATTTACATCATAGTCAGTAAAAATAACTAATCATGAGGTAAAAAAAGCAATGACTGTATTTATGTAGCTGTGTAAATGTAGCAGTGCTTATTTTTCTTAATTAATGAACATTTTGTTTTTATTTTTGAACAATGAACTTTTTAAGCTGCCAAGATGGCTGCCATTGTTATTCTGAGCAATTTAGCCCTTATTGAAGAGACATGGTTATCCTGTCAATGTCCCATATTTAACATTTCATCACATTTTCATATTTCTCTTTGTTTATTATGTGTGTAAATATTATAAATAAACTACCATATATCTGACAGAAGGTGGTTTGACTCTTTTGTGTGTAAATCTTTTAATATCAGAGTCCCTGAGGTTCCCAAAAACTAGGAAAGCAACTTATCTCACAACATGTTTCATATACTTCCAACCCATGTTCTCTGTCAATACTACAGACGGGGGACAAATTAAAGGAAAAACCTGAATAAAAAGTGGAGAAACATATCAAATGCAGATGCTTCTGTTCACCAGGGCTCACTGAATGCTTTGGTGAGGATGAAAATGATGTGAATAAAATGCTCGGACCTTTACAGTCACCAGATCTCAACCCAGCTCAACACCTATGGAAGATTTTAGACCAATGTGGAATACAATGCTCTCCACCACCATCTTCATAAGACCAAATAATATTGTGTTAACTTTTAAATCTGGTAGATAAATCGGAATGAGAGGAAAACATTTTGTTATGATCCCATGTCAGTGGTACAAAGAGATCTGTGCATTAGTGATATACACTGTATCTCCTTAACATGGCGATCAAGTCATATATTAGAATAAGGGGACTCTTCTCCTAAAAAGATGGCTGAAGAATCCCTCACTTCATTGTTTGAAGGTATACAGCTATACAACTCCTTAACTGTAAGTCATGTGAAGTACCTGAGCTTTGAGATATAAGGCAGACACTGTAGGAAACTCCTCACTTCACTCTCTTCATCTGAGCAGCCTGTAAGCTCCACTTCTCTCTTCTCTGATTGGAGTTTCAGCACTTCCAGCAGGATGGAGGCCTTTCTCTCTGACAGGTTTATGGACCAGACTGTAGGTGACTGGAAAACTGACAGTAATGCTGGAAGGACTCTCCTGCTTGTTTTAGTTTCACAATCCTTCACCTGAGAGTACAGATCCAGTAGGAAATTACGCTGATGTTCCTCATCATCATCATCATCATCATCATCATCATCATCATCATCATCATCATCCATGCATATCTCATTAAACATTTCTTCACTGCACACTGATGATAACAGCTCCAGTGTCTTCTCTCCTGTCTGCTGTTCTCTCTCTGCTGCTGCACAGAACAGATTCACCAAGAACATGATTTCTTCATCAGGACGTGACCAGTCAGGATGAAAACTGGAACAATAAGAAGGAAACATTTTGTGAGGATTTGATCTCAGCTACATAACTACAAACACACACTACTGATGGACTCTATCTTGTACATGGCTGTCCTGTATAAAATTAAATTAAATTAAAAACACTTAATTAATCAGGAAATAATATAAATCATTTTTGAACTATTACTGCCTCACAACACAAACACCAATCCTGTGTGTGAAATCACTGCATATTTGCTACCTACAGGTTATATTCACTTTAAGTAATTAAAATGTAAAATATATTTAGAATTTATAAATCTAAATAGTGAAAAAACTAAATCTAGAGTTCACATTATGTATAATAATTAAAATATCATCCCAGCATGCTTTACCTCTGAGATGGAAGACGTATAAATTACTGTTATGCTACATTACATCTGTCAGTGGAGACACAAAATGATCATTCATAAGTGTCTGAAATCTTAATTTGCTGCTCACTATAGAGTTGGTAGAATTTACATCATAGTCAGTAAGAATAATTAATCATGAGGTAAAAAAGCAATGACTGTATTTTTGCAGCTGTGTAAATGTAGCAGTGCTTATTTTTCTTAATTAATGAACATTTTGTTTTTATTTTTGAACAATGAACTTTTTAAGCTGCCAAGATGGCTGCCATTACTATTCTGAGCAATTTAGCCCTTATTGAAGAGACATGGTTATCCTGTCAATGTCACATATTTAACATTTCATCACATTTTCATATTTCTCTTTGTTTATTATGTGTGTAAATATTATAAATAAACTACCACATATCTGAGAGAAGGTGGTTTGACTCTTTTGTGTGTAAATCTTTTAATATCAGAGTCCCTGAGGTTCCCAAAAACTAGGAAAGCAATTTATCTCACAACATATTTCATATACTTCCAACCCATGTTCTCTGTGAATACTACGGACGGGGGACAAATTAAAGGAAAAACCTGAATAAAAAGTGGAGAAACATATCAAATGCAGATGCTTCTGTTCACCAGGGCTCACTGAATGCTTTGGTGAGGATGAAAATGATGTGAATAAAATGCTCGGACCTTTACAGTCACCAGATCTCAACCCAGCTGAACACCTATGGAAGATTTTAGACCAATGTGGAATACAATGCTCTCCACCAACATCTTCATAAGACCAAATAATATTGTGTTAACTTTTAAATCTGGGAGATAAATCGGAATGAGAGGAAAACATTTTGTTATGATCCCATGTCAGTGGTACAAAGAGATCTGTGCATTAGTGATATACACTGTATCTCCTTAACATGGCGATCAAGTCATATATTAGAATAAGGGGACTCTTCTCCTAAAAAGATGGCTGAAGAATCCCTCACTTCATTGTTTGAAGGTATACAGCTATACAACTCCTTAACTGTAAGTCATGTGAAGTACCTGAGCTTTGAGATATAAGGCAGACACTGTAGGAAACTCCTCACTTCACTCTCTTCATCTGAGCAGCCTGTCAGCTCCACTTCTCTCTTCTCTGATTGGAGTTTCAGCACTTCCAGCAGGATGGAGGCCTTTCTCTCTGACAGGTCTATGAACCAGACTGTAGGTGACTGGAAAACTGACTGTAATGCTGGAAGGACTCTCCTGCTTGTTTTAGTTTCACAATCCTTCACCTGAGAGTACAGATCCAGTAGGAAATTACGCTGATGTTCCTCATCATCATCATCATCATCATCATCATCATCATCATCATCATCATCATCCATGCATATCTCATTAAACATTTCTTCACTGCACACTGATGATAACAGCTCCAGTGTCTTCTCTCCTGTCTGCTGTTCTCTCTCTGCTGCTGCACAGAACAGATTCACCAAGAACCTGATTTCTTCATCAGGACGTGACCAGTCAGGATGAAAACTGGAACAATAAGAAGGAAACATTTTGTGAGGATTTGATCTCAGCTACATAACTACAAACACACACTACTGATGGACTCTATCTTGTACATGGCTGTCCTGTATAAAATTAAATTAAATTAAAAACACTTAATTAATCAGGAAATAATATAAATCATTTTTGAACTATTACTGCCTCACAACACAAACACCAATCCTGTGTGTGAAATCACTGCATATTTGCTACCTACAGGTTATATTCACTTTAAGTAATTAAAATGTAAAATATATTTAGAATTTATAAATCTAAATAGTGAAAAAACTAAATCTAGAGTTCACATTATGTATAATAATTAAAATATCATCCCAGCATGCTTTACCTCTGAGATGGAAGACGTATAAATTACTGTTATGCTACATTACATCTGTCAGTGGAGACACAAAATGATCATTCATAAGTGTCTGAAATCTTAATTTGCTGCTCACTATAGAGTTGGTAGAATTTACATCATAGTCAGTAAGAATAATTAATCATGAGGTAAAAAAGCAATGACTGCATTTTTGCAGCTGTGTAAATGTAGCAGTGCTTATTTTTCTTAATTAATGAACATTTTGTTTTTATTTTTGAACAATGAACTTTTTAAGCTGCCAAGATGGCTGCCATTACTATTCTGAGCAATTTAGCCCTTATTGAAGAGACATGGTTATCCTGTCAATGTCACATATTTAACATTTCATCACATTTTCATATTTCTCTTTGTTTATTATGTGTGTAAATATTATAAATAAACTACCATATATCTGACAGAAGGTGGTTTGACTCTTTTGTGTGTAAATCTTTTAATATCAGAGTCCCTGAGGTTCCCAAAAACTAGGAAAGCAATTTATCTCACAACATATTTCATATACTTCCAACCCATGTTCTCTGTGAATACTACGGACGGGGGACAAATTAAAGGAAAAACCTGAATAAAAAGTGGAGAAACATATCAAATGCAGATGCTTCTGTTCACCAGGGCTCACTGAATGCTTTGGTGAGGATGAAAATGATGTGAATAAAATGCTCGGACCTTTACAGTCACCAGATCTCAACCCAGCTGAACACCTATGGAAGATTTTAGACCAATGTGGAATACAATGCTCTCCACCAACATCTTCATAAGACCAAATAATATTGTGTTAACTTTTAAATCTGGTAGATAAATCGGAATGAGAGGAAAACATTTTGTTATGATCCCATGTCAGTGGTACAAAGAGATCTGTGCATTAGTGATATACACTGTATCTCCTTAACATGGCGATCAAGTCATATATTAGAATAAGGGGACTCTTCTCCTAAAAAGATGGCTGAAGAATCCCTCACTTCATTGTTTGAAGGTATACAGCTATACAACTCCTTAACTGTGAGTCATGTGAAGTACCTGAGCTTTGAGATATAAGGCAGACACTGTAGGAAACTCCTCACTTCACTCTCTTCATCTGAGCAGCCTGTCAGCTCCACTTCTCTCTTCTCTGATTGGAGTTTCAGCACTTCCAGCAGGATGGAGGCCTTTCTCTCTGACAGGTTTATGGGCCAGACTGGAGGTGACTGGAAAACTGACTGTAATGCTGGAAGGACTCTTCTGCCTGTTTTAGTTTCATAGTCCTTCACCTGAGAGTACAGATCCAGTAGGAAATCCTGATCATCATCATAATTGCACACTGATGATAACAGCTCCAGTATCTTCTCTCCTGTCTGCTGTTCTCTCTCTGCTGCTGCACAGAAGAGATTCGCCCAGAACCAGGTTTTATCTGAGGATGTAAATCTGGGAGATAAACTGGAACAAGAAGAAAACATTTTGTTATGATCCAATGTCAGTGACACAAAGAGAGCTGTGCATTAGTGATAAACACTGTATCTCTTTAACATGGTGTTCAAGGTGATCATGATAAATTAGAATAATGAACGTCATCTTAAAAACCTAATGTTGCAGCAGACATTAAAATTGGCAAGTCCCACTGAGGACATTGTCCTGTGCTTTCACTTACCCACAACTTGAAAATAGTTTTATTGCAAAAACTATTAAGTTAATTATTAAAGCTAAGTGTAAGTGACCACAATACAGAGTGTTTCATGTGTGTACAGTTTGCAGTTAGTAAATGTATTTCTTATATTGTTTTTATCAAGTTATTTCCCAACAAGTGGCAACAATGTAGTTTAATTGTATCTATTTGTATATAATAATTTTGAGTTCAAGTATTTGCTAACTTTCTGGTGCTAATGAGTTACTAGGGGTAAGGGTGGGGGTCACTTAGGCTATAAAACAATTGTTAGGCTTCTAAAACAACTTTTAAGGCAGTATCACATACCAGGGAATAGAGAAAAGTAAAGAAAACATGTAACCTAGATGTTGATCTATTTTTAATATTGAAAAAACATTGTGTTAGCTACACAAAGGGAAGAATGAAAGCGCCATTTGGAATATACAAACATATATATATATATATAAACATACATTCCCAAACCCCTGCTGAACTCTGTCACACAGAAACACATTCATCACCAAGAGATCAGCTGTTCATGTCTGTGGAGATACGAGCTGCAAACAGTATTGACATTTTAATCTTTTTATCCTGGGATGGAGAGGGAAAGTAAAAAGGCTCAAAGTAGCCATAGTTGGAATATTTTTTAATTTCATCTCAATAAAAAGTCTCGTCTCAATTTTAATACACAAAATCAATGTATGAACTACTTAAGGGACTTATGATTTACAGTATTTGGGCACAGACAACAATTTCGCAGCATGTTTTAAATGTGGAAATATAGTTTTCACTGACAGATCTGAGTTGATAATACAATTCATAAAGTTTTACCAATTTGCTGTTATTTCCTCTCCTTGTTCTACTTTTGTTGTTTGTTAGGTTTTTTTGCTGCTGTTTGTCTGTTGCTCATTTCAGAGCATTTCTTGTGTTTTTCTGCTCTAAAATTTACTACTTACTTTTTAAATTCTTTTTTGGCCAACTGGGGTTGTCTGTCTGAATGTTTCTCTGTCATCACTGCATCTCTTGCAGGACAAGTTATAACGATAAAACACACAAACCCAGTTAGAAGCAGGTAGCTGTAGCATCCACAGCTAGTAGTCTGTATATATCTCGACTGATGATTCATTGCCCTGCAACTTCTTGTAGTAAGCACTATTGGAATATTAATTTGAAAACATTAAGTGGAAATGAACAAACATTTTGTTACCCACAAAGTTACAGAAGTGTATTTCAACACTGTATATTTAACATGTGTGGGGTTCATGTTGTGGTCCACCTGAAATTTAAACTCTCTTAGCCTGTAGTGAGGGTATCTAGATAACCTCTGTGAGTGTTTGGACTGTAGGCTACAGACTGGGATGTTTTCAAGGCTACCACCAACAGTTTGGATGGGTACACAGTAGCAACAATACATTTTTTATTTTTATTTCACACTTGCTTTGGCAATTTAAATGTTTCCCATGCCAATAAAGCCTCTTTGAATTCAGCAGGGACAGGGATAAGTTTAAAGAGGTAAAATGCGGTTAAAGTGGCTTATAGAGAGAGACCTCAGACAGATATACTATCTACGTTACATTACATTAAAATTAAATCCCCCCACTCCATTAATGACTCACATCTGACCAACGACGTGAATGACTTCTACTTTCAATTTGAAAGATATAAAGGACAGTCCTTAAACAATCCCCCTGACTCCAGCTATCACCTCCAGCTCCCCCACCTCAGTGGGACCTGGCCACTTCTCAATCAGCCATCTCAGAGCCCCTCCTCCCCAGCCACAGCTTTGAAATGCCACATATATCTGCATTGGCTTCAATTTTCAAAATAAGCTCTGTGCCTTTATTACATAGTGTCAAGATTGTACACAAATAAAAATTGCATTTCTGATCAAAGGATATATGTTACAGTTTCTTTATATAGTAATCTAAAGTAAAGACATAAATTTGTTGTTCACTTTTTTATGTTTTAGATACTTTCTTTCAATGTGGCTGTGCAGGTAAGGATCCAAGCAGATTCTTGAGCAAGAAACTTACTTTTCCACTGTAAACACTTCACAAAATGTGTACTGATTACATTTTACAATTCACCACCAGTGATGGTTTATGGATGCCACTTACAAATAACAAAAAAGGGTTTTGGAAGATATTGCGAGAATCAGGTCTATGGGTGAATTTAAGCTATTAACTTCTACACCGTGATTCAAAGGTTGTGGCATGAAGTGGCATGAGTGAACTGCTTTGCATGACACTATTCATTTACAGCTTGGAACCCATTTGAAGTCATTTTCAGTCCACCCACAATTAGTTCACATTAGTGATGGCTCCTTACTTATTCACAGTTTGTCACACTTTTTTGTTTTTCTACTTTTTAATAGGATAGTTTTTCCCAAATGAAGGGGGAAAATATAAGAAATTCTGACTGTTTGTTCAATCCATACATCCATACAGACAGTACAGTCACTGGGTAATGACGACAAGTAAAAGTTTCTTCAGACGTAGTGGCGAGGGAGCATATGTTCGCAACGTCATTGGTCATGGCGTCAGTTCACGCCAACATTATTGGCTGCTTAGTGAGCAAAGTGTTGTCAGCTTTCACACCCCACACATGGTGACCCCTTTATTATTAATGGGGTCTCTATATTTGATAGAATGTGCAATAACACTTTTATTAGAAATCATCTTGAGCATATTACTACTCCCATACGTAAATATAGGTGGTTATATAGAAAACAATGGAACATTATCTTTGTTACCTCATGAATTTGTATTTCTCACAGGTACTACCCTTTAAAAGCTAATATCTGTAATATTTTCCCGACTGTAAACAACAGATGCATTTTTGTGATTGTATAGGGGAAACTATTGAACATGTGTTTGTAGGCTGTTTTCATGCTGCTTCGTTTAGGTATGATTTACAGAAGAACCTTTCAAAAAATTTTGACAAAGATATAATACTAACAAAGATTGATTTTTAACAATCCCAACTTCACAGCAGATGAAAATTACATACATAACTGGATTAATATCTTATATAATAATATAATATCCATATAATTATATATATTTTATGATTTTAAAAAATTACCCTCATTTTATATTTTTAAAGATACCAATTCTAAAAAATATTTGACTACTACTGAAAACTTAAACTCAAAAATGATTAACTGGCAAAAACTATTTAGACATCTGAAATTTACTCCAGTTGTTTAACAGACCCTGAAGGTTTTTGTTTTTGTTATGATTCTTTCTTTTCCCTACATGTTGTTGGTTTTTGTGCAATTTCATTGATTTTTGTATTATTTTTATACTTGAAGTATATTTACAACAACTTTTATGATGGAAAACTGTCTGAAACATGATAACTTTATGTATTGAATGAAATGAATCTGTCACATGACTGTCTCCTTCGTTTGGATTTCCGTGGCACTATCTATCCACCATACAATGTGTGACATCACACTGGCAGAGACCAGACTCACTCTTCTAAAGTGAATTGAAGAGCGAGTCTGTTGCTAGCTAGTTGTTAGCTCTGCCTGCCCTCTCTGGCGGGTCACTGAGTGCTGGAAAATGCGTCACTTACTGTGCCGCTGGTGATGTGAATGAATGGTAGTTCATAATAATCATAATAGTATAAAATCAAGGGGTTTCATCAGTGGGCCATAGGCTCATTCACTATTGTGTTACTTCATTTGGTGATAGACAGTGACTTAATAGACATTTATTTAAATGGAAATTTTCAAGATTATAACTTTAAATATAAGGATAATGGTACTGAGATTTAGGTTTTTCTTTATGTATAAACAGTGAGGATGTGAATGTAAACCAGCTGCCATCTTGGGGCTAATTGTGGTTTATAAACTCACATGGTTCAACCAAGAGAAGTAATTTAATCTTAAAATGCACTGTTTTAACATAGGATTATGCCTACAATATATCGAATGTTTTTTCAGAAAAACAAAAAATACATACCTGAGTGAGCCGATGTTTGGCAAAGCCTCTAAGAGGGACTCGCACAGACTTTGGCAGACCCGAGTAGCCCTGTCCCAGTGGAGGCAGACATTAACCTTCATAGTAATCTTCTGCATGACTTTTACTGCTCTCTCAAACAGCTGTCTTTCACCTTCAATTGGAAGGTGCGACTGATTCCCATCCAAGCCAAGTAAGCTGATGTGGTCCATCTGCTCCTCGCTAAGAAGGAAAATCTTCCACAGCTGCCGTGGCAAAGGGTCACACCTACAATTTGAAGAATAATCAGAGACAAAATACACATTATAAAAGTAATTAATGGTAAAGTATCATGAACAAGGGCTCTGTGTGTAAATGCTAAAACATAAGTGTCATACTTTATTTTCTCATCCTCTTTTCCATCCATCCATTTGAGATCAAGACGGTAGTCCAGTTTGTCCAGAAACTGGAGACATGCTTCAGGAGACTGGGACTCGTACAAGCACTGGCATAAGAACAGTATGTCACCATCAAGCCCACCGTCCTCAGAATCCGTCTCATCTTGGTCACATAGATGAGGTAAAAATGTGGTTATCACCTCTGTGAAGAACCAGGTAGATGTATTCTTGAGCTCCTCAACTGGAATCAGCCACTTCATTAAAGTAGGGTTCTTCTTCTCATTCAACAATCCACACATGAAAGGGATCAGATGTTTCATGTGTTTCTTCTCCTCAGTGCGGCATTGCTGAAGAACATCCTTGATTTTCTCTGGATTCTTCAAGAGCCAAAGTGCTGCAAAAAACTCCTGCATCGTGTAATGGAGAAATGCATATGTGGTTATTGTCTCAGTAGGTGCGACTTTGAATACAAGTGTTTTCAGGAAGGAATGGACACAGCTGTCTTCACAGGGCAGTTCTGTCAAGTTCACAGTTTTTCCTTCAGTTGCACGAAAAGCAACCTCAGCCAAAGACAGTATTTCCTCCCTCTTGTTGCTGATGAAGGAATTAAGATGTGTGTCTTTTGTTTTGTTGTTCATTTTAAGGCGATAACGGACGATATTGATGTATATTTCAGTTATACTGCAGGGCTGTCGAGAGTCTTTTGATGTCTCTGATGAAAAGCAAGCAGCCACCATCAGAGCATACATTGGGACATGGCAAAGAGTTAACAACTCCAAGTTGCACAAAACCTTCTTCTGTTCCTCACCGAGAATTGCAGATAAGTATGTTTTTATGGTCTGTTCACTGAAGCCTCTCACTTCTACTCTGAGAAAGTCTCCAGAAAGGAAGTCTTCTTCATCATCCAGTCTGCATGTTATGATGATCTTTGCATAAGGCAGGTCCTTCTTTACAAGTTTCTGCACCACAGATGAAGAGGGGAGATCTGTGATTCCATCAAAAATGATTGTAACATTGTCAGAGTTCTTTATATTCTGTAAGACCTCTTCTTTGCCTTCATCTGGTTCACTGAACACCCCAAAAAGAAGATCCTCCAGGCTCATGGCTGCTGTGATATGGGATGTTTCTCTCATGTCAAAGTAAAACATGTAATCTTGCTCCTTGTTCTCTCTTTCTGCCCAGAGTCTCAACATTTCATGACAGAGTGCTGTCTTTCCAATTCCAGGCTTTCCAACAAAGAGTAAGTCTTTATCCATTTTCAGCAGGTCACTGGGAGAAATTTCTGGTTTGTCCTCAGGGATGTATGTCCTTAGCTTCTTAGGGCGACTCATCTTGCTTTTCTTGTTCTTATTTTTTTTTATTTTCAATGGGGAAATGTTTTCTTGTGTGTCCAATACAAGCGAAGTGTACGACAGGTTAGGCTTGTTGTTTTCCTCGAACAGAGTTTTGCTTTCCATCCAAAACTCATTGGATAATTGTTGTGCTTTTGACTTTAACTTTTTCTGATAGTCGTGGCATGGCTTTGGACCTGAAATAAAAATAACAGTGAGTAAATAAATGTACAATAAATTGACTGCTGTGCACTTAGACAATATTACTAAATAATGGATAAATATTTGCACTAAGACACATTCATGTGCATTATATAAAATCAAGACATTTGTCATTAATAAAAATGTGACACATTATTAATCAGAATACTCCTTTAAAATACCTTGTAAGTAGTTTATATCCATTTGTGTGTCGTCTTGGAAAGAAAAGCAGCTGATCCAGTGGTGCAGGTCAAAGTTTTTGGTCTCAGTAGAAGTGACACTCTTTTTCTTCTTTTTCTTCTTCCACATCACGTCAAGAATCTTGAGTAACTTGTAGCATGCTTCTTCTCCTTTTCTTGTGACTTTGTCCAGTATGTTTCTCGTTTTATCATAGTCATCAGTCTCTACTTTTATTTTGCTGACCTCTTCATCTCCGAGAACTCCTTGCTGATACAAGTTCTCCGCAATCACATCAAGACTCGTTAATTCTCCCACAAGGTGGCGTCTGGCACTCTTGACGTACTCTAAGGCAGACTGTGATGTACAAGCCATGTCTCCTTTCTTCTGTATGCTCTGCACACCAACCCACCTTCAATGATCTAGAGAACAAAATACAAGCTTAAATAAAACATTAATTAAAATAATTATTTTGCCTGCAATGTATCAACTATTATCAGTATTTCCCCTATAATTGTACAGGCCTGGTGGGCCACCACGCCAACACAAACCTCCACCAGACCAAAAAAATCTTTTTTTGAATGCCAAAAATAACACCATATATCCATTCAGTCAGAAATCAATAATCAATAGTGTTTGGGAGCCTCTGTGCAACACTGTTCCAAAATGTGAATCAACCTCTGTGTCGTTGCCTGGGAAACTCAATGTGACGCGAGTGCCACTGCTATCAGAGTCCCTTTAAATTACTGCAGAACAACAGCATATGGGATGCAGGTTGGCTAACATGAGCATGGCGCCGCCTAAAAAGAGAAAAAGCTCTAATGCAGGTGATGGACAAACAAATATATCAACATTTTTCTCCAAAACTCTGGAGGCATGCAAAAATACAGAAGTGGAAGAAGTGAGAGGGGCAGCTTATTTTTATGCAATAAATGCAGCTTATTAAGTCATCCTCTCCTTGTGACCACTTTGCTTTAAGTCTTGAATATACCAGGCAAACAAAAATTTGAATGCAAATATAAATTGTAGACTGCCTGCTGCGCCACCTGACCAAAGCCAACCGCATGAATATGCCATCCCGTAGGGTTTTTTCGGTGCGTACCACCAGGCCTGATTTTTTTTTTTTTTTTTTTTTTTAGGAGAAACACTGTATTATGTTGTGTTGAGTGTTTTCAGAGAAATGTTTTTGCAGGCCAGTCTAAACACCATGTAGCTTATGTTATATAAAATAGTTCAAGTTGAATTCTAACGGTGTTTATCACTTTCAAGATGGAAACCTGGTCCTTGTAAAGAATGTGCTACCCAACATGAGAAGGCAGGGAATCAAAACATTCGCCAGATCTGTCTTTTATAGTCTCATGTCTCATACTGACAGATTCATCTCCACATTATATTTTTATTGTTTGCTGCACAGGAGAAAGGCCTGGCTGAAACTATAGTCATTTTGAGATTGTGTAAGAAGCTCTCAGACACATCAAATTATTAAAAAAAAAAGATCTTATTCTCCATAAAAGGGTTAAAAATTACAGCTCTGGGTGAGTCTTTGATTTACTGAAGATTTTTTTTGTTTTGTTTGTTTGTTATCAGGAATCCCAGTTTTAACCCTCTTGTGTTCCTTGTTTCAAACTTGATACTATATTTTAATACTCCAAATTTCACTAAAAGTCTAATGCAAAAAGGCGACCCACATACATGAAGAGCTAGCCAAGTTATGTTTTGTCGTACTTAGAAATAGGCAGCAGCCACCTCTGAACTGATAACACAATCTTATATTGTAATGCTCAATCTATGAGCCTGGTAAATAAACTGCAGCCTGCTTCTAACATATTTACATACATTTGAGAATATGTACCTTATTTGCAACTTTTAAAAGAAATCTGAACACATTTTTTCTCCATTTTGTATATGCATTTTCCATCTATTGTGAATCACATTATACTGCATCTTTCTATTATTAAGAAATATGCTATAATATAGTTTCATTATTATTATAAAAGTAGTTTTTCCAACTAAAAACTTAAAAGGGCAGAAAAACCCAATTCATGTTGCATTGACAAAGAAGAAAGACAAAAAAGCAAGAAAAAACTATTGGCCTAGACCCTGTTGTACACAGACACATACAGACTGTATATCAGAGAAAGACACTTACACACAGGCCTCCAAGTATCCACTGATGATGGACTTCTAATTCTTACAAAGGAGAAAATAAAGCAAAAAGGAACCGTTAGTTATGGTGGCGCTAATGTGATGCTCGTCAGTTAAGCATCTTTCTATTATATATAATAGAAAGATATATATATATATATATATATATATATATTTTTGCTTTATTTTCTCCTTTGTAAGAATTAGAAGTCCATCATCAGTGGATACTTGGAGGCCTGTGTGTAAGTGTCTTTCTCTGATATACAGTCTGTATGTGTCTGTGTACAACAGGGTCTAGGCCAATAGTTTTTTCTTGCTTTTTTTGTCTTTCTTCTTTGTCAATGCAACATGAATTGGGTTTTTCTGCCCTTTTAAGTTTTTAGTTGGAAAAACTACTTTTATAATAATAATGAAACTATATTATAGCATATTTCTTAATAATAGAAAGATGCAGTATAATGTGATTATATATATATACATATATATATATATATATATATATATACACATATATATATATATACATATATATATATATATATATATATATATATATATATATATATATATATATATATATAATTAGTTAACTAAACGCACATTATTTCCTCTTGGACGTGAGAAAAAAAACCCAATATATTCAGTCTTAATTAACACCGTGAGCTCCGAGTTTCAGTTCAGCTTCTTTTTTTTCTGTTATTTTTCCGTTAGTGACGTCACCTCTGGGCTAGCTTCACTATCTTGTTCTTCAGCATTTCTTCTATCGGTCTTTCCAAAAAAAAAAAAAAAAACATGTGCCATTGGTTTTTCGATACATATTCTGGGACAAATAAGATATACACACATTTGTTATATGACTTGCTATTAAAGCTTTGAACTTGGTTATCTTATCAGTTAAAAAATGTCTAATTTGTTGGCATACAAAAGAAGAAAAACCTCAGCTCCCATGATGCACCCTGTCCGTCATTGTGAATACTTCCGCCCTTTCGTTACTTCCCTTTTTGTTACTTCCGTAACGCCCTTTTCTTAAGTTTTCATCTTTTCCCTGCAATATCTGCTTTAAAAACATCCATGTACCCGGAAACATAGCTAACTACCCAGTGTACCGCTTCGTTATGGAACATTTAGAGCCCCAAAAAAGCGCCTAATAACTGTTCACCCACAGAAATTCCTTCTCAAGTTCCGGTGCAACTATAATCTACCTTTAACGCTCTTCCTTACACTCACCTGCAGCCTGCAACACAGCTTCTGAGTTCCTCATCACTTACTGAGGGTTAGGCTTTCTCTGTGTGTGTGTTTGCTCGAAGTTTTTGTAAATACAACCGCAGAGCCTCGTGTACAGCAGCTAAGTGACTCCTGATCTGTCTTGCTTTCACTTTTGTTGCATGACGACACATCCTGTATGAAGTCTCTGCAAAGCTTGTAGGTCCCATTGAATCCACAAGATGTCGCCATTCAACCAGAAAAGACTGAAAGATGAACTCAGACTGTAAAACAAAAGGAGATATCCATAGTGATACTCAAGTGAAGTACTTGAAGAGCTACTGTTCTTACTTGAGTATCAACTTTTTACTTTTCAGATTAAGGTTGAAGTAGCCTACATATACTGTATATAAAACACAATGCAGTGTTCAAGATTAAACCAGTGGTTTCCAAGCTTTTCAGCTTGTGACTTCTATAAAGTGGTGTCTACTTTCAGCTCCTTGTCATGTTTCAGATATCTATGAGTTGTTATCAGTTCACAAAGAGTGATTTCCTCTCTAAACTTATCAGATAGTTTTCACTGAAATGAATGTTAAAGGCCTAAAGAGGTCAAATTATCCAATATTTCACCAATATTTTTGATGATGTGGATCACAGAGGGCATTCTTCTGTATAACAAGCACTTTTACTTTTGATATTTAAGTTTTATGTTTGAGCGTTCAGATATGATAATTCCTCTGTGTCTCAGCCTGGTGTGAGGACTCATTACGTTGAAATGGGCTCAGGACCACCAGTTCTGCTGTGTCACAGCTTCCCCGAGAGCTGGTACAGCTGGAGGTAGCAGGTACGCTGTTTATGTGTAGGACAATTTCTGCACTGTTAATACCTTTCTGCCTGAATATCCTCACCTCTCTCTCTCTAAACTACTAAACTCAACTAAAACAGTGAAGTTTAATTAATGCACCACTTATAGATGATATGATATTATAACATTCACAATGGCCATTTTTCTGCATGAGAACATTTACTTTACATATTTTAAGTACATTTTGCTATAATACTTGCATGCTATTAAGCAAAGGATGTGAATATTTCCTCCATCGCCCAGGAATATTTTATTTTATTTTTATGTCATTTTTCCACTGACAGACATCGAGGAGTATTCTCAGGAGCAGCTGTGCAAAGTACAAACTCACCGTGTGTTGTTGTTATTGTGCTGTTGGTAACCACAACACAACAGTAAATACATCCAGTGGGTAAAAACATGGGGTTGACTTGGTATTCCCTGTTACGAGGCATTATTTAACAATTCATCACAGTGCGGTTCACACAGACATCGCAGCTACATTAGTAAGGCTACACTACTAATAAGATGTGAAGTGCTTTGTGACTTTTACCCATCTGAAAGAATAAATGACAAACAAAGGATGAGGTGGCTGATAAGTGCCAACTGAAGAAGCAGCCAAACCATCGCTTCAGAGAGCTGAACGTTGCTCACAAACATCCTGGTGCCTTTCACACTCAAACAGAAATGTATACGAGTGTGTGAGCTAGAAAATATACATAGAACAAATAAAAACACTCTAATACTCACTGTATGACATTAACACCGAACAATGAATACACGTTACTTATTGCTGATTGATTATTAAAAAAAAAACAAAAACAAATAAGACAGCTCATAGAAAGACTGCGTGTTCTTCCTTTGAACTGCGTAAATAACGTCAGCAGCAGGCGATCACGTGCTATCCGAAAATGACCGAGTGATACGATTGGATTTTCGGTCGGACCGGCGGAAAGTTTGTTTCAAAAAATAAAAACTGAGTTCACAAATGCCTGTTGGAAAGTTGTAAATGTTATTGTGACCTGCCCCACTGGAGGGTAAGGCCAATCCCACCTTAACCTGGGCTTCGCCCAAGACCACGTACTCTATACAGGTCAACACACACAAGATAAGTGTAAAGTAAGTAAACAGAGACGTGGCTTCAAGTACAATTGTACCAAAATTTATTTAAAAAGGATCAATTTTAAAAAATGACAGTAATGTTGTAATACAACCAGAGACCAATTTATTAATATAATAAAGTTAATATCTGCTAAATAGGTATTTAAGAGTTTAAAATACCTCACACACCCTCACGATCATTCTAAAAGGAAAAAAACATATGATTAACAAGCCAGGCTGACTGTTACAGGATAACCGCTTTTTCCCACGACTATATCACCATGTGCTTACGCAGCACTGCCACCACTGCAAACACACACACACACACCAAACTAACACCCCTAGGTGCCGTGTAATACTTATCTGCATGCAGGGGCACAACAACCCATACGGCTTGAGCCCCCACACAGTACAGCCCGGGTATCTCAAGCTAAATAAAGGGGCACAGAAACAGCATGAATACACCTGACGGGGTCCTTCAGGCGTAGTGGATTCGTCTGATAACACAAATCAACCAATCCTCCAATCAGTTAAAATATACTAAACCAAAGAAGGCAAAAAACACTAAATATAACTAAGCAAAAGAAACAAAAGGAAAGAGAAAAAAAACTATAGGCAAAACAGTAACAAACAATCCTAAAAGAAAAGAAAAAAATAAAAATAAAAAATCCCAAATATCCAACCGTGACCTTCAATATGATATGCTTAATTGTTTCATCCTACCTCTACCATAATAATTCGATACAACTCAATACAACACTACACAGGAAACAACAACAACTATTAGTGCCTACGTCTACAGGTGAAATCTGTCTCCTGCGGATCTGAGTGTTCAAAAGCTGGGGTTGCCTGCACCTCGAACAGAGAGGCCGAACTCCCTGTCTGCCAGCTGGTCACCGAGGACTATATCACTCTGCCACACGCGACAGGAGAACACTTCTCCGTGTGTGTGTATTCAATGAGTATTTATAATGTGCCCGGATGGTAATTGAATGGGACCTGATTGCGCTGTTGGCGTTTCCCTTATGTGGAAAGTAACATACTAACGAAAAGGGGAAGTGACATAAGTGGCCGTGACCAGCCAGGTAAAAGTGACTACGCGGTGCGAGGCAGGTAAAAGTGAGGTGAAGGCGAGACTAACCCTTCTACATTAGGAAGATAATCACAAATGCATTTCATTTATTTTCTAAATTAATTTAATGTGTTCACAGATATTTTTTTTATTTGTGAAATTTGTTTGTGTATTTGAAGATCCGTTTTATATTTGCATAATATTTTTGTGAGTTTACAAATCTGTTTTCTGTATTTGTGGAAGGTGTTTATATTTACAGATTACACGTTTACACACAGATTGTCGTTGTGTTCTCACAAATCATGGGACAAATCTCACTCCATACAAGACATGTCATGTAGGAGAGTTCGTCTGAAAGTGTTCACCATCATCCCCATTTGTGTGATTATTACATTTCACTGGTCTCTCTCTCTCTCTCTCTCTCTCTTTATATATATATATATATATATATATATATATATATATATATATATATATGTATATATGTATATATATATGTGTGTGTGTGTGTGTGTGTGTGTGTGTGTGTGTGTGTGTGTGTGTGTGATTCTATTAGCCTATTGATTTTAAATGGAAATATCTAGTTTATGCATGATTACTGTATTTTGAAATATTGAAATTTTAATATTATACAGTGATTTTGATATTGTATTGTTCTTGTTTTACATTGCTGTTGTGTTTTTCCAACTAAGTTCAGTTTGCAGTTAACGTAAAATCAGTAAAGCCACGGAGCATCAGCCGACTCACACTGTGTTGTCCATTTGTTCTTTCAGAATAAATTATTTTCTAAAATATGTCACCCCTCGAGTGAGCTTACACTCTATGTGCGTAACGTATGCATGCATGTAAAAAGAAACACACACACACACACTCATCCTCACACTGATAAATGGATGAAGAAATCTGTGGGCTACATTCACTGCGATCATTAATAAGACTCTCTTGGATTTGTGTTATTTGAATTGAAATGAATCATAGGATTACGTTTGGTTTCTGTCTCGGGGTGAAATGTGTGTGTTTCCATGAAGTGGAATTTGTTGGAGTGAGTTGTGGGACGACTGGAGACGACGAGGTTTTAATGAGCGCTTGTTTGATTTGTGAATTGGAAACTGGAAAGTCTTTTCTTCCTGCTGATTTGCTCTGTTTAGTAGTAAAGTAAATACTGCTTATGTGCATATGAGTGTGCTTTTCCTTCCTTCTGTCCATTTTTTCTTTCCTTTCATCCTCCCTTGTTGTTTTCTTTTGTCTCATCTTCATTCTTAATTCAATATTTCTAAACACAAGGAGGAAAATGAGATCCGAACAAAACCGACAGAAAAAAGAGAGAGAGGGTAAGCGAAGGAGGAATGACATGAATCTTTTGTGCAGTGCTCTCTCTCCACCAACCTCTCTGTGCTGTCAGTCGATGAATGAGAGGAAAATAGCCTGTGTTCCTCCATCTTTCCTCGGCCTCCTGACAACTCCACAGCGATCAATAATCAATCCCTAACCTCTCTCATCTCTCTCACCTTCTCTTTCTCTCCTTCTTTTGCTCCATCCTCTCTTTCCTTTCAAGCCCTTCCATGTCACAAGATATTGAAGCTGCTGCGAGGACGTGCACAGGACTGTGTCGATGCACAAACGTACACAGTCACACACACAAGGAAGAACACAAACAGCTGCTGACTTTTTTTCTAAAACTTGTTGAGGGGCCTAAGTTGTGTCGGGTCCTGTCAGGTGGCCCCAAACATCTGTACAAATCAGGATTTATGGAATCACATCGTCATGGTGTCTGAAACCCTCTCCTGCCACACCTTGCTGATTATGGGATTGTGGGGGCTGCGTCCCACAATTATTTAAGTTACTGAAACTGACAATCTGACGAGCATGTCCATTTCATGCAGCGGTCGGCCAGGTGTGCAGAGATGAGACACATTGCAGGATTTGAACCGCTCTCTTAAGGTCCTCTTTTTCATTCATCATTTCATTTCTGTCACTTTTCATAAAAAAAACTTAGTGAGACAAGAAATGTCATGTAGGAGAGTTTGTCTGAAAGTGTTCACCATCATCCCCGTTAGTGTGATTATTACATTTCACTGGTCTCTATGATGTCAGGCTTATCACCAGACCTTCCAGTATGACGATACACAAAAGCTACTAAGTAATAAACATGTTTGCATACTTGTTGGTGTCAAGCATGTCCAGGCCTTCAGGCAGCCTGTGTGTAGCCTGAGAGGAGAAACCAATGGCAAAAAAATAAATGTCCACAAAGTGACTCAAACTGTAAAAGTGCAAATGTACGGACACAACTGGGAAGTGAGAGGGTCATGTCCTCCCCATCCCCAGTGGAAATGATGCCCTTCAATACTGATAAGAGATGCACACACAGTCTTTCTATGGCCTATAATGTCTTGGTGGTGGCAGCTTCAGCTACAGAGTTTCACTGAAGCAGAAACAGACGACTCAGTGCCTCACCCCATGAAAAACTGCAGCCACACACACACACACACACACACACAGTCTATATAAAGAGCTGCGGCTCAAATGTAGAAGCAATGAATCTACAACTCCTTTACCTTCATGTACATTCACAGGTGGCTGTTGCTTTAGGAAATGTTCATCTTGCCCATACGGACACGATAAAAGAGAGAAAACAATCTGAGAGAGAAATGAAATGTTTTCTCAATATCAGAAAAAGTGCTAAAAAAATATTGATTGATAATTATACGATGGACTGAAAAGGAAAAACTGAAAATGCATCTCATGTTAATCCCTGTGTTGTACATCCAGTGTCGACGCAGCATTGAACAAGAACAGTGACGCTGTTACAGGAAGCCACCTGCTGCTCTGGCATGTGTGTGTCTACATGTATGAGTGTTTCCCCTGCTGTGGTTATTAGGGAGGGAGAGGTGTCCCACTCAACATCTGTCCAGCTGCTGGCTGGTGTCAAATTCACATTCAATTACTTGCAAAAAAAAAAAAAAAAAAAAAAGAGGATAAATGAGGAGATAAAACTATTTATGATTATATTTTCACATCCTGCAGGGTCTATTACTGAGTGAGTGTATGTGTGTGTCTTTCTTCTTTCTTTCTATATCTCTATCTTTAAAAAGATCCCTAAAAACATCATGCAGATTGTTAAAACCAACACAAAATATCCACAAAAAATACCAAGAACATCACATGACTTCAGTTTCAATTACAAGTGATAAAGACTCCAGCAACAGGAGGCCCAAATGCTGCAGCACAACATGTATTTACTCTATCAAGTGCAGGAGTGGGCAGTCTATATCATCACTGTTATATGAGTGCAGGATGAAATTTCATACATGAAAAGGGATTATTAGGCTTAAACGTGCATATAAATACACTGTCTTCCCTTAAACTGTATATTGTTAAATAAAGTTAGAGATCAGTTTGTTTCTCTTGCACTCTCTCTGGTCCATTTGCAGTCTTTTCTCTTTCATGCTCTCTTTTTAAACAAGTTGTGTAGTCAGTAATATAAATTCAATTTAAACCTCAGTGACATTAAACGCTGCTGTCCCTAATCCCACCTGATCTGTAAACAGTAACACCATCACTGCTGTTATGAAGTCTGACACTCCAGCATCTGCTTTTGTATCTGTTGCTGTAAGAAAGGACGTCAACTTCAATCAGAAAAGCAGAGCAACATTCATTTGTTTTATCTACTTTCCACAGTCCCACATCTCCACTTCTTTTAAATGTAAAATGTAGGCATTTAAAACTCAAATCTCTTATTCATTGGTCTGATTGTGAAACACGTCGGTGGTTTAAAGTGCTTACGGTCACTTCCCAAACGACATTTAGTGATTACAGAGCTGTGAGACAGAGTGGCTGCTTTCAATCTGGTTTCATGATTATTCAATTTTTTTTTTTTTTAATTTCTTTCTCTCTCCCTCACACACACACAAATCTAGTAACATTTATATTTAATCATAATGACTCTCTCACACACACAAAAGATGCAGAAATACAAATCTGGTTCCATGTTTATTAAATAAGGTGAGATCTGATGCCGCCTCTTTCTTCTTCACACACTCACATGCAGTACGTTCCTTATGGTGCCATGTTAATTCAAATCATGCATTATGATGCTGTTTCCTTTTACAACATGGACATCAACACACTTATTTTCATTTCTCTGTCACAAAGTCTCTCAAACACATACAGTACTATGCAAAAGTTTTAGGCACCCTAGATGTTTAGATTCTTATGCATTATGCAATACCATCAGGGAGGTGTCTGATCGGTCCCAAATTTATTCATGACATGACAATGACCCCAAACATACAGCTAGAGTCATAAAGAACTATTTTCAGCAACAAGAAGAATGATGAGTCCTGCAACAGATAGTGTGGTATGGTCCCCACAGAGCCCTGATCTCAATATCATGGAGTCAGTCTGGGATTACATGAAGAAGCACCTGAGACGGCCTAAATAATAAATCCACAGAAGAACATCTTTCTCCAAGATGGTTACAACAACCTACCTGCAAGTTACCATGAAAAACTGTGTTAAGGTGAACCGAGGAGAACTGCTGCTGTTTTAAAGGCAAAGCTGCTCACAACAAATATTGATTTCATTTAGGTTTCTGCTGTTTACTCAACTTTGTAAGGTGTTCATTGATAAATGAAAACAATTTATAGCAATATTTTTGTAAGCATTCTCACTTTACTTTTAGTGCCTAAAACTTTTGCACAGTACTGTATACACACGAAAACGTGCACAAACTCAAATAGACCTCATCATTGTCGTAATTCAATTCATAAACGCACACATACACTCACAAACTGATACTCATCATTCACTGTATTACATTACAGACCATAAACATGTTTAGCGTTGTCATAGTGAGTTAATTTGGGCTCCCTGTCTGTTAATATAACTTACATTTCAGTTACAGTTTTCATTGTGCAAGGAAATTGTAAATAAAGTGTTAGTGTGTGTGTGGCTTTGCACATATACAGTACATGTTGCAACAGCTTATCAAATCCTGTGGAAAGAAAGAAATGCTCATACTGTACATAGTAGCCATGGTAGATAGCACAGCAATAAAACATCAGTGGATTAAAGGCAACAAAAAGAGAAACAGATGGACCAGCATGGTCAGAGGAGAGAAATATGTACATTAATATCTTTTGAAATCACCCATTCATGTCAATATTAGTAAAGCATGAAATGAATTATTACTGTACATGAATGTTTTCATTATTAATGTCAGCCATGTGACTTTTAGCATGAAACACATTTGCATTCTCTGTTAGAATATGAAGGGAACCCAGATGGATTATGTAGAAATTCTGATATATTTTGAAACATTTAATTTACTATTTTATCAGGCCATATGGGATCCAAAGATACTGAAAACATAATTGTAAAAAAGGTCATGTGGCTGTTCATATTTCCCCCTGATATCTCCTGTGTCTGATCATGCTCTGTACGCGTGAGCTCGGTGTGCCCGCACTGCGCGTGCACGCGAACGCAGCAGTGAGTGAGACCTGCAGGTGACGTCAAAGCTGATCCTACCTCGGGTCACGGTGACGTATAACGGACATTTCCCTGAGTGTGTGCGTCAACGTGAGTTTAATATTCGCTCATGTTTATGTTACACGCAGTTGGTGTTTGTATTTAGCCACGAGTGTATTTTATAGAGTTAGTTGTGGTTTTTCTGTCTGTTTACATGACGTGATTCAGAGTTAGCTGCTAGCTTGTAATAGTCTGAGTTGTGTAACTGTATTCAGACTATCATTTCAGTGCATTTCTGTCATTATTTTTATATTTTTATATCCTTATACACTGAATGCTTGTTTATTAGTAACTGTTACAGTGACTCATTCATATGTTGTGCAGTTTGCTAATTCACTGTTTGCTAATATTTTATGATATTAGCTAATATTTTATTTATATTTACTAGCTTATTACACAAACATTACCAGCCTTTATCTCTGTATGTTACCTGTTATCTGGGCAGATGTCTGTCTAGTTTAGGTTGATATGCTAGATTTTCGATCGCTAATCAGTCTGTACTGTGTGTTTATTGTTACAGAATCACACACCTTTAGATAAACAGCCTAAACCTTAGACCTGGACTCTGCATCTCCTTTTTTCCACACTCTCACCTGAACACCACAAAATTAATGTTCTGATCAGACACCCTGGAGTGATTCCTGCCACACCCATAGATCTGTCCACATCCTCTCGCACAATAATACTGTAGAATAATACATTCACAGTCTACAGCACACAAGAGGCTATTTCTCTCCAAATGAAATGATTAGATCTCATTTTCAAAACAGGAAACAGTTAAGCCTCTTGGGCAGCATACCAGTGCTGGTAAAATTTAAAATAGAAGTATTTTATTGTTCTGGGATATTTGTGGATATTTGTGTGTTTCAGGGATGGGTCAGCTGCTGGTGTGGGAGTGGCAGAGCGAGTTGTACGTCTTCAAGCAGCAGGGACACTTTAACAACGTGGCCTCGCTGGCTTACTCACCTGATGGACAGTATATCGTAACAGGAGGCGACGATGGCTAAGTGAGTGCTCCACATCTTCCAAATGCAGCATTTTTCTCAATTTATATGCAGTTGTTGAAAAAAGGGAGAAATAATATAATGATTGTAAGAGCTTAGAAAAAAAAGAAATAAAAATACAAGTCTAGAAATAAATGATTGTTTCATTTTGTTTTACATATATCCACACTTTTTTGTTGTTGTTAAGAAGCTCTCATTACATTCTTGTGGAATAAAAACCACAAGATGTAAGTTACATGAAGCATATTTCAAGGTAGGTCACAGTTTTTTTTCTCAGCTTCAATAATAAACCAAATTGAAACCTGGAAAAGGAAAAGTTAGTTTGTTGCAAGGCTAAAATGAGCATGAAAAACACCAGGACTCATGTAAAAATGTCAAAAAATCAAAATTAGTGACTTAATTTCCATTATGTTTGAATCTGTGAGGATGAAAACTCTCAAACAGGAATAGAGAAATGTTTCAGTCAGTCTTGTCTCTTGACAGACAGTTATGTATTTTTTGCATCTACACTGATGTCATAAATGATTCAACATTTTAATTTTCATGTAACTTCACCAGACTTTAAATTGCTTTCATTGTATTTCAAAACCAAAAAACAACCCTGTGCTTTGATTTCAGCGTGTTTGTATCTGACATCAAACTGTGGTTTCATTTCCGCAGGTCAAAGTGTGGAACACTAACAGCGGCCTTTGCTTCGTCACCTTCACAGAGCACACCAGCAGCGTCACCAACGTCACCTTCACCTCCAGCGGCTTCGTCATCGTCAGCGCTTCTCTGGACGGGATGGTCCGAGCGTTCGACCTGCACAGGTGAACTTACAGTGAAGCTGGTTCGCTTCCAAAGTTTGATAGAGATGGAGAATGAGCATGAGGATGTAATATATGAATCTGTAACTTAGCAGTATATGTATGAAGGAGTTTGTGTGTGCATATATTCATTACAGATACCGAAACTTCTGGACGTTCACGTTGCTTCGTCCTGCGCAGTTCTCCTCCCTCGCAGTAGATGTCAGTGGAGAGCTGGTGAGCGCAGGAGCCCAGGATTCCTTTGAGATCTTCCTCTGGTCCATGCAGACAGGCAGACTGCTGGAGGTAGGCACATAATGACATTTTTTTCAGTGAAATGTAATAAAAAAAAACTTGGCTTCGGTATAAATATGTTCTTATTGACCTCGTCTCCTTCCTCCCTGTGGGTGACTAGGTCCTTGGGGGCCATGAGGGTCCAGTCAGCTGCCTGTGCTTCAGTCCAGTCCAGTCCAGTCCATCTTGGCCAGAGCCTTGTGGGATCGCACCATCCGGCTGTGGGACATGATGGACAGCTGGCAGGTCAAGGAAACACTTCCCCTATACTCTGATGGTAAATAATGATTGGTAGAAGCACATGAATTTGTAAAGATTTAAATTATTCTTTAAAGTGGTTATAAACATTTTTTTTCTCAGGTTTTGTTTGATTCCTGTGCATTTGTAGAAAGTTTCTAAAAGTATCCAAACTTATTTTGAGAATTTCAAGGCTCTTTATGTTTTGAAATAATTAACACAAAGACTAAAGCTATTCAGAATAATGTGTGTGTAATGTGTGTGTAACTCTGCTTAACGTGACCAAACACACACCTCTTTCCATGTTTTTCTCAGGCCTGTCAGTGACTTACCGCCCTGACGGTCAAGAGTTGGCCGTGGCCACTCTGAATGGTGAGATCTCTTTCTGGAACCCCCACACAGCCACACAAAGCGGCTCGGTGGCTGGACGCCACGACCTGCAGATGGGCCGCAAAGAGACCGATAAAATCACAGCCAAGCAGTCAGCCAAGGGCAAGTGAGTGGGCAGGATCACACCCTCTGTCTGCAGTTCTCTCACAGTTTATTTCCTCTGGTCCAAACCATGGAGGAAATGTTTCATTTGTAGGATTTATGATTTAGGTTATGTGTCATCTTTGCTGTCTATCAGGTCCTTCACGTCGCTGTGCTACTCTGCGGACGGGGAGTCTATTTTGGCAGGAGGCCAGTCCAAGTTTGTCTGCATCTACAACGTCAAGGAGCAGATGCTCATGAAGAAGTTTGAGATCTCTTGCAACCTGTCCTTCGATGCCATGGAGGTAAGGCCTCACATTCAGCTCAGCCACAGCTTTTAGAGCAATGCATCATGAAATCTGAAACTTTGTTCAGTTAGAAGGACTTGTTAGTGCTTTCAAATGTAGAAATAGATAGTATCCTGGTAAAAAAAAAAGTAATTTAAAAAGATAGAAGAATATTTTTCAGTTGCAAATGTACATGACCAGAGACTGTGGTCCTGTTTTGCCTTCAGGAGTTCCTGGACCGACGGAAGATGACAGAGTTCGGCAGCCTGGCGCTGGTGGATGAGGGAGCTGGAGACGGAGACAGCGTCAACATCAGCCTCCCTGGAGTCAGGAGAGGTGCGAAGTGTCCTTCAACAGTCAGACGAGCTTTCATAAAGAAAAACAATCATTATCTTTATTATAAGTATCATTATTATTACTATCTTTTTCACCCAACAGCAGTGGTTTATTTGTTAGTCACTTTGGTTTTTCTCCTTAAATAGACATATTTTCAACAAAGTGTTCAATTAAAGACACTTTTTTGTTGCTTAAGGTCTTCAGATCGTGTTCCCTCAATCTCTGTTGATGTTGCATCACTTCACTCCCTGTGCTCACTGTTGTTTTCTCTCTGTGTGTCTCTTTAAAGGTGATATGAGTTCCCGACACTTCAAGCCAGACATCAGAGTCAGCTCGCTGCGTTTCTCCCCTACTGGTAGGTAACAGAATTACAAGTGAGAGGTTTTTTTTTTTCCTCATGCAGAGAAGTTGGCATCACCAAGTGTTTTGAACAAATATTCAGGAGTAAAATCTGACTGAGGAGAAAAAAATGATATGTTATAAAATTAGATGGCTTTCCTTACAGTTTTGGAAATGTTTGTTAGTTCTGAACATTTTAATTCAGCAAAAACAGTCCAAATATTTTAATTTTTGGCCTGGTCACCTATCATACTTCTAGGTACAGTCATAAAGTTGCCTAGCAGCTCTCACAATAAAACATAATGTGCATCAACAAAAATCTTCAAATATGGTCTAAAATTAAGTTGAAGAAGCTCAGGAATTTAGATGAGGGGGGAAACTAAAGGATTTATAAACATCAAGGAAATAAAAACACATACTGTTCACATTACACACTTAAAATTTAATTTATTTTCATGTTAAGAAGACGATGGAGCCTTTGAGGGGAATGTCTGCTGTCAGCTGGTAAATAAAGTAGTTCCCTCTTCCTTCTCTCAGGTCGTAGCTGGGCCGCCACCACCACCGAGGGCCTGCTGGTCTACTCCCTTGATGGATCTCTAGTCTTTGACCCCTATGACCTCGACCTTGATGTGACGCCGGCCAGCATACGCAAGCAGCTGCGGCTCCAGGATTGGGTGTCGGCCATCGTTCTGGCGTTCAGACTCAATGAAAAAGCCCTCAAGCAGGAAGTGCTGGAAACGGTGCCGCATGATCAGAGTGAGTGACCATCTTTCCCACAATGCAGCGCCTCCTGGTGTCGTAGTTAAATGTAAAATAACGTTACTGTGTATTTGAAGCTGAAAATCCTTGTACAATATGGATTGGGGGTGTGTGTGTGTTTTCCAGTCCGAGTGGTTTGTGGTTCTCTTCCGGACATTTACGTTGAGAAGTTGCTGGGCTTTGTGGCGGCGTGCTTGGAGAAGTCGGGTCACCTGCAGTTCTACATGACCTGGGCCCAGAGCCTGCTCATGCTGTATGGACAGAAACTCAAGAACAGGTCTGTTTCCAGTCCTTTATTAGTTTTTATGCATCTGTTTTAAATTATAATGTGGCACAAGATCTTTGGCACAAGATTTTAAGTAAACTTGATTGATTGACTCTACTTGATGATGTTTGCTGTGCAGGTCAGGAGCCGTACTGCCCACCCTGCAGGCGCTGCAGAAGAGCATCCAGAGACACTTTGACAATATGTCCAAACTGTAAGTGTCAATATTTTACATTTGCACAATTTTCCTACACTTACAAAGATCTTTAGCAATGTCAAAACATTTAATAAATATTTTTTTATACACTTTCCTCTTTCTGTTCCTTGAATGCCGTCATGTTACAATACAAGTGTCCACAGAGAATCTCGAAACCCAAATTCAAACCGATTCATGTTAAGTCAGTAATTTTGCATGTGTATTTTCTGTGTTCAGGTGTGACTTTAACATGTACAACATTCGTTATGCCGTGGCCCTGTCCAAGCAGAGGGGCATGAAGAGAGCAGCTGAGGAGGATGAGGGTGTCGAGGAAGAGGATGAAGAGGAGCTGTCTGAGGAGATGAGCGAGGCCTCTGTGGAGGATGCAGAGATGATGCTGTAGGCCTGACCTCATTCCAACAACATCGCCACAAATGGAGAATAATAATGTTGGACTGTCAAAGCAAACAGATTTATTTGTTCTTTAAAAAATGATTGTAAACTGTTTTTTATTAAATTCATGTGTAAATGTGCAAGTTTTATATTTTTTTGGTCTGTTTTCAGTTGGGTTAAAGGTCTTGCTCGACTCAGACATGTGATTCCACTTATTGTGGCTGAATAGACTTGTGTGAGCATGTATGTACAGATTGAGATTGATTTATATCTCTCTGACTCTCCTGTTTAAGTTTTGAGACCTCACATAATTGCCAGCACACCTCTGTCCACATTCAACCTGAGCAGAGGTTTAATCAAGTAGAAACTGAACACCTGTGTGGGTGTGCAGTGCTTATGATTAAATGTTTTAGATGTTTTAAGATAGTCTGGCATATTCAATTGAAGCTTCTTCCCCTTTTCAAGTAACCTTCTGGTCAGAATGTAGCAGCATAAATGGTCTTTTGACTCTGCAATATACTCCTCCAGACCAGCTGGGAGATGTAGTCCTTCAAGCATGTCATACATCTGCCCGGATGGCTCAAAAATCTCTAAAAAAGGGAGGCGATAGCATTCTTTGTCCTTCAAAGTATCCCAAGAGGTGCTGATTGTATTTTTTAAAAAATATTTACAACAACGTTACTAGTTTAAATCCCAACACACACTCCATAAGACAAATTTTATTTAACATTGGCTAATGATGTTCCCTTGAGCATGACACTGAACTCAGCAACTACTGGATGACTTGGAGAAAGAGGAGTTTTGACGTCTCTCTCTCTCTCCCACCCCCGCCCTCAGGGTCATGTGATTTCTTGTAAGTTGCAGAAGTGAAACTAAATTCAACGGAGCAGGAGGATAAAATGGCGTCTGACGCGGGGTGAGTGTTAATGAAATATTCTTATTTTACCATGAAAGTCTCAGTCATTTTCCTACCTGAGGACTGTAGAGGGGAGAAGAGTTAGAATGAACTAATGTGGATATAAAGAGAGGAAATAAAACGGGTAGATAACTTGTTTGTGTGGTATTTCCGGTGTTGTGTCGAACTCCTTCTCACGTAGCCCTCGCTGAAAGAACAGGAAGTTTTTACCGTTCTGTTGTCGGCAAATTAAGCCGTAATAATTTCTTCTAAATACAGTCCATTTGTTCACAATATAGGTAGCAACCTTGCTCCGGAGGATGAGAAAAAAACGATGTTAAGTTTTTTTTATTTGCTCGAAATTATTAAGTTACTCGGTAGTGTGGTATTTCCGGGGTTGTATCAAAAAAATTTTCACGCCGTCGCTGAGAGAAAAGGGGTCTGCACTACGAAGTTCAACCAGTGTTGCCAACTAATTTTCAGGGGAAGTTGCTACAAGAAGGTAGTTTTATTTCTAGAAGTTGCTAAATTACGTTGTGATGTCATTGTGCGATGACGTCATTACCTCGATACGTAGAATACACCGACATCACTCAAATTGACTGACCATCTCGGGGAAAAGTATGATTTGAAATTTGTTAGTTTAGATGTGTTTGTTTATTATCACGTTTTTATTTGTAAAAGTAATATAAACACAACATAATTTATGATCATGTAGGAGTCGCTGGGATAGAAAAGACCGTGACTTACTTCTCTTGACAACACAAATGTGTCGTTTATTCTCTACTTAACATCTGATCTGATAACACAGACGCATCTACATCACGTCACCTCTGTAACCAACTCTTAACGATCCCCTCCAGACATGTATTAAGACCTATACTGTCTATGATTAAGACATATAAAAATACTCTGCTTTGAACAATATTGTGTGACTGATATGTTTTTTCCACTAAAACACTCCTTCTCCCTCATTAAAAAATCCAGTCCATGTAAATATATTTAATTTTAAAAGTTTAACTACTTTACAGAAGACGTCTCCTACTTCACTGTAATGTCAGTTTTCAATGTTTGTGCACTGGAGGCTTCAAGTTTCCACATCACACTTGTATACATTGAATATTGGACCAGGATTGGCTCTAAAGTATTAGTGATGTCACAAATTATGCTCATAGGCCCGCCTCTTCAAAGATTTTCAATGAACTCAGAGAAACTTTCCACTTCTAGCAGATGAATGTTAAAACAGCCTTCTAGTGTCAAACTCTGCACATAAATCATTCTGCACAGTGAAGCTCAAACATCCAACTGTAGGAATAAGAAGAAAATGCTTCTTAGCAATAACTTATCTTTTACTCAGCCGTTTACTTAATGTATAGATAGGAGAGAGACACTCTCATCGGTGTTGCAATGTGTCGCCACTTCTTGTATCTGTCATTTCAAATTAAAAACTGTCTATGCACTTTTGCCGCCAGGCAGACGGACCGTATGTTATGACTGTGTGTGTGACAGAGGAAATCATTTTTGTGTCATTTAGATGGAAAATGTGTGCATTTTAACATTTGAGTCACTTTTCAAAAGTTGCTAAAAGGTTCCATATAAATTTTAAACGTAGCTAAATTTGTTGCTAGTTGCTTTTTGAAAAAAAAAAAAGTTGCCAGGGTAGTTTGAAAAGTTACTAAACCTAGCAACAAAATTGCTAATTTGGCATCAGTGAGTTCAACATACCCAGGATATATTTTAATCAGCAGGCTACATTGGGTCTCACATTGGCCATCCAGATAACCAGTACAATGAAGCTGATATCAACCAGCTCAGTCAACTCTGGGTTTTCCAGCTACAAGCACGTTCATATGAAAGAGGCAAGGTTGTAAATTACAAGCGACATCATCAGAACCATGAATGAAGTACTTCTATGATATGAGATGAAACAGTGATACCAAGTACCTGCAGAAAACTTCTGTTTTAGGAACAGCAAAAAGTCATATTCAACAGGAGCTGTCTGAGGAGATGAGTGAAGCCTCTGTGGAGGATGCAGAGATGATGCTGTAGGCCTGACCTCATTCCAACAACATCGCCACAAATGGAGAATAATAATGTTGGACTGTCAAAGCAAACAGGTTTATTTGTTCTTTAAAAAATGATTGTAAACTGTTTTTTATTAAATTCATATGTAAAGTTTTATATTTTCTTTGGTCTGCTTTCAGTTGGGTTAAAGGTCTTGCTGGACTCAGACATGTGATTCCACTTATTGTGGCTGAATAGACTTGTGTGAGCATGTATGTACAGATTGAGATTGATTTATATCTCTCTGACTCTGCCGTTGAAGTTTTGAGACCTCACATAATTGCCAGCACACCTCCGTCCACATTCAACCTGAGCAGGTCTAATCAAGTAGAAACTGAACACCTGTGTGGGTGTGCAGTGCTTATGATTAAATATTTTAGATAGTTTTAAGATAGTCTGGCATATGCAGTTGAAGCTTCTTCCCCTTTTCAAGTAACCTTCTGGTCAGAATGTAGCAGCATAAATGGTCTTTTGACTCTGCAATATACTCCTCCAGGCCAGCTGGGAGATGTAGTCCTTCAAGCATGTCCTACATCTGACCGGATGGCTCAAAAATCTCTAAAAAAAAAAAGGGAGGCGACAGAATTCTTTGTCCTTCAAAGTATCCCAAGAGGTGCTGATTGTATTTTTAAAAAAAATATTTACAACAACGTTACTAGTTTAAATCCCAACACACACTCGATAAGACACATTTTATTTAACAGAGCATGACACTGAACTCAGCAACTACTGGATGACTTGGAGAAGGAAGAGTTTTGAAGTCTCTATCCCCTCAGGGTCATGTGATTTCTTGTAAGTTGCACAAGTGAAACTAAATTCAACAGAGCAGAGCAGATGGATAAAATGGCGTCTGACGCGGGGTGAGTGTTAATGAAATATTCTTATTTTACCATGAAAGTCTCAGTCATTTTCCTACCTGAGGACTGTAGAGGGGAAAAGAGTTAGAATGAACTTCTGTGGATATAAAGAAAGGAAATAAAACGGGTAGATAACTTGTTTGTGTGGTATTTCTGGTGTTGTGTCGAACTTTCTCACGTAGCCCTCGCTGAAAGAACAGGAAGTTTTTGCCGTTCTCTTGTCAGCAAATTAAGCCGTTATAATTTCTTCTAAATGCAGTCCGTTTGTTCACAATATAGGTAGCAACCTCGCTCCGGAGTATGAGAAAAAAATGATGTTAAGTTTTTTTTATTTGCTCGAAATTATTTCGCTATTCGGTAGTGGTGGTGTTCAAGTTTGCTTTCTGTTGAAGTGTAAAATGTTCTAAAACTGGTGTAAATTATTGTTGGCCGTTCAAGTTTATACAGAAATCATGAATGTTGCATCATTATATAGACTTTCTCTTCAGCGACCTCAACTCTGACTGACTTCCAGCGTCCCTGCATCAGACTTTATGATCCAACCATAAAGATTTATAAAGTCTGTTAATATTTGACTATTGTTTTTTGTTTCAAAGTTCAGAGCTGCTGTTCTCTTATCAGATTTCCTTAAAGAACACTTCAGGTTAAAGATGAATACAGAGAGTTGAGACTGTTTGTGAATCAACAGACCTTAAAAACCTCCTGCTGTGAGTTACATGTTTGTTCTTCTTCTGGTTGGTTTCCTGGTTGAAGCTGCTGATTAATTTTACCTTCATTCATCATCTTGATTCAGATTATTTTCAGCATCTAAAGGAAACGTAACCAACAGTTTTCACCATGTTTGTGTCTGCGGGTGTTAAAATGATCTGATAACGGTAGAGATGGTTGTTATAGTGAGTTATGTTGCTTTGTTGACTGCACTGGTAGAATGAAATAAGAGTATTTATCAATACTCTTATTGGCTCTTTTTCATTACCAAAGAATTGGGGATTTTTGAATTATTAAAAAAAGAATAAATTCAGAACAGTCAGCAAAGTCACTATATAAATTCAATAACATCTCACTTGAAAGAAATTTAAAAAAAATGTCAGTAAAATAAATAATATTCCTGACATTAAAATACTGCGTGAAGTTTAAAAAGAATGAAGAACACAGACATCAGTCAGTATCTTCATCCTGTCCTCCTCCTCCTCCTCCCTCTGCTGCTGGTTGAGAGGAGGGGCTGTTTCAGCCAGTAGCTAAATTTACAGGAATTTAACACATTTTAATACATGATAATAACTAAGCTAAACACAAACACCAACAAATAGAGCAGAGGAGAGGACAGAGAAGCTAGAGCGACCATAAATGACATCAAACCGTGATAGAGACTCAGCATAGATTCCGCGTTTACACAGGAGGCGTTCAGGTACAGTGTTGAGCGTAGATCATCTGTGTTTTTGAAGCACTCAGAGCCCAAAACAAATTTCTATGTGGTTATGCAGGTAAAACCAAGGGAAAAAAGACTTGACAGCACTGTGAAAAAACATAAGAAACCCCTGAAGTCTAATGATGAAATTGTGAAAATATGTATTCGAATGTAGGACGAAACTGGCATTAAAACAGACAAACGCCCCCAAGAACAGCTCAACGTTTATGAATAGAATAAACAAAGTGTGTGAAAGAGGAGGGGTTGTTAATTACGAGCGACATCATCAGAACCATGAATAAAGTACTTAATATGATATGAGATGAAACGCTGATACCAAGTACCTGCAGAAAACTTCTGTTTTAGGAACAGCAAAAAGTCATATTCAACCAAGTGAAAATGTAAACGAGCCTGTAATCATACAACAGAATAAGAAGATGTAGAAACACTAGAAATCATTTCCAAAGATTAAAAGTAGGCTAAGTTTTATCCTCACAACACATTTGATAAGACAAATTTTATTTAACATTTAGCCTACTATTGATGTTCCCTTGAGGATGACACTGAACTCAGCAACTCAGTGTGAAGACCTTCTTAGACTAACAAATGAAGGTGAAATTCAAAAGAAAAAAGTTATATAACACTGCAAGTTCTGGTAAATTACATGTAATGACTGGAAGTTACACTCCAAACTGTATTATAAAGGGTTACCTGAAGTACTAACATTTTGACCAAAACCTATTTTAATTTAACCTGTTTAAGCCAAAAGAGATCCTCATAAACATGTTTATGACACACACACACACACACACACACACGTTGACAGAGTCGTGTGATTTCTTGTAGATGGCAGTACTGGAACTGAAAGTCTTCAACAGAGCAGAGCAGATGGATAAAAACTGACGTCTGATGCAGGGTGAGTGTTAATAAAACATTCTTATTTTACTATGAAAGTCTCAGTTTCCTCCCTGAGGACTGTAGAGGGGAGAAGAGTTAGAATGAACTTGCGTGGATATAAAGAGAGGAAATAAAACAGGGAGATAATAACTTGTTTGAGTAATTTGTTTCTCTTGAATCTTGCTTTCTAATCTCACAGTCAGTGTTACTGGTTTACCTCTCAGACTGACTGAAGTCCACAAGATGAGTGCTCGTGTGGAGGAAGAGGAGGGCAGAGCAGAGCCTCCAGTATCCAACATTCTGTCTATGAAGAGTGACCAGTACAACGATCATTTTACGACCTTCAGTAATGAACCTGGACCATCAAACACAAAGTAAGAGAGCTGCTACCAACTCATTTATATGACTCATCAGGGCCCTGGCACTGAAAGTGTGAGGAACTTGTTGTTTTTGTAGAGATTATTAGGTCAGAGTGGTGAGAAGGCCTATTGTATCTGAAGCAATTCTTCTTCTTCTCTGCAATAAATCACATTTTTGAGGAGCTAAAGGTGCTTGAAAACTCACAAAACTTTGCACATGCGTCAGAAGTGAGGGGAAATTTATATCTTTTATAGTATTTGGGCGTGGCCAGCAGGCTCCAAAGTGCAGTTATTTTATAACTGGAAGTCAAATGTTTTAGCTTCATTTGCCAAAACTTCCATAGGAATGAACAGGGCCCCGTCTCTGACACTGTATCCAGTTCTCTTTATACATCCATGCATGAAGCCTAAAAAGTTTGAATTCCGGGTATAAAATTACACAGATCTTCCGCATCTGTGGGGTCCATAGAGCATGAGCACCAGAGACTTCCCCCAGCCTAGCCGGCTACTTCCAGCTACTTTTGGTTAAGCCTTTCCCTATGATTGTGTGAAAAACTTGTGAAAAATGCTTTTTTGGCTAATGTGCATCAAGTGACAGACCTGGAAGTTGTAATTATGCGGTTTGGCTGTTGTGTCAAACTGGCTTCAAAGCCTGGTGCTCTTCATGGGGTCTTGGGCTCAAAGTATTCAAAAATTCATGAAACTTTCCACATGTGTTAGAAGTGGTGGGAAATTATATATTTTATAGTGATTGGGCTCTTTTGTCGTCATATCCATTCAGTCACATGCAAGGCTGAAAATTCCTGAGCATCGGGTTTGATATGAGTTACATAATTTAAATTTTCCCTGAAATATTTAGCCAAATAAACAATTTCCAGTGTTCAAAAGACACCCTGATCATATTCTGGTTTATTAAATAATGTATACACAATCAGAATATCAATAAATACAGACTCAAACAATTAATAAATAATATGAACGCATTCTGCCAGTAGAAATGGTTCATGTGCCTCTGAGCAGGACACTTTGAATTTACTGTGAAATTTTTTTGCAATGCAAAACCATTGACAGACGTTTTAACAAACACCTCCTAGAGAATTAATCAGTGTGACTTAAAATTTTGTAGGTGACATCTAAAGATCTTTGTGATGCAAAATTGCGAAGCTTCTGAGTGTTCGTGAAACGCCCTTGACATGGCGTGCCAGTCAATTTTGCCCAAAACATGAAACACGCAGTTGTTGTGACTCAACTTTACATTGTCCAATTTGCCCCAAATTTCTTATGTTTGATGAGAGTCCAGGCCTGAACACATCTACATGTCAATATTGAGCCATAGTCATAGCAACAACTACTGACAGCAGGAAGTCAGTCGTATGTGACAAGGTTCATCCGATTCACATGAAATGTACATGGTGTGTTCTACACATGATATACAGCAACATGACATATAATTAATGGGTGCTCTCTAGCGCCACATAGTGGACACAGGAAGTGGTAGTATTTTGCTTCATGAGAGTCCAGTCCTGAACACATTTACATGTAAACATTGAGTCATAGTCATAGTGCCACCTACTGACAATGGGAAGGCAGCCTTATGTGACAAACATCATCTGATTTACATGAAATTTACATGGTGTGGTCTGCACATGATATACAACAACATTACGCATAATTAGTGGGTGTTCTCTAGTGCCACATAGTCAACACAGGAAGTGTTATTTAACTCCTACATACAATATCCAATACTCATGAAAATATATATCCATGGCAGTTGCTCTCTGGTAAATGTATTGCTGCATTAATATTTCACTTATGTAGTATATACTACGGGCAACAGCAAGTGAACCCTAAATGACACATAGTTCATCAAATGTATACACAATTTCCAATATGCCATCTTAGGGCCACATACTGCACACAAGAAATAATGTTTTACCCATTCACACAGTGTCCGATACTCCTGAAAATTCAGAGCCGTGTCAACTGACCTCCAGTAGCAATACCGCGGCTACCGTTCCATCTGACGCATGCAAATTAATTTGAATTACCTCTGCCAATGACATTATGTTTTCTGTCCCCAATGGTTGATTTTGTGTTTGTATATTAAAATTCCTACTAATATTTATTTGCTATCTAAAATTGAACGCACATTCAAATCATTTGTCCCATCTTCCCCTTAGTATCTGTGTCAGCTGTCAGTCATTTAGAAAAGCTGTGATCTAATCTGCGACTTATTATCTGCAGGAGAAGCAGTTTGTGTGTTTAGAGCTCCTTCAATGGCTTTGTCATCAGAGAATTTATCAAGGATTCACATGATATGAATAAAAACATCTTGGTGGTGTTACAGACGTCAGAGAGACCACAGACAGAGAGCAGTGTCTCCAGCATCGGACTATCTGTCTATGAAGAGTGACCGGTCCAACCGTGATCCTCCGACCTTCAGTAATGAACCTGGACCCTCAGACACAAAGTAAGAGACTGTTTCTGCTGTAAACTGATTGACTAATGGCTAAATGTATTGCTGCATTAATGATCCACTTGTGTAGCACCGCCTACTACATAGCGCCCTTAAACGCAGAGCCATGTCGGAATAAAGTTGCTTTGATGCTCATGAAATTCGCTGGGATCATTGCTCTTATCAATGTCGACATAATAAAGAAAAATGTTTTTACTCAACAGGAAGTCAGCCATTTTGGATTTCGTACATCAATGTTCATTTCACAAACACGTTTGAGGCCTTTAAGAATGCCTAATAACTCAAGAAACTTTGCACCCATGTTCAAACTAGTAAATATTTCGATTTCATAATACATTTGAGCTTAGGCGTGGCACGTCGGCTGTATAGCGCCCCCTAATTAATTTTAACATTGATGAGGTGCTAGAGATGCTTGAAACTCACCAAATTTTGCACATGTATCAGAAGTGGCAAAACTTGATATCTGATATGGATCTTGGGCTTGGGTGTGGTAAAATGGCTCAAGGACGCCCTCTAGAAAATTTCAGTCAAAGCCCCCACCTTTAAATTTAATGTAGATGAACAAAATTTGGTAGGCAGATGAAACATCTCCAGACTTAAAAACAAACCTCTTGGAGCCATACCCTAAGTCCAACAGGATGTCACCCACTTTGAATTTACTGTGAAATTTTTTTTGCAATGCAAAACCATTGACAGACGTTTTAACAAACTCCTCCTAGAGAATTAATCAGTGTGACTTAGAATTTTGTAGGTGACATCTAAAGATCTTTGTGATGCAAAATTGCGAAGCTTCTGAGTGTTCGTGAAACGCCCTTGACATGGCGTGCCAGTCAATTTTGCCCAAAACATGAAACACGCAGTTGTTGTGACTCAACTTTACATTGTCCAATTTGCCCCAAATTTCTTATGTTTGATGAGAGTCCAGGCCTGAACACATCTACATGTCAATATTGAGCCATAGTCATAGCACCAACTACTGACAGCAGGAAGTCAGTCGTATGTGACAAGGTTCATCCGATTCACATGAAATGTACATGGTGTGTTCTACACATGATATACAGCAACATGACATATAATCAATGGGTGCTCTCTAGCGCCACATAGTGGACACAGGAAGTGGTAGTATTTTGCTTCATGAGAGTCCAGTCCTGAACACATTTACATGTAAACATTGAGTCATAGTCATAGTACCACCTACTGACAATGGGAAGGCAGCCTTATGTGACAAACATCATCTGATTTACATGAAATTTACATGGTGTGGTCTGCACATGATATACAACAACATTACGCATAATTAGTGGGTGTTCTCTAGTGCCACATAGTCAACACAGGAAGGGTTATTTAACTCCTACATACAATATCCAATATTCATGAAAATATATATCCATGGCAGTTGCTCTCTGGTAAATGTATTGCTGCATTAATATTTCACTTATGTAGTATATACTATGGGCAACAGCAAGTGAACCCTAAATGACACATAGTTCATCAAATGTATACACAATTTCCAATATGCCATCTTAGGGCCACATACTGCACACAAGAAATAATGTTTTACCCATTCACACAGTGTCCGATACTCCTGAAAATTCAGAGCCGTGTCAACTGACCTCCAGTAGCAATACCGCGGCTACCGTTCCATCTGACGCATGCAAATTAATTTGAATTACCTCTGCCAATGACATTATGTTTTCTGTCCCCAATGGTTGATTTTGTGTTTGTATATTAAAATTCCTACTAATATTTATTTGCTATCTAAAATTGAACGCACATTCAAATCATTTGTCCCATCTTCCCCTTAGTATCTGTGTCAGCTGTCAGTCATTTAGAAAAGCTGTGATCTAATCTGCGACTTATTATCTGCAGGAGAAGCAGTTTGTGTGTTTAGAGCTCCTTCAATGGCTTTGTCATCAGAGAATTTATCAAGGATTCACATGATATGAATAAAAACATCTTGGTGTTGTTACAGACGTCAGAGAGACCACAGACAGAGAGCAGTGTCTCCAGCATCGGACTGTCTGTCTATGAAGAGTGACCGGTCCAACCGTGATCCTCCGAACTTCAGTAATGAACCTGGACCCTCAGACACAAAGTAAGAGACTGTTTCTGCTGTAAACTGATTGACTAATGGCTAAATGTATTGTTGCATTAATGATCCACTTGTGTAGCACCGCCTACTACATAGCGCCCTTAAACGCAGAGCCATGTCGGAATAAAGTTGCTTTGATGTTCATGAAATTCGCTGGGATCATTGCTCTTATCAATGTCGACATAATAAAGAAAAATGTTTTTACTCAACAGGAAGTCAGCCATTTTGGATTTCGTACATCAATGTTCATTTCACAAACACGTTTGAGGCCTTTAAGAATGCCTAATAACTCAAGAAACTTTGCACCCATGTTCAAACTAGTAAATATTTCGATTTCATAATACATTTGAGCTTAGGCGTGGCACGTCGGCTGTATAGCGCCCCCTAATTAATTTTAACATTGATGAGGTGCTAGAGATGCTTGAAACTCACCAAATTTTGCACATGTATCAGAAGTGGCAAAACTTGATATCTGATATGGATCTTGGGCTTGGGTGTGGTAAAATGGCTCAAGGACGCCCTCTAGAAAATTTCAGTCAAAGCCCCCACCTTTAAATTTAATGTAGATGAACAAAATTTGGTAGGCAGATGAAACATCTCCAGACTTAAAAACAAACCTCTTGGAGCCATACCCTAAGTCCAACAGGATGTCACCCACTTTGAATTTACTGTGAAATTTTTTTTGCAATGCAAAACCATTGACAGACGTTTTAACAAACTCCTTCTAGAGAATTAATCAGTGTGACTTAGAATTTTGTAGGTGACATCTAAAGATCTTTGTGATGCAAAATTGCGAAGCTTCTGAGTGTTCGTGAAACGCCCTTGACATGGCGTGCCAGTCAATTTTGCCCAAAACATGAAACACGCAGTTGTTGTGACTCAACTTTACATTGTCCAATTTGCCCCAAATTTCTTATGTTTGATGAGAGTCCAGGCCTGAACACATCTACATGTCAATATTGAGCCATAGTCATAGCACCAACTACTGACAGCAGGAAGTCAGTCGTATGTGACAAGGTTCATCCGATTCACATGAAATGTACATGGTGTGTTCTACACATGATATACAGCAACATGACATATAATCAATGGGTGCTCTCTAGCGCCACATAGTGGACACAGGAAGTGGTAGTATTTTGCTTCATGAGAGTCCAGTCCTGAACACATTTACATGTAAACATTGAGTCATAGTCATAGTACCACCTACTGACAATGGGAAGGCAGCCTTATGTGACAAACATCATCTGATTTACATGAAATTTACATGGTGTGGTCTGCACATGATATACAACAACAATACGCATAATTAGTGGGTGTTCTCTAGTGCCACATAGTCAACACAGGAAGGGTTATTTAACTCCTACATACAATATCCAATATTCATGAAAATATATATCCATGGCAGTTGCTCTCTGGTAAATGTATTGCTGCATTAATATTTCACTTATGTAGTATATACTACGGGCAACAGCAAGTGAACCCTAAATGACACATAGTTCATCAAATGTATACACAATTTCCAATATGCCATCTTAGGGCCACATACTGCACACAAGAAATAATGTTTTACCCATTCACACAGTGTCCGATACTCCTGAAAATTCAGAGCCGTGTCAACTGACCTCCAGTAGCAATACCGCGGCTACCGTTCCATCTGACGCATGCAAATTAATTTGAATTACCTCTGCCAATGACATTATGTTTTCTGTCCCCAATGGTTGATTTTGTGTTTGTATATTAAAATTCCTACTAATATTTATTTGCTATCTAAAATTGAACGCACATTCAAATCATTTGTCCCATCTTCCCCTTAGTATCTGTGTCAGCTGTCAGTCATTTAGAAAAGCTGTGATCTAATCTGCGACTTATTATCTGCAGGAGAAGCAGTTTGTGTGTTTAGAGCTCCTTCAATGGCTTTGTCATCAGAGAATTTATCAAGGATTCACATGATATGAATAAAAACATCTTGGTGGTGTTACAGACGTCAGAGAGACCACAGACAGAGAGCAGTGTCTCCAGCATCGGACTGTCTGTCTATGAAGAGTGACCGGTCCAACCGTGATCCTCCGACCTTCAGTAATGAACCTGGACCCTCAGACACAAAGTAAGAGACTGTTTCTGCTGTAAACTGATTGACTAATGGCTAAATGTATTGTTGCATTAATGATCCACTTGTGTAGCACCGCCTACTACATAGCGCCCTTAAACGCAGAGCCATGTCGGAATAAAGTTGCTTTGATGTTCATGAAATTCGCTGGGATCATTGCTCTTATCAATGTCGACATAATAAAGAAAAATGTTTTTACTCAACAGGAAGTCAGCCATTTTGGATTTCGTACATCAATGTTCATTTCACAAACACGTTTGAGGCCTTTAAGAATGCCTAATAACTCAAGAAACTTTGCACCCATGTTCAAACTAGTAAATATTTCGATTTCATAATACATTTGAGCTTAGGCGTGGCACGTCGGCTGTATAGCGCCCCCTAATTAATTTTAACATTGATGAGGTACTAGAGATGCTTGAAACTCACCAAATTTTGCACATGTATCAGAAGTGGCAAAACTTGATATCTGATATGGATCTTGGGCTTGGGTGTGGTAAAATGGCTCAAGGACGCCCTCTAGAAAATTTCAGTCAAAGCCCCCACCTTTAAATTTAATGTAGATGAACAAAATTTGGTAGGCAGATGAAACATCTCCAGACTTAAAAACAAACCTCTTGGAGCCATACCCTAAGTCCAACAGGATGTCACCCACGTTGAATTTACTGTGAAATTTTTTTTGCAATGCAAAACCATTGACAGACGTTTTAACAAACTCCTCCTAGAGAATTAATCAGTGTGACTTAGAATTTTGTAGGTGACATCTAAAGATCTTTGTGATGCTAAATTGCGAAGCTTTTGAGTGTTCGTGGAACGCCCTTGACATGGCTGTGAAATTTTTTTTGCAATGCAAAACCATTGACAGACATTTTAACAAACTCCCTCTAGAGAATTAATCAGTGTGACTTAAAATTTTGTAGGTGACATCTAAAGATCTTTGTGATGCTAAATTGCGAAGCTTTTGAGTGTTCGTGGAACGCCCTTGACATGGCGTGCCAGTCAGTTTTGCCCAAAACATGAGACACGCAGATGTTGTGACTCAACTTTACATTGTCCAATTTGCCCCAAATTTCTTATGTTTAATGAGAGTCCAGGCCTGAATACATCTACATGTCAATATTGAGCCATAGTCATAGCGCCACCTACTGACAACAGGAAGTCAGTCTTATGTGACAAGGTTCATCCGATTCACATGAAATGTACATGGTGTGTTCTACACATGATATACAGCAACATGACATATAATTAATGGGTGCTCTCTAGCGCCACATAGTGGACACAGGAAGTGGTAGTATTTTGCTTCATGAGAGTCCAGTCCTGAACACATTTACATGTAAACATTGAGTCATAGTCATAGTGCCACCTACTGACAATGGGAAGGCAGCCTTATGTGACAAACATCATCTGATTTACATGAAATTTACATGGTGTGGTCTACACATGATATACAACAACATTACGCATAATTAGTGGGTGTTCTCTAGTGCCACATAGTCAACACAGGAAGTGTTATTTAACTCCTACATACAATATCCAACATTCACGAAAATGTATATCCATGACAGTTGCTCTCTGGTAAATGTATTGCTGCATTAATATTTCACTTATGTAGTATATTCTACGGGCAACAGCAAGTGAACCCTAAATGACACATAGTTCATCAAATGTATACACAATTTCCAATATGTCATCTTCAGCGCCACATACTGCACACAAGAAATAATGTTTTACCCATTCACACAGTGTCCGATACTCCTGAAAATTCAGAGCCGTGTCAACCGACCTCCAGTAGCAATACAACGGCTACCGTTCCATCTGACGCATGCAAATTAATTTTAATTACCTCTGCCAATGACGTTATGTTGTCTGTCCCCAATGGTTGATTTTGTGTTTGTATATTAAAATTCCTTCTAATATTTATTTGCTATCTAAAATTGAACGCACATTCAAATCATTTGTCCCATCTTCCTCTTAGTATCTGTGTCAGCTGTCAGTCATTTAGAAAAGCTGTGATCTAATCTGCGACTTATTATCTGCAGGAGCAGCAGTTTGTGTGTTTAGAGCTCCTTCAATGGCTTTGTCATCAGAGAATTTATCAAGGATTCACATGATATGAATAAAAACATCTTGGTGGTGTTACAGACGTCAGAGAGACCACAGACAGAGAGCAGAGTCCCCAGCATCAGACTGTCTGTCTATGAAGAGTGACCGGTCCAACCATGATCCTCCGAACTTCAGTAATGAACCTGGACCCTCAGACACAAAGTAAGAGACGGTTTCTGCTGTAAACTGACCTGATCGAGGATGATTCAGTGAGGATGAAGACAAACTGCTCTGATAAAATATTTCTATTCATGATGCAGAACTATTATTATAGAAAATATATTTCAAACTAAGATGGATCTTAATCTGCGTTTTATAGCCAGAAACTACAGATGGTATTTCTGTAGCAACCTGAGAACCTCCATGTCAGAATTTACACTTCAAGAAGATATTCACACATCTTTGCCCCAATGTTGAAGTCACTGTAAAGATCTGCGACTATTCAAAACCTGAAAGAATGTGCTTCAAATGTGTAATTAATTTTCTCATGTTTTTACTCAAAATATACCTCAGGTCAGCTGTTATAAGCTACCAGATGTTGTGTTGAATCAGTCAATCAATCAATCAATCAATTTTTATTTATATAGCGCCATATCACAACAGAAGTCATCTCAAGGTACTTTTCACATAGAGCAGGTCAAGACCGTACTCTTTAATTTACAGAGACCCAACAATTCCCCCATGAGCAAGCACTTGGCGACAGCGGTAAGGAAAAACTCCCCTTTAACGGGTAGAAACCTCAAGCAGACCCCGGCTCTTGGTGGGCGGCCATCTGCTTTGACCGGTTGGGTTGAGAGAGAGAAAGAGAGAGGGAAAGGGGGAGGGGGGACAGGAGAGCAACAATCACAACAACAACAACAAGCACAAGCATCAATAGACAGGGAAGGATGCCATCAGGACTGTGAAGGACCGCGAAGGTTCGGCCCGGGACTCAGGTTTTCCTGTGAGATGAGAAAGCACAAAAAACTCTGGGGAAGAAGCAAAGTTAGTGACATGCATTGATGTTACATGAATGCATACAGAAAGAGAGGAGGAAGAGGAGAGAGGAGCTCAGTGCATCATGGGAAGTCCCCCAGCAGTCTAGGCCTATAGCAGCATAACTAAGGGCTGATCCAAGGCGAGCGTGGTCGGCCCTAACTATAAGCTTTATCAAAAAGGAAAGTTTTAAGCCTACTCTTAAACATAGAGAGGGTGTCTGCACCCCGGACTGAATCCGGTAGATGGTTCCATAGAAGAGGAGCCTGAAAGCTGAAGGCTCTGCCTCCCATTCTACTTTTAAAGACTGTAGGGACCACCAGTAAGCCTGCATACTGGGAGCGCAGTGTTCTAGTGGGATAATACGGTATTATGAGCTCTTCAAGATATGATGGTGCCTGACCATTAAGGGCTTTGTAAGTTAGGAGAAGGATTTTAAATTCTATTCTATATTTTACAGGAAGCCAATGTAGTGAAGCTAAAATGGGAGAAATGTGGGCTCTTTTTCTAGTTTTAGTCAGTACACATGCAGCTGCATTCTGGACCAGCTGGAGAGTCTTTAGAGACTTGTTAGGGCAGCCTGATAATAAGGAATTGCAATAATCCAGCCTAGAAGTAACAAATGCGTGAACTAGTTTTTCTGCATCTTTTAGGGACAGGATGTGCCTGATTTTTGTGATATTACGTAAGTGAAAAAAGGCAGTCCTTGAAATTTGATTTATGTGGGAGTTAAAGGACATATCCTGATCAAAGATAACTCCCAGATTCCTTACAGTGGTGCTGGAGGCCAGGGTAATGCCATCCAGTATAGCTATATCATTAGATAATGTGTTTCTAAGGTGTTTAGGGCCAAGCACAATAACTTCAGTTTTATCTGAATTTAGTAGTAGAAAATTGCAGGTCATCCAGGTCTTTATGCCGTTAAGGCATGTTTGGAGTTTGTTTAACTGATTGGGTTCATCTGTCTTCACTGATAAATATAATTGGGTGTCATCTGCGTAACAATGAAAATTTATGGAGTGTTTCCTAATAATATTTCCTAAAGGAAGCATATATAAGGTGAATAGAATTGGTCCAAGTACAGAACCTTGTGGAACTCTGTGTCTAACCCTTGTCTTCATGGAGGATTCATCATTAACATGTACAAACTGAAATCGGTCTGATAAATAGGACTTAAACCAGCTTAATGCAGTTCCTTTAATGCCAATTAAATGTTCTCAGTGCATATCATAATAGTGCAAAATGTGGTGAATGTGGTGAAAAGATTATTTGTAGAAATGCTTTACTCACCTTGATTATGTGTGTTTGAGGTTTTTTTCTCTTCAGCTAACTGCTTATATAAAATATAGTGTGGAAAACATGGAAGAAAATTAAGCTGAAAGATCCACATTTTTGGAGCTTGCAGTTGAAAGCTGTGAATCATTAGTAAGTGGACCTTACTAATGCATGAAACACACTGTTACATGCTGTGTGTCTTAGACTGCTGGCCTACCACAAGTTTTAGACCACTTCTAACCTCAGTTCAAATCTAACTAACCCAAGATAAGCTGCCCAAAGGGACTGTAAAGCAGTAAAGGACATAATCAGCTCTCTTTAATGGAAGGCTTTTACAGTGAAGCAGCTGCAGGAAGTGTTGAGTTTGTGTTAATAGAAAACTACAAGCAGATCACTAAATGTTTAGTAAGACAGCCAGATAAGAAACACAGTTAAGGGTTGTTTTCAGCAGAGAGACAAATAAATCTCTTTATGTCAGTTTGCAAAATTTAAATATGTATTTATGAAAGCAGGAGAGTTTAAATAAAACACACTTTTACTGTTCTCTGGGACTGTCTGAGCTTCTAGACAGGGTCGGCTGTAGGAGTATTGATGCTTTATTATTTAATTACCTCGTTATTGTGGGCACCACCTCCTGTTTGGTTAGGATTTGTTAGTGCCAGGAGGGAGCACTAACCCTTGTTCAATTTAATCAATGAATCAGTCTCATAATTGTTAGTTCTTGTCCCAAACAGTGACCTCTGTTTACTGCAGCTCAAATGAACAAACAACCATTTATTATTAGCTAAACATCTTGAGGATATATGATAAAGGTAATACAGGGAATAAACGGGGAATGCTAAGAGAAAGCTAATTCAACTTCTCTAAAGAAATTATCTTTTAATTTTAATGTAATATGACATCAACCCTTGATCACAAAGCCATGTTATGCCTTACTGTTGAGGTGTTTAGTCGTGCTAGAGACGTCATCTCGGCAGGTCCAACATTAGTTGGTGCAGCATCACCAGCGTTGTTCGGCAGTTAAAGAGCCCAGATCAGGCTTTGGACTGTGGGTGCGTCTTCGTAGATGCAGAGGTGTTTAACACCAGTAAAAGGGAGTCAAGCTGTTCCAGGCTGCTCTGAAAGAGTCTTCAGGACGGCTTAACTTCTAGTTTGCAGTATTACTGTCAGAAAGCAGGTAGAGGTCCAGTTTAAAGCGTTGTTTTCTTCTTCAGGAGTTTAAGTTGAGGATTCAGACTATGGTTGGCTTGTAGTAACTTGAGTTGAGTGTCAAATAAAGTTTAATCTGACTACGCTCAAATCCTCAGTGGCGTTTACTTCAAAATAAAATACTGTATGTGTTTACTTCAAAAGTAAATGACTGTATGTGGAAATATGAGACTTAATGCTCCAAATAAAACAAAAACAAACTAAAATTGTGTCAGTAAAAGACTGAATATGCATATACTTGGTTGGAGAAGAAATGAAAGAGATGTCTTAAGAATTTTCCTCGAGTTCTTGGACGTTTTGCAGCCTGCTTATTCTGAAATAAAGGGATTTTTAGGGAAAGTCTAATTCTGAGTTTTTACATGCAAAAATCACACTTCAAAGTCACTAGGTCTGAACATTTCCAGTCAGCTTGTATCATATTTGTAAAACTATTCAAGAAAACAGTGAAGCAGTTTACATATGTTTCATAATAAGTCAGCTCTTCTAAATAACATAACAAACATTAACTTTCATACTGATACTTGATGATGTTTAAGCATACAACCTTCACTGATTCAACTTCCTCAAAATATTTACATGTCTCAAACCATCTACACTGAAATAATACTATAGTGAAAGGAACTTCAGTAAAGAAACACTTATGTGATTCGGTTACTGTCAGAAACATATTTAAATATAAGTTCAACATAACTCTTACTTCATAATATAAAAGCATTCATTATGACTGTTGTTTAACAATAAAAGAAAACTTTAAACTGAAATCCTTCAAACATTATATCTTTACATTCCTATTACTTCTGAAAATTCACTCTTTCAATACAACTACTAGATCAAAAGTTAAACACTTAGGTGTTTGAAAATACAAATACATTGTTACCAAACATTCATCAACTCTTAACATAAGGAAATTTAACCCTTGTCACTAGAAGGCAGTATTGTTGCATGTAGTATAAAGTTAATAAAAGTTGATAAGATCAAAGTTTTAATATCTCCTTAGTAGATAGTCACACAACTATGAAAGTCATACCATTCTTTTTGTATTTACATGACAAATAACATGATATAACTTGCATAATGATCAGACATTGAATTTACATGAATTTCAGGTTTGGCTCAGATTTGCAAGGAGGCTTCACAAAAGTCCTCAGGAATGTGGGTTATAGTTTATGGCTTTGGTGAGATAAGAGAGTCAAACCTAACTAACCCAAGATAAGCTGCCCAAAGGGACTGTAAAGCAGTAAAGGACATAATAATCTCTCTTTAATGGAAGGCTTTTACAGTGAAGCAGCTGCAGGAAGTGTTGAGTTTGTGTTAATAGCAAACTACAAGCAGATCACTAAATGATAAGATAAGAAACACAGTTAAGGGTTGTTTTCAGCAGAGAGACAAATGAATCTCTTTGTCAGTTTACAAGACTTAAATATGTATTTATGAAAGCAGGAGAGTTTGAATAAAATTAATTATTTTCAAAAAGAAGCTACACTTTTACTGTTCTCTGTGACTGTCTGAGCTTCTAGACAGTGTTGGCCAAATCTTAATATTTTTCAACAACAATCAATGAAGCATATTAGTGATAAAGAAATGTTTTTACAGAGAGCGGATGAGGAAGAGGAGGAGTGGTGTGTCTGTGGCGGAGCAGCTGTCCTGCTGTTCTTTGTGTCAGAAGGACGTCCTGAAGGATCCAGTCTCTACCAGCTGTGGACACTGGTTCTGCAGACAGTGTATCAGCTCATACTGGGACAAGTCTGCTTCATCAGGAGACTTCTCCTGTCCTCACTGTGGAAAAAGATCCAGGACAAGACCTGGACTGCAGACAGACAGTCAGACCATCACTGTACAAAGTAAGACTGATTGTTTTTGTGTTGGTAATAATGAATTATTGTCATATTGTCTTTGTTTAGTCTCACTTTTTTCTCTGTTTTAGTGAATGTTGCTCTCCAGGAGGTTTTACATGAACAAAAGATCAGTTTGAAGAGGAGATGTGAACATGTGACTGAAGGAACTGATGAAGCAGGAAGTGAAACCCTCCTCAACAGCATCTACACTGAGCTCTACATCACAGAGGGACAGAGTGAAGAGGTTAATACCCAACATGAGGTGAGGCAGCTTGAGACAGCTTCCAAGATGAAGATCCTCCATGACACTCCAATCAAGTGTCACGACGTGTTTAAAGTCTTTACAGCTGAAGAGGAACACAAAAGCTCACCTGTTGAATCCTCACCTGACAAAAAGAAACACATCAGAGTCGTTCTGACGAGCGGCATCGCTGGTGTTGGAAAAACCTTCTCAGTGAAGAAGTTCACTCTGGACTGGACAGAGGGCTTGGAAAACCAAGATGTCAGTCTGGTGATTCTGTTTTCATTCAGGGAGCTCAATTTGATCAAAGATGAGCAGTACAGTCTTCTCATGCTGATCCATGTTTTCCATCCAACATTACAGAAGGTCACAGCAGAGAAGCTGGCTGTCTGTAAAGTTTTGTTCATCTTTGACGGCCTTGATGAAAGCAGACTTTCATTAGATTTCAACAACATGACGATCATGTCTGATGTCACACAGAAGTCATCAGTCAACGTGTTGTTGACAAACCTCTTCATGGGGAATCTACTTCCCTCGGCTCTCATCTGGATAACTTCCCGACCTGCAGCAGCCAATCAGATCCCTCCTACATGTGTTAACAGGGTAACAGAAGTACGAGGCTTCACTGATGCCCAAAAGGAGGAGTACTTCAGGAGGAAATTCAGTGATGAAGATCTGTCCAGCAGAATCATCTCACACATTAAGACATCCAGGAGCCTCCAGATCATGTGTCACATCCCAGTCTTCTGCTGGATCACTGCTACAGTTCTGGAGCACATGTTGACTACAGACCAGAGAGGAGAGCTGCCCAAGACCCTGACTGACATGTACTCACACTTCCTGCTGGTTCAGACAAAGAGGAAGAAGCACAAGTATAATGAAGGACATGAGATGAGTCCACAGGAGCTGACGAAGGCTGACAGGGAAGTTCTTCTGAAGCTGGGGAGGCTGGCGTTTGAACAACTGGAGAAAGGAAACATCGTGTTCTACCAAGAAGACCTGGATCAGTGTGGTCTTGATGTCACAGAGGCCTCAGTGTACTCAGGATTTTGTACAGAGATCCTCAAAACAGAGAGTGTGATCTTCCAGAAAAGAGTCTACAGCTTTGTTCATCTGAGTGTTCAGGAGTTTCTGGCTGCAGTCTACATGTACCACTGTTACACCAGCAGCAACACAGAGGTACTGGAGGCCTTCCTGGGGAAACAATACAGTCACTCATCCCTGGATGACTTCCTGATGAAAGCCATGGAAAAATCTCTCAGAAGTGAAAATGGCCATCTGGACCTGTTTGCTCGTTTCCTTCATGGCCTCTCGGTAAAGTCCAATCAGAGTCTCTTAGGAGGCCTGCTGGGTCAGAAAAAGAACAGTCCAGAAATCATTCAGAGAGCCATCCACAAACTGAAGGAGAAGAGCATCAACGTGTCTCCTGACAGAAGCATCAACATCTTCCACTGTCTGATGGAGTTGAACGACCGCTCAGTACATCAGGAGATCCAAGAGTTCCTGAAGTCAGAGAACAGATCAGAGAAGAAACTCTCTGAGTTCCACTGCTCAGCTCTGGCCTACATGCTGCAGATGTCAGAGGAGCTTCTGGATGAGTTGGACCTGAAGAAGTACAATACATCAGACCAGGGACGACTGAGACTGATCCCAGCTGTGAGGAACTGCAGAAAGGCTGTGTAAGTCCAGATGTGATTATCAACGTCATAAATCAATCACTGCAGAACACACACATCTCTCATGTCCAGCTGCTCAGTCCAAAATGTTTTAGATACTTCCTGTTGTGTTTTACAGTGTTGAGAGTGATTGGGAAACAAAATATCAACATTATAAAGCCAATATCACATCATCATATCAATATTACAGTAAAGTGTAATGTAAATGTATAGTGCATGCTGTAAAGTGTGAATCACTTTACATTAAAGATGCTCCGAAGAGGAATTTCAGGGCCAATGACAACAATTGATAATTATGTTTGTTGTGTCTGATACCAATACAGTAACCGGTATTGGTAATCTTAAAACAATGTAGGTTATTTTTGTTTGTAAGTTACACTGGCCTTCTGAAAACAGGCAGCAACACAGAGAGCAGAGGAGAGAAAGGTAAGAGAGGCAGGACTGTACAGACTACTATAATCTACTCTAAAACCATATCTGCTCTGTTACTCTCAGTCCGCTCCAGTACCAACACAAGACCTGACCTTAAAAAGTCTCTGTTCACAACCAGGTTTACAATGATGTCACTAGTCCACAGTCACTGTAAAAAGGCTCTGCATTATCAGACACAATTATTGGCTGAAATTCAATTACCAAAACAACAACAATACAGTAGTTACATTTTCTCATTTCTTGGCCAATAAAATATCAGCCACTGACATATCATACATCCCTCCTTTACATACATGCACATTGTAAAACTAATAAACTATTAAAGTGTGTTCAGCTTGTGTTACAGCTGCTTGTTGCAAAAATTATAAACCAGTTATTCTCACAACAATTGTTCTTCAGT